>NC_046666.1:91672722-91680628 GCF_010883055.1 Belonocnema kinseyi
CAATTTCGAAACACCCATAACAAAATGTTAAGTTTTCGAAACGCTTAAAATTTTTTACTTTTGTTTAATTAACCTGCTGAATGAACATCACAATAGTTTTGAGACCCTAAAAACTATATTGAAGGCTGACTTGATTGGACGAATCTTTAATCGTCAACGTGACAACAACATTAAGGTAACCAACCAGACAAACAGAGTAAGGCGAAGTGAAAATGCTAAAGGGCATATGATACTTCGTCATGTGATCAATCGGGTACAGTTCCCCAGCTTTTTTGCACCAAAATGAAAATTTTTAAAAGCCAAATTCGGAGATGCTATAAAATATCATAACGGGCGTTTCCGGACTCTTATTTGAAGAATAACAAAAAATTGAGTGTGTTAAATTAAAAGTTTATGCATGTGCATTATTTTGAGTTTAGGGTCGTTTTTCAGATCTGTCATTCCGATAATTTTCAAATTTAGTTATGATATAAACTTTCTTGATTTCCTGCGAACAAGGTTAGTTTGGAAGTAACGCTCGGGAAAATTGTAACATACATAACCCCTTAATATACACACACGTTCTTAGCAGAATAAAAATTTTTTGGAATTAACCCACAAAAAAAGTGTGCAGGGATGTCCGGTAGCATGTTCGCTATCTTTCTCGAGATTTTGAAGACAAAATATTTATTAATCAAGGAAAAAATCCAGGGGAATCTAACACTGATAAAATCGGTACTAATTCCTAAGCGCCATGCAAATTAACCAAATGTAGCAAAATTAAACTTTTTTCAATTAACCTACAAAAAAAGTGTGCAGTGACTTCCGCTAGAATGTTCGCTATCATTTCCAAAATTTTAAAGACAAAATATTTATTATTCTAGAAAAAATCCGGGTGAATCTAACATTGGTAAAATTGATAATTCTCTAAGTATAACATCCCCTTAAATTGATCGGATATTTTGAGCCTAGTGAAAAAAGGTTTACGGTTTAGAATCAGAAAGAAGAGGGAAACATAATTTTTAACAACAAATTTCTTTTGTTGAGACTATTGATTTGAAAATTCGAAATTTTTAACAATTTTCGAATGTTTCATATAAGAAGGATTATTCTAACAAATTTGTTGTACATGTACTTTTCGATGATGAATAGTAATATTAAATACGGATTTAGAAACAACATTTTTTCCAACTGAGAATTTGTTGAAATTGTCAAAAATGAAGTATAAAAATGTTTCACATGTCAAGTTCAAAATATAATAGGGTGCTTCTACGAAGTGTCTCGTAGTCCCGAAATTCGAGATTACTGGTCCAACATTTTTTTTGTAAGCTTGGTTAGTCATGCCAAATTTCCAGAAGGACTAGTTCATTCCCTTTTCCAATTTCAACTTTCCAAACTTCAACTTTTATTGCATATATTTCTTTTAAAAAAAAACATAATATTTTGACATTGAAAAAAATTATCATTTGGAGAATATTTTTTACAAATTTTGATTTATATTATTATTCATCACCAAAAATATGTACACAAAATTCTACATAATACTCCATCTCATAGAAAAAATTTGAAGTATGTTTTAAATTTCGAATTTTCAACTCAAAAGTCCGAACAGAAGACATTTTTTCATTGTTTTTGCCCCACCTTTTTGATTTAAAACTATTAGAGCATTACGTTTTTCACAATGCTCAAAATATACGAATATTTTCACTGTACCCTAATTTTAATAAGAAAACTTGACAATGATTAACTACCGCAAATTTTTATGTGGGGCTTATTTAAGAAAAATTTCTACGGAAGAAATGTTTTTAATCAGTGAAGCCTTTTTACAGACAAAAATTCTTACAAAAAGACGATTGAACAACAAAGAGAGGCAAACATTTACTAGATTCAGGTTACAAAAACTTTTGTTTGAATGAATGCAAAAGTTTTGAAATTGATATCTTTTGAATATCTCCGAACTTTGCACTGATAAAATACTTTGAAAAAATTTTAAAATCTGAAAAAAGTAAAAATGGGTGAAAAAATCAGCATTTTCAAATAATCTTATAGATCTACTTTCTATTCTTTCAGATTCATGAAATCTGTTGCAGTCTAGGTATTTTTATCAGTAGGGCGACCTGACAAAAAAATATTGAAATATTTTCAAAACATTTTTTTTAATAAAAACGATTAGCATGTAGGTATCCTTCTGCCTGTGAGAAACAGTGGAAAAGATTGATGTAAAAATTTTACGAATAGTGCAGATTTTACACCACTGATGCTTCCAAACCGTCAATTTTTTAACAGTGCGATGTTGATACATATAAATATTTTAAAATCCTTTGTACTTTGAAAAAATTAATTAAATTATATGTAAGAAATATCTAGAAAAGTGCATACTTTACTATTTTAAATAGAACCGCGCTTTTCCTCACATGCGCAGTTGAAAAAGTGGGATTCTTGGGCCCCCACCACTTTCCTATCTGGGAGGAAACATGTAAACATAGCGTGTCTGCGAACTGTGAGTAGAGTTCTGAGCCGGTTACAGTACTTTTAAAACGGTAACGAGAATGATAATATTACCGAGAATATAGCCGAGAAATAAATTCTCGGAGAATTTATGAGAATTTTAGAATTTATTTGATTTTAGAGTTTCGGTCCAACGCAGTGTTAATTAATTAATAAGTTACTTTTTTGCATATTCTAAATTCCTAAATATGCCTAAGCTAGAAAACAATTTATATTCAACCGTTGACATAACATGAACAATAAAAATATTGTTGAAATTCATAAGTCCTTTAATTCTCAGAAATTATTTTAAATTCCGTCATATTCTCGGTTATATAACCTGAACTTTAATTCTCGGAAATTTAAGAACTGTAACTGTGAGTCGGCTCTATAACATGCTGCGAAGACCAGCCTCGTGTAAAGCTGAAAATGCACTAGCACGAACTGTAAATATTAACCGATTTTCATCAACTTTTTCTTCATTTTCTTAAAATTATATTTAAAAAATGATTAGGCTGAATAGAATTTAATTCAGCCACGTCTTTATTATTTACATACTGGAACAGCCTTAAATATCATGACAATGAAAGGGTCATCATAGCGGGCGACAGCCGAGTTGCCGGACCCCAGCTGGCGTCCACCTTCAACCTCGCCTTCGACGGCTGCCCGGACCGGAGGTGGTATCCCCCGACCGCGGTCGAGGACGTGACCGTCGGCAGTAATTTGGGAATCGCTTCTAGGAGGCTTCTAGCTGGGAGAGTTGTTAATCTCCGGAAAGTCGTGGGACCGGTACCTCTAAAGAAAAAAGTTTTCTCTAAGTACTTAAAGCTGTTGCTCTTGGTGTTTCGAAACCCACCTTAAACTGTAGAAAAATGTTTACATTCTTCTCGCACCTATTTCGCTATTCCTTTACGAGCACCCCACACACATACTTGGCGGTGGGAGGAAAATTTTCTCCTTTTGGATTGAAAATTTATCTTTTTCGATAAAAAAATTTTTATTTAGAAATGAACTTTTTTTTAAAGTTAGTATTTTTCGTCAGAAATGTAATTGATTTGAATAGAAAAATCGTCTTTTTGTATTGAAAATTCATCTTTTTGGACAAAAAGTTATATTTCTTATTTAAAATTGAATTTTTTGTAAAAATGGATCTTTTTTGTCAGAAATTTAACTGTTATGAATAAGAAATTCGACCTTTTGGAATGAAAATGCATATTTTTTGGTCAGAAAGTCATCTTTTTTATTTAAAAATGAACTTTATTCTTGAAAGTTGAACTGTCTTCGAAAAAGATACGTCTCTTTGGCTTAAAAATTCATCTTTGCAAGTTCAAAGTTTAAATTCATATTTGCAATTTAAAAATTATACTATTTTGTTCAAAAAAATTATCTTTTTCATTGAAACTTAACTTGTTTGAAAAAAAGTTTCTTTTGGAATAAAAATTGATCTTTTCTATTTTGAAATTAATTTTTTTTTATAAATTTAACTGTCTTTGAAAAAGAGTAGTCTTTTTAGATTTAAAGTTCAACTATTTCGATTTTAGTTAAAGTCTAAGCTCTTTTTGCCCGAAAAGTGGAACATTTGGTGGAAAATTCATCTTTGCAATTTAAAAATTCAACTATTTTGTTAAAATTAATCCTTTGTGTGTGTCAATCAAAAAGATACATTTTTAACCAAAAATGGAACAGTTCAAATTTCAGTTTCAACGAAAAAAAGAATACTTACATTTGCGGTAAAAAATAATGTTTAACCCCTCCCCCAAAGTTTCAACAAAATATTTAAACTTTTAAGCGACAAATTGAATTAGTAAAAAAATAATTTTCTACCGAAAACATAAATTCCAAATTTAAAAATTCAATTTTAAAACAAATAATAATACGAACTTTTAAAAAAATAGATCAATTTTCAACGAAAAAAGGTTACATTGTGTTTAAAAAATAAACTTATAATAGCAACGAAAATTGTTTTCAGTAAAATAGTTTAATTTCAAACAAAATGCATGAACTTTCAACCATATGCATAGTTGCATTTTCTACCAGAAAGATAAATTTTGAAACAAGAAGAAGAATTTTCAACCGAAAAAAGATGAATTTTTAACTGACAAAGCTCAGTTTTTGAAGCAAAAAAAAATTTGAAAGCAAACAAGAATTCAACCGAAAATGATACAATAGATGAATTTTCAACAACAAAAAATAATAGTATTTAACCAAAATAGATGCGTTTTCAAACAAAAAGAATAATTTAATACAAAAAACATCAACTTTTAACTGAGAACGGTAAATTTTGAAGCCAGCAAAAATACAAGTTTTAGAAAGAATAGTTCAATTTTCATAGTAAAATAAAGAAATTTGCAACTAGAAAAGATACATGTTTTTAATTAAGAATGATACAGTTAAATTTACAGTTAAAATTTATTTTCACGCGAAAACAATTAAGTTTTTAACAAAATAGTTTAATTATCCATTTAAAAAATTACTTTTTTACCAAAATAGATGGATTTTAAAAAAAGGCGAATAATTTGTTACCAGAAAAGGTGAATTTGCAACTGAAAAAGAGCACTTTTAAACACAAAAAAAAAGATAAAAAATGTAATCTGCCTAAAAATAGTTTAATTTTTTACGGAAAAAATACATTTGCAACTGAAAAATATTAACTTTGATCCTAAAATGAAGCAGATAAATTTTCTGATCAAAAAATACATTTTTAACCCCAAAAGAAACAATCCAATTTACAACAGAATTGTTACATTTTTAAACAAAGAAGTGAATGCACAAACAACAAAAATAATATTCTAAGAAAAAGATGCATTTGAAACCATATAATTGAATTGTCAATTGAAAAAGATTAATTTTTAAGCAAAAATGCAATTGTTACATTTTCAGTAAAAGGACGAAGTTTAAAGAAACTATTTCAATTGTTTACCAAAAAACGATGTTTTCACCAAAAAGATAAATTTTTAATCAAAAAGACGAATTTTTAATTATTGTAAATATTAATTTTTAACCAAAAATGGTATACTTACACTATGATTTGCAAAACTTACTTGTAAACAAAAGTTAAGTCATTTTTTCAAGAAATAAATGCAATTTTCATGAAAGAAGTGAATTTTATACAAAAAAGCTAAGTTAAAAAAATGTTATAGTTAAATGCTTATTAAACATTAATTTAAACCAAAAATAGAACGATTTTCAACAAAAATGGTAAAGTTGGAACCTTTTTGAAGCAATAACAATAATATTTAACTAAATGAGACAACTTTTTAAATAATACATGAGTTTTGAACTAGACAGTTGAATTTGTGAACTGAAAACATATAATTTTTCAAGCAGAAATGGAAATTTTCAACAAAACAGTTCAGTTTTCAAAGAAAGATGTTAATTTTCAACGAAGCAGGATTTTTAAGAAAAAAAAATTTTTAATTGTTTGAAATTTCATTTTTCATTTTTATGTTCAAAGTTCATGTTTTTTGGTATGAAATATTCTTCTTGTTTGGAATTGCATCTATTTTTCTTACAAATTCTTATTATTTATGTTCCTAAGCATGAAAATTAATCAATTTTGTTGATCTTTTTTTTTTTTCTTGAAAAATAATCGTTTTAATTAAAAACATATCTTCTTTGGTGGCAAATTATTCTTCTTCTTTCGGAATTCATCTGTTCGTCTGTTTAATTAGTTACAAATTCATTTCTATGGTTGACAGATCGTGTTTTTTTTTTTGTTTAAAAATAATTTTTTTTTAATGTAAACTTCAGTAGAAACTAAAATTTTCAGTTAAAAATGTATGTTTTGTTTTTATTTCTCAGGTTAAAAATTTGACTTTTTTTTTTGGAAAATCGTTTTTATTTGTTAAAAATCAATTTTTTATTAAAAATATGGCTAAGATTCGGGATTTCAAAACCAGAATTTGCGGTTTAGCTAGATCGTCATGCGTGGAGTCGGGAGAGCTCGGTATCGTGCTCGTGCATTTTCGGCTTTACACGATTTTGGCCTTCGCAGAATAGAGCAAGCTCACGCAGCCAAGCTACTTTGCATTTGGTATTCAAGATACGAAAGTGGTGGGAGGCCAAAAATCCCACGTTCTGGACACACTGAGACCAAAGATATTTTACCTAGATGCGGCAAGGGTCAGGAGTGGGGACGGCCGATATATATATATATATATATATATATATATATATCTAACTACATTTTCGACCATATTGAGGTGCTGCCCTCTTCAACTTTTCGTCGTTTCTATGGCAACCGCGTCCTTCAACCACATTAATGGGCGGGGTGGGGCCGGGGCGCACACTGAAAGTTGTTGAATTCCAAACCAAACGTGATTTTCTGTTTCTCGCGTTCGCCTTCGACATCAATATAGCAATATTTGCTATAGCTGAGTTGGTCGGCTGGCTCCGTACGCGAAAAATGTTGTGAACGCTGAATTACCTAATTGTATTAAAATTACAGAGCCTAAAATTATTCTATTTATTATTATTTTTAAATTGATTAATTTCTCTTACGGTTGGTTTGAAAAGAGACATTTTCGGGATAATAAATGAATAGATTTAAAAAACTTCTTTTCGTACTTTAGAATTGTAGCGACATTTCAAAAATTCTTTTTTCAATAAACATTGTTGAATTAATTCATACTTCTAGAAAACTTTACATCTACTTGACTATTGTAGCTAGTTTTGTAAGCGCCAAAGTATTTAGTAATTTAGGAAGGCCTGGAATTTTCCAGAAATATAAGTATGCAGGTAAAGAGCATAGATTGAAAGGGTCACTTTCTCGAAGGATCTAGAACGGTATGAATCATAGTTTCCAAAAACGCCCATAGTCCCATCGCTTCGTTAGTCAGTTGCAATGTAACGCTGCCAGGGTGCGGATCTGGATAAGCATACTATTACTGTGTCATACTTATGTTCAAATATATCGCTATTATACATTTATCCATTGTTTATTTACTTACATAACCTTATCAGGTTATTGGCCCAGGACTGCGAAGTGTATAGTAGAAACACAAAGTGAATGTTTGTAGAGTGCTGTGTTGTGCAAAGTAAAGTGAGTGGGAAAAAGAAACACAAAAATGGAATCAGTGAATGTGAAAATCGAGAAGCTGCGTGGCAAAGACAATTGGCTCCAGTGGCGCTTTGTTATGCGTACACTTTTGGAGGAAGATGACGACGTGATCAGCGTTTGTGAGGGAGATTTGAGTCATCCAGGCGATATGGCGGCTGAAGACGCCGCACGAAAAAAATGTTTAAAGGCTGATAAGGCCGCGAGAAAATTAATCGTCACCGCAGTGGAAAAGAAACCGCTAGATTTACTTTTGAGTTGCACAACGGCACGTGAAATGTCGAGAAAATTAAATACAGTATACGATATGAAATCTGATGAAAATTTGAGTATGATCCAGAAGCAGTTCTTTGATTTTAAGTGGGAAGAAACTGAAAGCGTAGC
>NC_046666.1:91680728-91683145 GCF_010883055.1 Belonocnema kinseyi
GAATTTAGATGTAAAAGTTATAGATAACGGTAATTTTTTCTGTGAAGGCTGCGCGTACGGAAAGCATCATCGATCGAGTTTTCACGAGAAAATCGAGCGCGCGAATAAACCTCGCGAAATTATTTACACGGATGTATGTGGACCTATGGAAGTCGAGTCATTGTGGAAAAAACTTTATTTTCTTATCTTCAAACATGACTTTTCAAAGTTTACAAAGATTTATTTTTTATGACACAAGTCATAAGTAATTGATCAAATAAAAGCTTTTTGTTTAGAAGTCGAGAATCAGTTTGATTGTAAAATCAAAGAAATTCATAGTGATGGGGGGAGAGAATTCAAAAATAAAGAAGTAGAAAGTTTTCTAAGTAGCAGGGGGATTAAACATACTATCAACGTTCCATACACTCCTGAACAAAACGGCGTCGCAGAGAGGGGAAATAGAACCATTGTAGAAGCGGGCCGTTCAATGCTATATTCAAAAACTAGTCTACCTTTGTTTTTATGGGCCGAAGCAATGAACACTGCTGTGCATGTGATTAACAAGACGGGTCCGACTAAGCAAGACAATAAAACGCCATATGAATTGTGGTACGGAAAATCGCCAAACATTGAAAATTTTAGGATCTTCGGTACAGAGTGCTTTGTTCATATACCTGCTGTAAAACGAAGAAAGCTAGATGCAAAAGGAATGAAAGGATATTTAGTAGGCTATTTAGATGAGGGCAAAGGGTATCGCGTGTATGTAACTAATGCAAGGGACGTAGTGCTAAGTCGCGATATACAATTTATACCTGAACAGATTACAGCGTAATTTGTAAATTTGCCGAAAAATATTATTAAAGATCATTCACAAGAGAATGTCAGTGTACAAAGCGACGATAATGCGTTTGAAAATGGAGAGAGTGAGATTGAGACCATAGGGGAAGCGCAAATCAATGACGAAAATGTGAGACAACCACGTGATAGGCGTGCGGTTAGGCAAACTGAATTTTATGGTTGTCCAGTAATGTATTTAGCAGAAAAGTTGCCAAGTGATTTTAATGAGGCCATGCAATCTGATCAAAAGGGGTTATGGCGAGAGGCTATGTTAGATGAGATGAGTTCTTTAAAGGAAAATAAAACTTGGGTGCTTGTAGAAAAACCGGAAAATCAAAAAGTTATTAATAGTAAGTGGGTTTTTTCTAAAAAGATTAATTCAGATAGTTCTGAGCGTTACAAGGCGCGTCTTGTCGTTAAAGGATACTCACAAACAGAAGGAATAGATTATACAGAAACATTTAGCCCTGTGGCACGATTTGATACACTTAGATTAATGCTTAGTATTTTTGCGCGAAATACCTTGCATCTTGGGCAGTTCGATATAAAAACTGCATTTTTATACGGTAATTTAAAAGAGGATATCTACATGAGACAGTCTGAGGGTTTTCATGATGGTACGAATCGCGTGTGTAAACTGGTAAAAAGTTCATACGGATTGAAACAATCTTCGAGATGTTGGACGGAATGTTTCACAAAATTTATTTTAAATTTAGGATTTTATCAAAGCAAAGCAGATCCTTGTTTTTATATCTTAATTGATCAACTTTTCATTGATTTAAATAGAGAGTTCAAAATTACTAGTACTAAAAACGTAAAGAATTTTCTTGGAGTTGAAATTAACAGATTAAAAGGTGGTGAGATATTCATTCATCAAAGCAGATACATTGAAAGTATTCTAGACATATTTAATATGAATGGGGCAAATAGTGTTTCTACACCTATCGAGACGAATTGGAATGAAGATAATGTAGGCAATAATGACTGTAAAGCACCGTACAGAGAAGCCGTCGGAAACTTAATGTTTTTGCAAACTGCAAGTAGGCCTGATATTAGTTTTGCTGTAAATATAGCGTCGAGACACTTAGAGAAACCAAGCGAGTATCATTGGCAATTAGTTAAACGAATTATGCGCTATCTAAAAGGAACGTCAGACATGGGACTACTCTACGCGAAAGAAGGCAATTTCGAAGCCTTTAGCGGTGTTGACTATGCGGGCGATAGAGAGACACGAAAATCGACTTCAGGTGTTATATGTAAATATGCGGATGCGGCCATTACATGGCAAAGCAAGCGACAGCAATGTGTTGCTCTATCTACGACAGAAGCTGAATATATCAACGCAGCTTTAGGTGCGAAAGAAATTATATGGCTGAAGAAGATATTTTGTGAGTGTAAGATAGAGAACATCAATTACATATTATCTGTAGATAATACCAGCGCTTTGAAATTATTAAAGAATCCGGAATTTCATCAAAGGAGCAAACATATTGATATAGAATATCATTTCTTGCGAGATTTGTATAATAAAGGCGTCATTGATGTTATGTATGTAAAGAGCGGAGAGCAGCAAGCGGATATATTGACGAAAGCGTTACCTA
>NC_046666.1:91683245-91685669 GCF_010883055.1 Belonocnema kinseyi
TCAGTGAAACACAGCATCGCATCTTCTCGGAGAGCTAATATCACTGAAAATAATGACGACAGAGTGGGCTATGAAGAGATAACCAAAGAAAAGCTTCAAGAACAAGCTTAAAATCAGCTTGATAAAAATGAAAGATCAGCAGCCAGTGCGATTGCATACGCTGAAGAAGGAAAATTCAGTGAAGATACTCTTCTAACTGAAAACCTTGACCTTCAGTTCAGCATCCAACACTCTATCATCGAAGAGAACAATGATTTATATAGTGAGGATGATGATGATGATGATGACATTATTGAAAACAAGGATAACGGAAATCATGACTCACAGAATCCGAATTTCCATGTCAATGCTGACGAATTCGTGAGCCAGTTATACGAATTTGAAAAGGTCGATTCAATTCTACCTTTTCAAGCGTATAGCGGTACCTATGAAGGTAGCTCAATTTCATATTTCTCTGGCTATGCAGCACATGCAACAACCAAGAAATGGGAATGCGATCAGTGTTTTCAAGTCCTGTTGAAGCCGCCAGAAGACGCAGGAGATGTTGATGATACTTTCATCGAATGTCGCGAATACGAAAGTAAGCCTTTGCATAAAATAACCCTTTTGAAGAAACCTTCTGTGAAATTTCGCGAGATCGTAACAGGGAATTTGATTTCAGTTGAGAGGATCATTAAGCAAGTACGTTATCAGGCGAAAGTGAAAGAGATGATCAAAAGACAGCCATTCGCGACATCAGTTCAGTATACCCTGATTGGCTCGCAGAATCTGATCCTTGCTACGAACATAGACTCTTTGCAATGAGATGCTTATTTAAAGCAAAATTGCATCGTGTTTGCGCAGTCGACAATAGAGAAGCCAGAACAGTCAGTCTTCAAAAGCGAAGTGATAATGCTGCTAAAAAAAGGATGACGGGGACCAACAAGCGAAAGAACAGCACAATGGAGGATGTCAAATCTTCGCGCAAATTAAAAAATTTAATGCATGTGTAATAAATTAATGCATGTCTAATTAATTCGATAATTTAGAAATTCAATCGTCGATCGCTCTAAGAAATTCGCAAACACTGAAACTTTCTGAATTAAGCACCTATGCACGCAATTTACGTTTTAAATTTTAGGATAATGCATATATATTTTAATTGATCGTATTCTTAAGAAAAAAAATATATATCGTAAGTTTCACTAACATATTTTAATTTTTCAGCAAAAAACCTAAGAACAAATGCAGTTTAATTTATTTTGCTGCCGTTTTATCTGTTAGAATTTGGTACTTTTTTTCATTTTTTCTTATGTTATTCTAAGCCACGTGGCTTTAAAGGCTTAAAAACATTTTCTCTCTCGATGGATTGCTCACCTTGCCGTATGCAGTATATATAGGTTCCAAATTAAATCATTAATTTATTTAATTTAGTACCTGACACTTCTGGTGAGAGCGCTGAGTAAACTGTGGAGTTCATTCTTTTTTCAATAACGATATCATAGAGTTTAACAGTATAATACAAAAATACTTAAATTTTTCTTAAAATTCCTATCACAACTCCACTGTTGAAACTAAGAAGCAACCGACCATCTATTTTTGTACAAATAGAATTTATAGTTACACTAATTTATATACATTTAATAACGTACATAAGATTTAGAGAAATGATTAAATTTTACATTTTGCATTATTGCATTATTATTTGCAATCTTTAAAATATTAATTCTCATCATCGAGACATCTTCTATAACCGGGAATTTTTTTCTTAGGTCTCATTAATAGGAAAAATAGGAAATTTAAAAAATTTTTAAATGGCTGATGCGAAACAGAAGCAGAAAAAATATGTGACTGTAATAAATAAAAGAACTAATAATAAAAAATAATTCAAAATGAGATGCCGAATATACAGATTAACGTAAAAAAATTTTGAGAATACAAAGTGACCCAATTTAAAAATCTCCGCAATTATAATTTAACGAATTATATAAATTCTGAATTATACAATTAGTGATACAAGATAAACAATTTACTATTTGGGGCCATCCATATACCACGTGGTATATTTTTGTCAATATTAAATTTCCGGAATTTAATCATTGGACAATTATATGCTTCCGCACATTTTAATTTAGGATATTATTGGGAACGTGAACATTCCGGACAATTGAAATAATTATTTTAATGCAAAAAATATACACTTTATTTTCACATTTCTATTCAAAGAAAAGAAAACTAAACAATACTTAAGTATAATATCAAAAAATGTTTTATTTTACTATTTTATTGGTAAAAAGTATAACACTTAGAATTTTTACGTGAAAATTCAGCTAATTAATTATTTATTTAATTAGTAATATTATTGAAAAAATTGAAATTCAATGAAATATTTCAGCAAAATTATTTTTTGCAAGCAGGTACGTATTATTAGTTCATTTTTATTTA
>NC_046666.1:91685769-91687139 GCF_010883055.1 Belonocnema kinseyi
CCATCGCTTCGTTAGTCAGTTGCAATGTAACGCTGCCAGCGTGCGGATCTGGATAAGCATACTATTACTGTGTCATACTTATGTTCAAATATATCGCTATTACACATTTATCCATTGTTCATTTACTTACCTAACCTTATAAGACATAACATTTAAATGAAATTGTGATAAATTTTAAAATTAAATAAAATTTACTTAAATTCCAAATTTAAATAAAATTTGTTTCAATTGTAGCTAAATTCGACATTTAAATAAAATTTAGATGAATTTAAAAATTAAATAAAGTTTAGTTAAATTAATTTCTCGTCTGCTGTATTTTAAAAGAGAAATTTTCGACATACTACGTAAACAAGTTTAAAAAGAATTCTATTCGTACTTTAACATTTATTGCAGTGCAATTTTTAAAACTATTTTGTAAAACTAAATTTAAAGATTAAGTACAATTTAGTTAAATTCAGCATTTAAGTAAATTTTAGTTTAATTATAGTTCAGTCAAAAATTGTAGATGTTTCATGGCGTTAAATGGTTTTAAATTAAAGTGCAATCTAGTTAAATAAAAATAAAACTGTAGTTAAATTTTAAATTTGAATACATTTTTGAAACCAGTAATATTAAAAATAGTGCATCCATATTGAAAAATAAAATTATTAATGCTATTTACGTAGAATGTAAATGACATAAGATTTTTTCACCAGATTTCAAAAATTGAATATTTACTTGCAATTTAGTTAATAAATCGAGCATCATATAAATCGTTATGTAGTAAATGAAAGGTGATATAGTAGTGATCTTAAACAAAGTTTGCTTTTAGTGTATTTTTTAGTCTTAGTTTTTATTAAGTACAATTACATGTTTATGTACAATACGCATTTTAACCGTTTTATTGGGTACAGGTATATGGACAAAAAGCTCAGGAAAGTAATAATTAGGATTATAACTGACTCATAAAAATAAAGAATAGATCTAGAGAAGAAATTATATTAAAATAATCTGCACGTAGTTTACTGAGCCCTCTCACCAGGAGTATCCTACATTGTGCAGTATTCTAATAAGTAAATTAAATTTATTTGAACCGTATACAAAATTCAAAGAAAAGGCTGAAATGTGAATAATTTTTGGGACAATTGTCATGGTGGCTACTAGACAGAAAAGCAGGAAATATTTCGCCATAATTTTCGAAGCAATTGGGAAATTTTTTGGAATCTTCATAAATTTTAATTTTCAAATCAAAAAAGGGAACACAATATATTAACCGATTTTAATTAATCAATTGGACGTCAACCCACAAATTCTTTTCGCTCAGCTCAAAGGATTTGACTAATTTAATCATTTTGACACCGCCGTATAATAGATAATGTATACATATTAAT
>NC_046666.1:91687239-91689525 GCF_010883055.1 Belonocnema kinseyi
TAATTAATAAGTTCCCAAAATTCTGGTAAATGTGCAATTCAGTTCGATAATAATGCATATATGATCATTGAATACCTTGGGAAGTTAATAAAAAGCATCCCCTAATCATGGTAGTGGCTGTATATCTCCAACGGATACCATAAAACCACTCCTAATGAAATCCAATTTTTGGATATTCGGATAATCGACAAAAACAGGCAAATTGTAATAAAAAGTTTGATGTTTAACGTCCTGAACAATCACCCCTTTTGTTCCCCCGACTAATGCTGGTGGTAAGAAACCTCGCTCGAAAACCAAAAACCCACCCCTAATTAATAAGTTCCCAAAATTCTGGTAATAGTGCAATTCAGTTCCAAATTTATACATATACGATCATTTAATACCTTAGAAAATTAATAAAAAGCATCCCCCTAATCATGGTTGTGGCAGAATATCTCTATGAGATACCAAAAATCTATCCCTAATGAAATCCAATTTTTGAAAATTCGGACAATCGACAAAAACAGTCAAAGTGTAATAAAAAGTTGGGTGTTTATCGTCCTAAAAATTACCCCTTTTATTCCTCCGACTAATGCTGGTGGTAAGAAACCTCGCTCGAAAACCGAAGACCCACGCCTAATTTATAAGTTCAAAAAATTCTATTAAAAGTCCAATTCAGTTCCAAATTAATACATATACGATCATTTAATACCTTACAAAATTAATAAAAATCATCCCCCTAATCATAGTTGTGGCAGAATATCTCCTTTTGATACCAAAATACCACCCCTAATGAAATCCAATTTTTGACAATTCGGAAAATTGACAAAAACAGACAAAGGGTAATAAAAGGATGGGTGTTTAGCGTCCTGAAAAATTACCCGTTTTGTTCCTCCGACTAATGCTGGTGCTGAGAAACCTCGCTCGAAACCGAAAACCGACCCCTAATTAATAAGTTCCCAAAATTCTGTTAAATGTCCAATTCACTTTTATTGACACCTAATAATTGGAAATTTAGAAATTGGAGGTAAAGACATGAAATTCACTTATTTTCTTTGCAGATTATGTTTTATTTTTCATAATTACAGGTTTTCATGATTTAATTTTTTTATGTGCAATTAATCGCCGTTTTTGAATTTCCGTTTTATATAAATTGATTTGCCTGTAACAGTTTTGCCTCTTCTGGAGGACTTCGCTGCATTCTTTGCAGCTTTCGAGGAGACGTTTTAAACTGCTTGTTTCTTTGAAACATTTATCCTGATTTAGGAGCAGATCACTGTGAGGCATTACAGTGATCTGCGCTGCAGTTATTTCTTCATGAATTTTTTCCGTTTTCTCCCTCCTTTCAACCATTGTCTACTTCTCGGAATCATCTGTAAATAGATAAAAAATAATATTATAATTCGTTTAAAATTTTCAAAATACTGCCATTGAAAAGGTTATATTAGCGTGCTATAGTACGTTTGGAATGGAGACATTTGTTTAATTTTTAGATACTATAAATTTGAAGATAATCTGCGACTTACCACTCTCTATAACCTCTTCATTCCTTGTATCATGGACCTCCAAACATTCAGTAGTTTTTGAAGTTGCCTGTTCCGGCTCTGTGGCTGATTTTTGTTTGTGCTCCTTCATCAATACTAAAATAAAAAATACAAATGAGATATAAAAAAACTATTTCCCGTTTTAGTGATCAGTCCGGTATTAAAATGTTTACATCTTAAAAACAATGTTATATCTTACCATTTCCGAACGTAAGTTTTTCCTCCACAGTTTCTTCTTGCTTTTTCGCGTTTTTAGTTTTCTTCTTTTGTCTTGCTTTAATTTGAGCTTTTATGAGCTGTACTCGAAGTTCTGCTTCGGAGTACGAATCCGAGTCAAAAACCCGAAAATTTTTAAACTTCATTCATTGATTCTTTGATTTAGAGTATTGAAAATCTAACCGTAGATTTATATTTTCGGAACTTCATCTGCATTTTTGAACTCTATAATTTATGGATGTTTAAAATTATGAATTTTGCAGTTTGTCAGCATTTCATTCAAAACTGTTCAATTGAAAATTGTTAGTACCTTCCAGTTTATGTGTGTAAGTTATTGCACATTTGAGTACAAAATTTAGGAACTGAAAAACTTTTAAACTTCCATTTCAAAAGTTTCACTTTAAATTCTTTAATTTTCAAATAATTTTATATTACTTTAAATGGAAAAAATGTTTAGAATAGAGTTCGATTTTTTAAATTTAATTGACAGGGAAAAATGTTTGCGAACCGGGAAATGACCGGGAATTTTTTCTTCAATTAAAACGGT
>NC_046666.1:91689625-91690813 GCF_010883055.1 Belonocnema kinseyi
AAAATTCGGATAATCGACAAAAACAGTCAAAGGGTAACAAAAAGTTGCGTGTTTAAGGTCCTTAAAAATTACCCCTTTTGTTCCTCCGACTAATGCTGGTGGTAAGAATCCTCGCTCGAAAACCAAAAATACACCCCTAATTTATAAGCACACAAAATTATGGTAAAAGACCAATTCAGTTGGAAATTAATACATATAAGGTCATTTCATACATTAGAAAATTAATAAAAAGCATCCCTTTAATCATGGTAGTAGCTGTATATCTCCATCGGATACTAAACACCACCCCTAGTGAAATCATATCTTTGAAAATACGGAAAATCGACGAAAGCAGGCAAAGGGTAATAAAAAGTTGGGTGTTTAGCGTCCTGAAAAATTACCCCTTTGGTTCCCCTGACTAATGCTAGTGGTAAGAAACCTCGCTCAAAAACCGAAAGCCCACCCCTAATTAGTAAGTTCACAAAATTCTGGTAAATGTACAATTCAGTTCGAAATTAATACATATGCGATCATTTAATAGCTTAGAGAATTAATAAAAAGCATCCTCAGAATCATGATAGTGGTAGATTATCTCTATCAGATACCAAAAAACTACTCCTAATGAAATCCAAATTTTGAAAATTCGGAAAATCGACAAAAACAGGCAATGGGTAATAAAAAGTTGGATGTTTAACGTCCTGAACAATCACCAATTTTGTTCCCCTGACTAATGCTGGCGGTAAGAAACCTTGCTCAAATCCCGAAAACCCACCCCTAATTTATAAGTTCACAAAATTCTGGTAAATGTCCAATTCAGTTCGAAATTAATACATATACGATCATTTAATAGCTCAGTGAATTAATAAAAAGCATCCCCCTAATCATGGTAGTGGCAGAATATCCCTATAATATACCATAAAACCACCCCTAATGAAATCCAATTTTTGAAAATTCGG
Source organism: Belonocnema kinseyi (assembly GCF_010883055.1). NCBI lineage: Eukaryota > Metazoa > Arthropoda > Insecta > Hymenoptera > Cynipidae > Belonocnema > Belonocnema kinseyi. The sequence goes on from NC_046666.1 coordinate 91,690,561, forward strand.
ACAATCGACAAAAACAAGCAAAGGGTAATAAAAATTTGGATGTTTAACGTCCTGAACAATCAGCCCTTTTGTTCCCCCGACTAATGCTGGTGGTAAGAAACCTCACTAGAAAACCAAAAACCCACCCGTAAATAATAAGTTCCCTAAATTGTGGTTAAAGTCCAATTCAGTTCCAAATTAATATATATACGATCATTTAATATCTTAAAAAATTAATAAAAAGCATCCCCCTAATCATGGTAGTGGCAGAATA
>NC_046666.1:91690913-91702561 GCF_010883055.1 Belonocnema kinseyi
ATAAATTTCGAGGAGGTTAACTGATTATGCAACAAAGACTAAAGTTTAATAATATTATTCCTCATATGTACATAAAAATAACATAATCGAAAAAGTGTCACATACCATTTTTCCTAACTCTAAACCCAAATACATACTTTTAAAATGTTATTTTGCCTGTTATTCCTATTGGAATAATATTGAAATTTACATTCAAAATCACCTTGTATTTTCGCAGGATAACATAAAGCACAAAATGTACAATAATAGAATAGCTGACAACGAATAATGAGTCCTATCTGTAAAAATATTAAAAGTATGTTAAGCTGACGTAACTACATCTTCGAATCAAGTTGAAACCTATCTCATAATTAAGGGCTAATTTGATGCTAATTTAATGCATTATTGTCAAATTTAATTCACATGGGAACCCCATGTGAAATAAACGCTGAATCGAGTTCTGTCCTATCAAATAATTAAGGGCTCATTTACTGCTCTCCAAACCCACTAAAAATTATTTTCTAAAAGCCACCCCTAATACTGAAAAATAGCCCTTAATATAAATTATGCACAAATTGTAAATCTGATCATACTATAATTAAGGGCTCATTTAATGTTGATTTAAGGCACCATTGCCAAATTTAATGCTCTACTATTTTTAAAAACCCGGGGGTTACGCTAGCTAAACGTTAAGCTGACGGAACCCCATGTGAAATAAATAAATTGAAGGCTCATTTAATGCATTCCAAAACCACGAAAAATTATTTTCCAAAAGTCACCCCTAATTCTGAAAAACCGCCCTTAATATAAATTATGCACAAATTCTAAATCAGATCATACTATAATTAAAAGCTCATTTAATGCTCATTTAATGCCCCATTGCCAAATTTAATGCTGCACTATTTTTTTTTAACCGGGGGTTACGCTGTCTTAACGTTAAGCTGGCGGAACCCCATGTGAAATACACGCTGCATCGAGTTCTGTCCTATCAAATAATTAAGGGCTCATTTAGTGCTCTCTAAAACCACTAAAAATTATTTTCCAAAAGCCACGCCTAATATTGATAAAACAACCTTAATATAAATAATACACAATTTGTAAATCTGACTATACCATAATTAAGGGATTAATATAAATTATTCACAAATTGTAAATCTGTCCATATTACATTTGAGGGCGCATTAAAGGTTAATTTTATGCCTTTTAAACAATTACAATTCTCTGCTTTTGAAAAAAAGGGATTATGCTGATTGAACGCTAAGGCGATACGCGAAAATAAGGCAAGTATTGACTTTTAACTTTTTTAATACCGCAGATTGTCTAAATTTAAATTATTGAGATCAATCATTTTCACAGAAAATCCTTACAGATTTTAATTATATATACGTCTCTTACTGGTTCGAATTTAGAGAATAATTAAGGACTCACTTATTATTAAAAACCAGGTGTTACGCTGGCTTATAGGTGAGCTGACGTAAACCCCGGTTAAAAAAAATAGTGAAGCATTAAATTTGGTTATGGGGCATTAAATGAGAATTAAATGAGTGCTTAATTATAGTATTATCAGATTTAGAATTTGTGCATAATTTTATATTAAGGGCGGTTTTTTAGTATTAGGGGTGGCTTTGGGAAAATAATCTCTTTTTTTCTTGAAAATACAGAAATATCTTCATCCTCCTTTTGTATTCAACACTTATTTTCTTCGGATTTTTTTATCTCAAGTTTAGGCATATTTTACAATTCTATTCATAATTAGGGGGTGGTTTACCCCTACAGAATTTTTGTATTCCAATTTTTGATGGGTATGCAAAGTAGATATTATCATAGAAACCAATTAAACAGTATTTAGGGGTAGCTACCCTCATGAATTTTTAATTGTTGCTTTTTTGTGAAATACGTCACCTTTATTTTTATCTCAAGTGCAAAATAGATTTTTTTCCATTTTTTTTCTGCGAATTTTAACATTTTTAGCACAACTTTAAATATGTGTAGGGGTGGTTTGCCAACTTAATTTTTTAAAAAGAAAATTACGTTATTCACCTTTATAGTTTCATCCCCCCAGCACTCTAGGATCAACCCTAAAATCATCCCCAAAGTATGAAAAAAATCATTAAAAATCCCCTAATTTTGAGAGCTGAAATTATATTCTTTTAAATGGTTCCATTTAACGTCCAGAAAAGCCCGAACCAATTTCATCTCCCTAGCACTTTAGGATCACCCCCAAAATCATCCCCTAAGCACTAAAAAAATCATTAAAATTCCTCTAACTTCCAGACCTAAAATTTTATTATTTTAAAAAGTTCCATTTAATGTCCATTGGTGTTAAAAACAGTTTCATCCCTCTAGCACTCTAGAATCACCCCCAAAATCATCCCCCAAGCATTACAAAAATCATTAAAAATCCCCTAATTTTGAGACATGCAATTTTATTCTTTTAAATGGTTTCATTTGATGCCCAAAAAACCTCAAAATTAGAGGATTTTTAATGATTTTTTAAATGCTTGGGGGATGATTTTGGGGGTGTTCCTAGAGTGGTAGGGGGATTAAACTGTTTTTGTCTTCAATAAACATTAAATGGAACCATATGAAACAAAACAATTGTAGGTCTGGAAGTTAGGGGAATTTTTATGATTTTTTTATTCTTCCTTAAAGTTCATGTATTTTGTTGAAAATTCGTGTTTTTCGGTATAGAATTAATTTTATTGGTTTACTCCTCATGTTTTTTTGTTTAAATTCAAAAATTTCGTTTAAGGCTTATACATTTCTTTGAAAACTAAACAATTTCTTAAAAAAGAAATCAGATTTGGTTGAAAATTTGCGTTATAGTTCAGGCGGAGTAATCTACCATGTACAGAAATCGTATACAATCTGGAGTAATTTTAGCTTTTTCAGGACAATATAATATAAGCGCAAAACTTGAAAAATTAAAAAAAAAATGTTCTTTTTAAATGAAACAAAAAAATTTTGTTAGACGGTAACAAAAATAAAAAAAAAAATTTAATTTGTTTTTGAAAAAAAAAACGAAAAACCAATTTTGTCTTAAATTGTATAAAAAATGCAAATATTATTGAAATTATTTTCGTAAAAACAATTCATTAAGTCGTTGATACTCTCACATCGTAAACTTTCCCTCTCTTACTCTAAACACCCCCACCCGTGAAATTCCCTTTTGGGAAAAAGTACAGCGGGCGGAATGACGGAAGGACACCCGAACGAAACTATAAGGGTTTCAGTCAGGGGCTACGAAACCCTACAAAATAACAAATTTGTAACATAATTCATCGATTTTTAAACAAAAATATACATTTTAGGCTAAAATTATTTCCTACCGAGAGAAACCATTTATAACGAAAAAGGAAATAATGAAGTGTTCATTTAAACAAATTATTTAAAAATGAATTTTCAACTCAAGGGTTAAATTTTTCACCAAAATAGTTCAATTTTCAACCAAAAATACACATGTTTAAGTCAGAATAATTATTTTCTACTAAAAAATGTTGTAAAAAATACATGAATTTTCAAACAAATGGTTCAACTTCTGAAAACACAAAGATAAATTCATAATGAAAAATGGAATAATTACAATTTCACCAAACTAGTTCAATTTTCAAAGAAAATATACATAATAATTCTTTATTGCTTTTTATGTTAGGGACAAATTAATTAATTGTTATTTTCTTCATTATTTCACAATATAAAATTACACAAAGACAAAATTTTAATGTTCTCAAGTTGAAAACATAAATCTATTCCTTAGATAAAAGTTATGCAATTAAATATTGGCTATAATTTGTATATTAAAAGTTAACTTATGTTTAAAACACATATTTTTTTATTATATTGTGTACATTCTTTTATGTTATCTGAATTCTAATTTCGAAATGAATGGAACATACATTTTAATTTTTTCCTGGGGTATTTTAAAAGGTTATCGTTAATATAAATCCTTAGAAAAATACAAAGTAAAAATTATTTGAATGATTAATGGAAACATTGTTTTAATTATTTGCATGTGATGAGCAGATTAATTATTTATTACTAGATGATTCATTTTTGCTCTATTAAATTACATAAAGATTGAATTTTAATTTTCTTGTATTAAGCAACATGAATATTAATTGAGTATTGGATGTAAGCAGTATAATAAAAGCTCATTTATATTAAACCTATTTCTATTACAAATGTGTACTTTTTCGAAATGCTAATGATTTTTTTAAATGAGTATCTGAATTCAGTTTTAAAAATTATGCGAAAATTAGTAATAAAGGTTATTAATAATTAAAATTTTCAGGAATGGAATAAGTTAAAAAATTATAGAGTAAGAATAATTTCATTCTTTCAATGAAAATAATTCTTTAAGGCTTTTTATGGTGTGAACTGTTTAAGGTAGTTGTTATGCCAATGTGACATGTCTGAAAAAACTGTTTTTCTATGATTTTAAGAATAAAATATTACAGCTGTCATGTAAAAAAAAGGTTTTTTTATGAAACGTGTTAAAATTCATAGCAAAAATTTGATTATTGTTTATAGATAAACATTTTCTACAACTGTACTGTTTAAAATTTTAAAAAGAACAAAATACTCCCAAAGTTTAATTATTTGTTTGAAAAATTCTTTAAAAAAAATAGTTTTAATGGTTTCAGCCGTAGAAAAATTAACCATCATAATTGGAAACAGTAGAGTTGTAAAGAATGTTATTTCGGAAAAAATTAGCCTTCATTTATTAAAATGCAATCATTTTTCAAAAATGTTTAAGAAGTGACGGTTAGAAAAAATTCAATTCCAAACAAAACGTGGTTATATTATTTAAAAAATTTTAACCTTTTTTCATAAAAACCATGTTTTTTTATTTCAAATTACATCAGTTACAATATTTTCATACTTACAAATCATAACAAAAATTGTTTTTCAGACATCTTACTCAAATTTGTCCTAAAATTATATATTTCTGGAAAATTTAGCTTTAAAATCTTTTACACAAAATGTAATAAAAATAATTTGCTCTTAGAACTTATCAGGAAAAAAATCTTTTGGAATTTTCCTATGAATCTTAAGAATATTGTTCTTATTCGCTACACGCCCTGCAAAATTGAGTTTACCTACAATTTGCTCTAATCCTGAAAAATTTAAATAATTGTCTTAAAAGTCTTTTATATTTTTCCACAAATCTTTAAATGTTTAAAACTTAAAATTATTTTTTTGTAAATTAAACATAAAATATTAAGAATTCTCCCTAAGTCGTAAAAAACATTTTCTCTCAAAATATTTCAACATTATTTTGGCTTGGTTACGCTTCCAAATTTTTCATGACAATTTGAGAACCAGTTGATATTCCATCATGTTCCTAATCTCATTTTAAAGTGGATATTTCAAACTTTAATTTAAATCTTACAAAATTATATAATTTTAATAGAGGTATTTAAAGGAAGAAATTAACTTTAATTGTATAACTAATAGCTGATATTAAATTACATAATCTGCAAGTAAACAATAAATTTCTGTTATCTTATTTAAAACAATTTAAATTTAATCTTCATGCACTTCGATACTGCGAATAAATTTCATCAGCTAATGATGAATTAAGTGTCACAGTTCAAATATCTAAAAAAATAGTTTTTTTTATGATTTTAAGAATCAAAATATTATAACAGATGCCATTTTAAATAAAAAAATTATTTTTCATGAAAAGTTTTAGAATTAAAAAAAATTGAACAATGTTTTTTGGAACTAATTTTTTTCTAACCATCGCTTCTTAACCATTTTTTAGAAATGATTGCATTTTAATAATTGACTGGTTTTTCTCTAGAATAACATTCTCTACAATTCTACAGTTTCTAATTATGAAAGTAAATTTATCTACGGCTGAAATCATTTAAATTATTGTTTTAAGAAACCATTTTTCAAGAAATTATTAAATTTTACGATTATTTAGTTATTTTAAAAATTAGAAACAGTAGAGTTGTAGTGAATTTTTCCTGGAAAAAATAATCTGTCATTTATTAAAGTGCAATCATTTTTCAAAAATTGTTAAGAAGTGACGGTTACATAAAATTTTATTCAAAAAAATATGATAAGATTCTTTTTAATTTTAACATTTTTCATCAAAAATAATTTCTTTTTTATGAAATTACATCAATTATAATATTTTGATTCTTAAAATTATAGAAAAACTCTTTTTCATTTAGCTAACTTTTGGCATAACAACTACCTTAAACAGTTTCAGTTTCAGTGAATTGAACATGGATTCACTTCATTAATTTATACATTAATATACTTAAATTAATACAAGTTATTTATGAAGCACTTACCATTTTGATGTCTCGTTGGGAACTGGCTAATTCCGTCGTCACTGGGAAAGTCAGATTCAAGAATGATGAAAAATAATAAATGCACATCGCCAAGAACTAAAGCTTTTCAAATTTCACAGAAAAAAAAACGAAGGAAAATTCTCCGATTATTGGGCTTGTGCGTGGGAACGAAGAGAGCCACCGGATTGACCCGGAATGTTGAGTCCGTTTGACGGAGGGTGCGAGTGAGAAAAAGTCGCATGCGAGTCCGTGCGAATGACAAAGATGGAACAGCAAGGAATCTATCTCAACAATGGCACGTGCAGTGCAAGGCTGCCAACAGCAGTACAATTTAAAAGTTTATGCTATAATTTTTACATTTATAAATCTAAACTGGACACGTTTATTAAAATTGCAAATTGTTTCACAATGATATATACGAAACTAAAATAATTTAAATTCATGGTGGCAGCGCTGCCATCTACTTGGGAATTTTTAGTTTCAGAATTAAAATATTAAAATAAAAGACAATCGCCTCTGATTGAATCGCATTTCGAAGCAGAAACGTCCACGTTCGATAGTTGCTCCTGAATCGATTTTTTTTGTCGTGAAATAATATTTAAGTTGTTTATTTATTTTTTATTTTTACTTTCATTGTTCGACAAGAGTGCATTTTTTTTGTCAAAAAATTTATTTTAAGAGAATATTTCAAAAAATTAGGAAACATTTTCAAAATTGTTCAATACGAATAAAGGTATTTAACTAGAAATTTGAATGCTTAAAAAATATTTCAAAAATGATTTAAAGCGTAAAAACATTTTAAAAAATTTTAAACATGTCCATTTATTAAAATATCGAAATAAAATTTTCAGGCTTTTTAAGTTTTATGAAAGGTTTCCAAATAATAAAGAAATTTTTCTAATATTCCTTGCAAAATTGTTAATGATTTTCTTTTAAATTTATGTTGATCAAAAATTTAACAAAATTTTGAAACATTAACAAACATTTCAAAAATTGTTGAAAATAAATAAAGATAATTAACTAAACAATTAAAAAGAAATTGAATGTAAAAACGTATTTAAAAAAATTGAAAACATTTCCATGTTTTAAGATATCAAAATAGAATGTTGAAGCTTTTGAAGTATTTTGAAAGGTTTTAAGATAATGAAGACATTTTTTTAAGATTGCTGGAAATATTTTCGATGATATTTGTATTTAGAAATTAATTTTTTAAGAAAAGTTAAACAGATTTCAAACCATTTTCGACACAAAAAAATTCCCGAAAAATTCCGGAAAAATTAAATTCCTTATAGTTTATAATATTACCTGTGGTTGTAATATCACAACCTGGGTTAGTAGTTTCACAACATAGAATATTTTATGTGGACAAAAATGTGGAACGTATTTTTCATTTTTTTTAAGATTATTAAAATTGTTCAGGAATCATTTCCGTCAGATTAAAGTATACAGTGAAACTCTAACACTGGGAAGATTTTGGGGCTGCAGGAGATGAGAAATTACTCAGATAGAGTGCCATTTCGTAGAAAACGCTTTTGTTTGTTCACGCCTGAGCGACCGCCACTCACTCCGCCCAGCTCCTTTTACTCCTACTTGTGGCGCGGCTTCAATTCTTTTAAGGACTATATCAGGGGGCCCTATCTCTAGGACTGACCTTTTTTTTTGAATTTTTGAATTTTTGAAGAGGGTAAAACAATTTAACTTTGAAGGACTAACGAAAATTAAAAAAAAAAAATTCTGGCAAACTTCTCAATTTTTTTTAATATCCTTGAAACTGAATCGAATATTCTCTAAGATTTGTTAATATCCTGTTAAATAAGAAAATGGTCTTAAACATGTTTCGAATTCTTTTTCGACATATAGTTCAAATTATCACAAATATTTTTGAATTTTCTGGAAAAATACTACTGTTCTACAACGTAATTTAATCTAAAATTTAAAAAAAATTATGCACATAGCAAATTGCCAATAATTTTTTAACGCATCAAAATGTATTTATAGTAAAAAGTTTATTTTTTAATTATTATTCGAAAAAAAAAATGAAATAGAATTTAAATAATGCACACTACTTAATATTATAGTGTATGCGGGCGAGTCTAAACGTACGGAACTTTCAAGGAGTAGGGGAGCTGGAAAAGAGAAGGAGGTGTGGCTCCTGTCCGCACTTATAGACAATACCCAATATAAATAAAAGTTAATTTACTAAGAAAAAAAATAATCCGCTACAATTAACAGGAAGGGCATATTTCTTTGTTGTGAACAAATAAATACTTAATACTTAAAAATACTTAAAAATAGTAGATAAAAACAGTAAGTGTTTAGAAACTTTTTGAATAAAAATTTAAGAAAAGAAATTACTTGTTGAGGCAGAGGATGTAAATAGCTGATGGAGAATTATTTCGTTGGGGGGGGGGGGGGTTATATCGTAGAATAGTTTTTGTCTTTTGCACGCTCTTGTAAACAGCGTGCGTACTTCAAACTAAATAATATTTTGTCAACTATTACTACTGTTAAATCGTCGAAGGCGTAGTGATTTTACGCAACAAAACTAGTAAAATTTTCATAACTTTTTTCCATTTGTAACAACAAAGTGTTATAAATTATAATTTTTTCCGTGCTCACACTTATCTAAAAAATCTAAACGAAAACTCGAACACAACTACGTACTCACGAGGTTGTGAATTATTCTTGTAGCAAAAATATTATATTTAGATTTTTAAGATTACAAAAAATTTTAATTTGATATTATAACTGCACTGCAATGGCTCGCTTCGAAAATGTTGCAAATAAGTATTTATTTATTGAAAGTTTTTGCACCCGTAAATTAAAAGTTAGTACATGTATTATAAGTGTATTTCATACGGATATATATACATATAATTACAATTCCAGACAATTCGAAAGATATTAAAAATTTTAAGAAGATTCCAAGAAATAACAAATACATCATTTAATTTTCGGAGATATTTTGAAGTTCTGAATTATTTTTAATTTATCACAAACTGCCTCAAAATTTTCCCAGTAATCTTAAGACAAATATTTTCATTCCAAAACAAGAAAACATTCAAGATAGAACATTCTTGAATTCAGAAAAATGCCCACAATTTAAAATGTCCGGATTTGAAAATGTCTGAATAATATAATTCTCAACAGTTTAATATATTACCGAAATTGTAAAATGCCGATATTAGATAATTCCGGAAATGAAATTGCCATTGTGTGAAAAATACAATATTAATAATAAAAAAATAGAAAATAAATAATTTTATTTCATTCATCTATGTTATATTTGATTAATTTTTTGATTATTTAAAGAACTTTTAAACTGTTTAAAATCGGGAATTGTAGCATTTGAAAAATTTTCTATGTCGCACATTTTAGTGTTGAATTCTTTATAATGCCGGCCACTGTATTTTGGGTATTACCTATTTTTGGGAATTTGCAAATTGGATATCATCATAAACATTCGGGACATTTCCAATTGAGGCGTCCGAAACAGAAAGGGAAATTTGGAACATTTGGAAATTTAAAATTCAGGGTAATTTTCAAATTCCGTAAATTTTCTTTCTCGGGAATTTTTATAGTGTTCGGAATTTTTTATTTCAAGAGTTTTTAATTGCTCCTTGAAATGGTACATATTCTTTTTTCATATCTTAGTAAATCATTTGATAGGTTTTTCAGTATCGTAAAATTTCTTTTTAAAATTACATAAAGTTTAAAAATAAAAAACATTCTTATATCATTTTTTAAGTATCTTTTGTAATCGGGTTCCAATATATGTAAATGTCCAAACAGGATGTACATGTGGAAAATAAATCTATCTGAAAAAGTATTTTTATTTTCTTAGGTATCTTAAGAAATGTTTCCTATTTTGTTGAAATCTTTCAAATTCCATGAAAAGCTTCTAAATTTTTTTAATCACATATCAAAATATCGACATTCTATTTAAAAAAATATTTTTAAGTAAATTTTTAAAAGTAAAAAATCATTTTAAAGTTTGCAGTTAATCTTATAGAAATCTTAGTACGCTCTTGATACCTTTGAAATTGAAAAGATTATAGAATATTTATTATTCTTTATCCTATAGTCTTTCTAAAAATGATTCACTTGCCTTTTTGCGTTAACAATTTTTTTTTAATAAATGATTTAAGACATTGGAAAATTTCAAAATGCCCTATAAAAAAATAAATTGTTGTTTCATGTTTTTTTTCAACTCATGGTTTTTAATGTATGAAATAAATTTGTGGTGATATTTGTCAATTCAAAAGCTACTGAAATAAACATATGCTAACTTTCTTGGAAATAAGTCAGCTCAAGCGCTCGTGGCAATCAAGGATTTAAACAGTTGATATCTCGACAATCGACGTTCGACATCGGCAAAACAGCGGTGGTAACCGACCGCGATTCATTTGTCTCAGCAAAGATATTTTACCTAGATGCGGCAAGGGTCTAGTTAGGCCACATGTCACGAGAGCGGATTATTTTGACCACATGCCACGAGACGGCGCAATAAACTCTGCTTTGTTCGAGCGGGAATTTGAAATTTTTTAATTATTATGGATTATTGATTTATTCTCCAGGACTGAAAGTCACTTTTCTTTATTTGAACATATTCTTAGTATATGTAATTTATTTGTATTACTTAAAAAATTAGAAGATTCTGTTATAGAAATTAAGAATGAACAAGTCACTGAAAAGATGATAAAGATAATTAGGTATATAATCTAGATCTAGAAAGAATGGGATAAATTTACCATTGTATGACAAATTTTACTGTTGGTTATACATAAATCAATTTTAATAATAAAATTTTAAAAATAATAACATGGAAGTAATTGAAGTAATTGATTGAAAATCCTGACCTTGAAATTCCATATTTTATTTTTATGATAAATACTTGTGAAAAGTAAAAAAATAAAAAGTTTTATTTTAATATTGTATTCCTAAAGAGGATAATTCGAATATTTACGTGAACATTCTGGAATATTTAAAGAATACTTTTTATGAAAAAAATATTCACTTTATTTTCATATTTCTATTTAAAAAAAAAGAAAACTAAAAAATACTTTAGTGCAATATCAAAAAATGTTTTCTTTTACTATTTTAGTCGTAAAAAGTATAATACTACGAATTTTTATGTGAACATTCCGGACAATTTAAAGAGATCCTTTTGTGCTCAAAACAAGGTACACTCCATTTTCATATTTCAATTTAAAAGATAGAAAATAAAACATACCTAAATATCATATTCAGCTAATTAATTTAATTATTTAATTAGTAATATTATTGAAAAAATTAAAAGTCAATGAAAATATTTCAGCAAAATTATTTTTCGCAAGCAGGTGCATATTAACAGTTTATTTT
>NC_046666.1:91702661-91713476 GCF_010883055.1 Belonocnema kinseyi
TTTCCGAATTTTCGAAAATTGGATTTCATTAGGAGTGGTTTTTTGGTATCTGATAAAGATATTCTACCACTACCATGATTATGGGGATGATTTTTATTAATTTTTTAAGCAATAAAATGATCGTATATGTATTAATTTCGAACTGAATTGGACATTTACCAGAATTTTGTGAACTTACAAATTGGGGTGGATTTTCGATTTTCGGGCGAGGTTTTTTACCACCAGAATTAATCGGAGGAACAAAAGGGGTGGTTTTTTAGGACCTTAAACACCCAACTTTTTATTACCTTCTAGCTGTTTTTGTCGATTTTACTAATTTCAAATATCGTTTATCATGGGGGTGGTCCTTACGGGTTGGAGCGAGGCTTCTCAACACCAAAAAATTTCGTCTGGTTTTGATTCCGAACGGTAAGACTTATTACTCTCTTAAATATATATTACCTTAATCGACTTTGTAGTCGACTTTTCTGTCGCATCTACATAAATCACGTTAGGGGCTGCTAGTCACCCCCTAAATGAAAAATTTGGCAATATTTTTGCATGAAATGCGTTTTCAGATTGCCAAAAACAATTTCAACCAATAAAAAATCGTAAAAAAATTTTTTTGCGTCTTTCATATGAACGTTCTAAACTGGTCATCACTTCTTCACAATTCACAAATGCAACTATAGTAAGGTCACGCCGCCAATGCAACAAAAACTAAAAAAAACTGCAAAATCAACCTTTAAATTGGTAAAATTCAGATTTTGCGTTAGAATTCCCATTAGAAGGTCATGGAGTAATCGCAATTTTTTTTTATAGAAGTGAAAAGTTTTAAGAAATATAAGACGTATAACACCTGTTGACGGCTACACTTCAAACGCATCATCTGTAAGCAGCAGTCAACCGGCGTTATACGTCTCATATTTTTTAAACTTTTTACCGTTATAAAAAAACTATTGCGATTATTCCGTGACCTTCTAATGGAAATTTTGAAGTAGAATCTGAATTTCGCCAATTTAAAAGTTGTTCTTGCTGTTTTTTTTTATTCTTTTTTGCAAGCTGTTCAAGTTTAGCAATAGTTTTTTTCGGTCAATAGCAAATTAGAACGAAGCTTACAGTCGGTTCCCTGCTCTTTAAACGAAACTTATATTTAACAAGCACAATTTTTTTGGTTTAAAGCAGACTTTCACAGTATTATACTAAGAAACATGTTCCCGACCGAAAATTTCGTTCCACTTTCTTCACTACCAGTAAAGCCAAAAAAATTTTTATTCAATCATTGAAATAATTCAATATACTATCAAGTTTCGTCTAAATTTGTAAAGAACACTTAAAATTTGGCAAAAATTTTTTTGTCGGTCAATAATGAATTAGAACGAAACTTTCGATCGGTTCCTTGCTCTTTAAACGAAAATTATATTTAACAAAGACAATTTTTTTGGCTGAACGCAGACTTTTACAGTATTATACTTAGAAACATATACCCGACCAAAAATTTCATTTCACTTTCGTCACTACCAGTAAAACCCAAAAAGTGTTGATTGAACCATTGAGGTAATTCAATATACTATTAAGTTTCGTTTAAATTTGTTAATAAGAGTTCAAGTTTAGCAAAAAAATATGTTTTTTCTGCCAATAGCTAAATAGACCGAAACTATCGGTCGGGTCCTTGTTCTTTAAACGAAAATGACATTTAACAAACATACATTTTTTAGTTCACGCAGACTTTTACAGTATTATACCAAGAAACATGTACCCGACCGAAAATTTCGTTCCACTTTCGTCAGTGCTAGTAAAGCCAACAAAATTTTGATTTAATCATTGAAGAAATTCAATATACTATCAAGTTTAGTCTAGATTTGTAAATAACAGTTAAAGCTTAGCAAAAAATTATGTTTTTTCGGTCAATAAATAAATTCAACGAAACTTTCGGTCGGGTCCTTGTCCTTTAAACGAAAATTATATTTAACGAACATAAATTTTTTAGTTCACGCAGACTTATTAAGTATTATACTAACAGACAGGCACTCGGTCGTCAATAACGCGACTTATAATTCGTCGTGATCGGCATCGAAGTTATTCTGTCCAATGACATTGAGTTGACCACCTTCTCCTCCCTCGTCTGATTCATCCTGTGTAGTCCCAGAGTCTGAACCTTCTTTTACGACTCCTGAAAAAACTAAGAATGTATAGTATATTATTATAGTATATATAGTATATCTATCTCGCTCTAATATTTAAAAACATCCTAAAACATTTCAATTCCTTTAAAATCCCTTAAAACTTTGCAAAGCTCTTGAAAATTCCTTGCAATTTTAAAAATACTCTGAAATATTTCAAATCCTTCAAAATCTTATACTAAATTATTGAAATCAGTGGAAAATTATTTGGAATCTATTACAATATCCTAAAATATGTCAAATCTTTCAAAAATTCATATTAAATTACAGTAACCAATTGGGAATTTCTTTGAGAATTCTTAAATACTCTCAAATATTGCAATTCCTTCCAAATATTTTCACATAACTTGAACTCTTTTAAAAAGATTTTTAAACTATTTTTGAATTTTTTAAATAACCCTTCTAACTTTTTTTATAATTCTTTGAAATTCCTTTAAGTTATAAAAATAATTTAAATATACTTCTTGGTGACTTGAACTTTTGCAGTTCTTTAATTTTTGTCCCTTAAAGTATGTGGTTGACTAAAAAATGTCTGATAAACTTTTTCGATGAACTAAAAATCCAAAAACCTCCAAAATCTTACAGATACCCAAAAATTTTGTAACTCCAAATTTTAAGATTTCCAGTAGTGCTAATCAGAGTCCTAATAGCCCCTTAAATAGTACTACAAAAAAGTCTATTAACATTTTCCGATAAACTTAAAATCCAAAAACCTATAGCACTTTCCACATAACCCAAAATTTCGAAATTTTAAATTTTAACAATTCCAGGTGCTCTGACCAGAATTCTTGTAGTGCCTTGAATAATTGTACAAAAAACTTCAATAACATTTTTCGATATTCTCAAAATCGAAAAACGTACAACACTTTACAGATACCCAAAAATTTTGAAATTCAAAATTTTGAGAGTTCCAGGAGTTCCGATCAGAGTTCTAGTAGCTCCTTAAATAGTACTACAAAAAAGTCTGATAACATTTTCCGAAAAATCTAAAAATCTATAACACTTTTCACATGCCCGAAAATTTCGAAATTAAAATTTATTAGAATTCCAGGAGTGTTGATCAAAGTTCTGTTAGCGCCCTGAAAGTTGTCCAAAAAGTTAAATAACATTTTTCGATATTCTCAAAATCCAAGAACCTACAACATTTTACATATACCTAAAGATTTCGAAATTCAAAATTTTTAGAATTCCAGGAGTTCTGATCATATTATCGGGAAATGTTATTAGTCTTTTTTGTATAACTATTCAGGGGGCTACCAGAACTCTGGTCAGAACTCTTGGAACTATTTTGAAAAATTTCTCGGAAATTTTGGGATTTTCAAAAAGGTCTAACTTTCGAGTTTTCAATTTGTTCAAAAGTATTTTATTGTCGAACTCTAGATCTTATTTGGAACTGCAGGATTTCTTAAGAAAATGTTTTTTTTTTTTAAGTGGGAGGCTAGCTGAATTGAAAAAAAAAAATTTGGTCAAATTGTTTGGAATTATTTTTGAAAAGTATCAGGAACTCTAGAACTATGGTAATCCATTTTCAGAGTGTTTATACGCCAGAACTATTTCTAAATGTTATCAGGAAGTATTCAAAAGGATGTCAGAACTCTAAAAAATAGAAATTTTGAAGGTGTGGGGTCAGGTTCACACGCATTTAAAAAATAAATTTCAATAACAGATTTAATAAATTAATAACATAAATAACAATTAATGTCATGATCATGGTTTCATGCCAATTGTCTCCGGCAGTCTATCACAAAAGACGAATTAAAAAAGTGTTCAATCCTCAACCAAAACAGATTACTTCTAAACGAAATAGTTTCATTTTTAAACAAAACTCAGGCTTGAGGTTGTAAAAATAGACAAGTAAGCCCACGCTCAATAATGTTGGGTGGGATGGGGGGGGGGGGGGGGGGGGGGGGGGGGTATGCATAAAAAATCGGCTTGTTTGGCGGGCACATTCTTATCGCGCGCTTCGCTCGCAAGTATGTATTTCCCCCAAAATTTGGGCACAGCCTTTTCAAAATAAAAGGTCAAAACATCGACAACTGCAATTTGGTGATGGTGAACTCTTTCTTGTTAAAGCTACTTCGGCTTTAACGAACACATTCTCATCACGTATCTCGTGCTTCGTACTCGATTTTGTCCAAAACGTGAACTTTTCTACATTACATTCAACACTTTCATATCAAGAATGTTGAATTCTTTTTTTTCTTTTTAGTCGCCTCGGTTGTTTTTCCAAAAGTTTAATTTTGTTGTTTTAAACTAATTTTTTACAAATAAAAGAAAATCTATTCGTACTATCTTAAACTTATTATTAAAAAAATTGTCGATCTTTTTATTATTTGAACAGCTTTAATCTAATTACTGTTTTCCGTGGCTTGCGCCGTTTGCCCAAGAATTTAATTTTTTGACTTTTTATGTTACTTTTTCTCTACTAAAACAAAAACTGCACATCCTATCAAAGAACGCTAAATAGCTATTTAACATTGTTTTTTATTTTCATGTTCATCTGATAGTTGAAATATACTTTTACGGAATAATAAAAACTATGCCCAATGGGCACACAAGTCCTAAACTTGTCCTATATACGTGTTTCGGCGGACATCTTAAGGACGTCCTGAGGACCTTTTAAAGACATGAAAAGATCCAAAGGATATCTTAAAGATGTCAAATCATATGACATAGAGGTACGTTCTAAGGACGTCTGTAGGACGTCCCGGTTCCCACTGGGTGATTTCCCATTATTTGCAGGTAAAAATTTATTTATTTCTCAATTTACCTTATGATAATCATATAATATTATTAATGATAAATAATAAAGACAACGTAATTAATTAAATAATCCTTCTATTGGAACATCTGTATATTAATTAAATAATGGAATGATGAATTTAATTACAAACTAATAAGAACAATGATTTTATGCGAAGTGCCGATTCCACCAGAATTCTGGACGAATAGTTCACCTGTGTCGGAACGGCTATTTGACCAGAATTCTGGACGAATAGCCTGCCCACTGCGAAGGTCTATTCGTCCAGAAAATTTGTAAGAATAGAATATTTACTTTGATTTAAATTATCGTTGTGTATACAGATCCGATCTTTTTTTCCGGGCTTGAATATTTTATTCCGCCAAATTCTAACATCAAGGAACCTTCTTTTCCGGCAAAATCTTTTTCCACTTTAAGGAAATTTTACTATTTTATCAAAAAATTAGAAATATTAATTTTTGAATACATATGCACCAATTGGCATCCAATCAAGAGAAACAATTACACTAAAAAGGGGAGAACGACAATTGTAAATTTTTCCTCCGTTTTCGAGAAACTCGAGTTTAAAATATTCGCTATAGGCTATACAGAGTTTGGTGAAAAATATTTTCAATTGTCCGTTAGCTCAGATAGCGGTGGCTTCATAACCGGTAGGTTTCGTGTTCGATTCTCAGCACCTGTAATTTTTTATTTATTTTTAAGTTATGATTATATATTTATAAATACAATTGTCTCAACCACTGTTACTTTTAGTGACAGTAAAAAAATATGTTTGAGCGACTATTCACAGAAGAGTGATTGATCACACCTCAAACCCCTTGTCCAGCTCTCCCTTTACAAAATTACGGTTTAGAAACTGGTGACAGTAGAGTGATTAGTAAAATCACAAACCTCTTTTTCATCTCCACCTTTAAAAAAATACGTTTTAGCAACTGTTCACAGAAGAGTGATTAGTCAAATTACAAACTTCTTTTCCAGCTTCGCCTTTAAAAAAATACGTTTTAGCTACTGGTCACAGAAGAGTGATTGGTCACATCTTCAACCCATTTTCCAGCTTCCCTTTCACAAAATTACGTTTTAGCAACTGGGCATAGAAGAGTACCTGGTCAAATAACGAGCCCCTTTTCCAGCTTCGCCTTTAAAAAAATACATCTTAGCCACTGGTCACAGAAAATTGATTAATCACATCTCAAACTCGTTTTACAGCTCACCCTATAAAATAATAAGTTTTAGCAACTGGTCACAGAAGAGTGATTTGTCACATCTCGAACCCCTCTTCCAGCTCCCCCTTCACAAAATTACGTTTTAGGAACTAGCCACAGAAAAGTGACTGGTCAAATAACGAGCTACTTTTCCAGCTTAACGGTTAAAAAAATGTTTTTGCGGCTAGTCACAGAAGAGTGATTGGTCCAATCTCGAACCATTTTTCCAGCTCCCTGTGTAAACGATACGTTAAAGCAGCTTAGCACGGAAAAGTGATTAATCACATCCTGAACCCCTTTTTCAGCTCCTCCTATAAAAAATAAATTTTAGCCACTGGCCGCAGAAGAGTGATTGGTCCAATCTCGAACCCCTCTTCCAGCTCCCTCTTTAAATAAATGCGTTGTAGCAATTGGTCACGAAAGAGTGATTGATCACATCTCGAACCCCTTTTCCAGCTCCGCCATCACAAACTTACATTTTAGGAACTAGGCACAGAAGAGTGGTTGGTCAAATAACGAGCCCCTTTTCCAGCCTAACCGTTAAAAAATACGTTTTAGCAACTGGTCACAGAAGAGTGATTGGTCCAATCTCGAACCCCTTCCAGCTCCCCCTTACAAAATTACGTTATAGCAACTTGTCACAGAAGAGTGATTAGTCAAATGACGAACACATTTAAAAAAATAAGTTTTAGCTACTGGTCACAGAAGAGTGATTGGTCACATCTCGAACTTCTTTTCCAGTTCCCCCTTCAAAAAATTACGTTTTAGAAACTGGGCACAGTAGAAACTCTATTTTTTCAATAACTTACAAATTAGTAGTAAAAGTAGATTAATAAAATCATCATTTTTGTCCAAGTTGAAAAAAATTCAGGTTCGTTTCCCACAATTAGTATTATTGCTTGGTCTCCGGCGTGTAGAAATCTTGCCAGCTGACGTCACAGCATGAAATACCCATGTGACACCTATAAAAGCTGACACCCTTCGCTACCCAGTGTGCACCGGGACGTCCTAAAAACGTCCTTAGAATGTACCTCTATGTCATATAATTTGACGTCTTTAAGACATACTTTGGATATTTTCATGTCTTTAAAAGGTCCTCAGGACGTCCTTAAGACGTCCGCCGAAAGACGTATATAGGACAAGTTTAGGACTTGTGTGCCGACTAGGTAACTTTGCATCGGACCTTCGGAGTTACTGTCAGTTAACATAACCTCAACTTCGAGACAGGTGGTCTATTCTTCCAGAATTCTGAACGCCTAGAAACAGCCGATTCACCGTTTAATACATGCATCGTTTAAACTCTGATCACATTTTTTCAGAATTTAGTAAATATTACAATGTTAAATAGCCGTATTTACGATTTCCCTTGCACACGTCACAATTTGAAATAGTAAAATTGAGTAAACTGTACGAAAAAAATGTTTTCAAAGTTAAACTGATTAATGTTAAATGGTAAATTTAGAATGTTTGCCATAACACTGAAATTTAATGGAAAATAAACAGTTCTATAATTTGAGGTAGATAGTGTAAAAAATATAAAAATTATTTATTGCAACAAGGTAAGCTTAAATGACATCGCAAGCCACATTTTATTCCTGCTTTGAAATAAATAAAATATTCAACATGTAGTAAATAAGGTAACTTAAAAAATAGAAATGAATACCATTAGGCAAGAATAATGACAATGCTTATAATTACTATTCACATAAAAATAAAATGTTTATTTTGGAAACCTGTGAAAACATTATCTTAAATTTAAATAATTTTTCTTTAATATATCCAAAAAATCATTATTCCTATTATTTTGTAAATAAATTCATTATTTCATTAATCAATACAAAGATTTTTAATATAATAATTATTTAATTATTAAAGTTCTTTTTTATTATTTGTCATTAACATTATACTATAAAAGTATATTTCATTAATCAGATGAACATACAAATTAAAATAGAATGTTAAATAGCCATATAATGTATTTCAATAATCTCCGGTTGATTTCCTTAATTGGCGTTAAAAAAATGAACATTTCAGTGCCTTTAAATTCGTACCAATTTCAGTTTTGTCCAAAAAATAATTAAACCGTATTGACCGGCATTAATGTAATTTAATATTTTGTCGGCAGCCTTAAATGTTGTCTGATACGGTTCGATATTTGGTAATTTTCATAAAACAGGAATAATTTAGAGGAATTAAAGATAAAAGAGAAGAATTCGATGTAAATTATATAGCTTACCTTGAAGAAATCTGACATGGATCAAGACTTTTATAAGTGAAATGCTTTGCAAATATTTGGCTCCTCTTAGGGTTTTTGCCACAAATGTGTTTTTTTCGGACGGGTTGCACTAAAGCACAGTTCCAGGTAAAAAGGCTTGCATTAAAAAGTATTGAACAATTTCATTCATTCAGTGGTAACGTGAGAAATATTGAATACTTCTGGATCCCGTTTTTGTCCTCCCGTTTTGAAATATCCACGGCAGTTGAAGTTAGCTCTCAAATTGAATCCCTTTCTGTACCTAGCGCTGACAATATTTTGCTAAATACAACAAAGGCAAAAAGCTTTTTAAAACATAGCGTCGGTCATTTTCCGATGTCAGAATCAATTTCCACACAGAAGGTTCTGGTGAAAAATAATTTTTTCCATTTTTTATCATGATTTTTTTTCAATTGATAATATTTGAACAAAACGAACATTTGACGATAAAGAAATGTATTCTTACATACAATCCTACTAGATTTGGCAAATTTCATGCTTTTAGAGCGCGTTCTAATGCTTCAAACGAAAATTGTGTTTTTAATGTATGCGAGGTTACGTCTGACAGCTCAGATCGGCTTTAAAAGGGATTGAAATCTTATAATTTCCGCCGCCTAATGAGAATTAAAAAACTAAGGACAGAAACGGCATTCTTAGGGATTCAAATTTTCTAATACTTTTTAATGCAAGGCTTCTCACCGGGTTCTCAAGTTGCAAAATATTTCGCAACCTTTGTTTAGCACCGAGTATATCTGATCGGGGGACACGACTTGTGACTTCGCTAGTTCGCTCCCGCCATGCAAATGTAACCTCTTTGTCGCCGGCGGGCGCTCGCCAAATTTGATCGAATGCTCGCGCGTGCGCCAACAAGGCGGGAAAGCTTTTAAAAATAGCGTACGCTTTTTTCAATTATGTGAATTATATATACTAAATATATTGCAAATTACTAGATCACATCATTTTACATATAAAAAATTTACTTTCGTACATTAATTTTGTATGAAAAAATCCTTCTACAAAACAAGATTTTTTAATAAAAATCGAACTTAACTAAAATAATATCGACTGCTTTATACAATAAGGAATTCAATTTGGTTTAGTCCGTATAAAAGAGTCAAGTTTCAGTTGACTGTATTACGGAATAGTACGGAATAACACAATTGCTTTATTCCGTATATGGTATCACAAGTCTATTTTTATCGGTTTTAATATTTTGACGTTTGGAGGTAAAATATAAACAAAAGCATGCTATTCTGATGCACTAATAAAATCTTATTGAATTCGTTCAATCATTTAGTATTGTGAAGAATTTGTTAATATTTATTATTACATGCTGCAAAATGGTATGCACGTTTATTCAATTTCAAAAAATCTAATATCGATATAACTTCATTATTCATTTTAAAATAATTTATTATATTATTGGTTTCATTACATAAGTATATAAAAATTTAATTTAAATTATTATATTGTTAGAATAATTGAAACATCACCTTTCATAACTCAAACTTTTCTAACTTACAGTTCTTATTTGTTGAAAATTTGTTTTTCGAAACTTATTAATCGTATAACTTTTCAAGTGATATTAACATTATTTAAAGCAATTATTATTTTTTGACTTTGAAAAATTGTATTTTTGATTTCATATTAAGATATTATTTTAAATCTTGCTTTCACATAAATCGTGCAATGTGACTGCGCATACAGTAGCACGTTGTGCTGCACATCGTGCACACAGAGTGTTCTCACCTTGACTGAACATTGAGCACCCTCACCTCGTACATACATCGTGTTGCGTTCCCTGCGACACATCGTGTTGGCACATTGTGTAACGATTTTACCCTTCATGTTTATGTGAAGGCCTCATTGTGTATGGTTGGACTGCCTACTGAAATTTTGATGTGTACTTTATTTTGATTTTTATTAAAAGGAATAGAACCAAAAAATAATTTGTAACGACTTTGAAATTTATCTTATGATAAAGAACTCGTTGGACGAAGCAAGTTTTAGGGTTTGGTTTGATATTGGAGGGCAATCCTATTTTTGTTTATTTCTCTCTCTCTCTCTCCACTCTTCCCCTCCCTCACAAGTGAATTCACAATCCCTGACATTTTTTTAAAAAATTAAAAATTTTGGCGGTAATTTTTATTGTAAGAGGTAGTCTTAATCGTTTGTTGTTAATTTAATATTCAAGTTAATTTGTAAAGTGTTTAGGGCTAGTTTTAATGTCCTATCAGTACTGAAATCAATTTACATTGTTCATTGCAATTGACTGGAAGGGATACAGTAAACGCAAATAAACAAATCTCTCAATGATAAATAAATATCATTGAGATACGAGGGTAGTTCAATAAGTCCTTAGAATGAAGTATAAAAAAAATTTTTTTTGGGTAAATTTTTTTTTATTTTTCAACATAATCTCCTTGGAGCTCTATA
>NC_046666.1:91713576-91715631 GCF_010883055.1 Belonocnema kinseyi
ATATCTAGTCGGGAGTGGTGCTGACTGAAAACAGATGATTTGGAGCGATTCGCGCGCCATCTGTTGGTCATTCTAAGGACTTATTGAACTACCCTCGTAAGTCTAAAATGCGACAGAACTATTTCCAAAAATTATATTAGTTTTTGATGAATCTAAGATAAGTTACTAAAATCGGCCAACTGCAGTAATAATTAAATTTAAAATATTAGTAAACACAAAATTCAATCCCTGGTTGCAAAGATGAGAAAGTTACAGTCTGTTGGACTATCATTTCTATATTTTTCAAGCGAAGCTGCTCTCATCGTGCAACTGTATGCTTATAAGGTTGCGAAAACTTAAAGCACGCGAACCTTATACTAAAGGTACGCATCTGATTGCACCTTGCTCTGTAAGCAGGGCTGTGATCAATTATTCGCAGGCGTCTGACTCCCCGAGATAATAGAAATTTTGTATGTCCATTATTAGCTATGGCCAAAAAATGATTTTATTTATTAATTAGTATCTACCTCTTCAACCATTGTTCCCGTTAGACCTCGTTCCCATAAGACTCGTAGTCAACAAGATCTGGGATCCGATGAAGCTGCGAATAATTGCGAAAAAAAAACTCTGTAATAGAATCAGACTCTAATAAGGCAGCAGCAGGAGAAGAAGCTATGGGTAAAGATTTGATAGGTTCTTAAATAGACTAATCTTTCAATTTCAATCTGCCCCAATTTCCTAACTCTTTAATCGCCCTATGAAGAAGAGAGGCAGAAACACTTTACGCACAGAAATGGGGAGAGCCGGTGATATGGACTCAATTAAAGGGAATAAGGACTGGAATATCCCTTAAGTTTAGGGATTCTTGTTATGCGTGCTACGTCACTGCTTTTCCTAAATTGTGTTTATCAGAAATACACGGTATTCCGTCTCATCGATAAAAGCATTAATCATTCGTATCGCTACGAAAAGTATCCATGTAATCGAGACTTAAATAAATGAGAGTTGTTATTGTTCTAAAACCAATAATATGGATTTCTAGTTCTTTTCCTAGTGCTTAGAATAAAACGTAACAGTGACTACGAGGATTAAACCAATTTTTGCATCGGAACACTAAATTGGACAGAAATAAATACACCTATAAAAGAAGGGAAAAGAACATGGATTTACGAATTAAGTAAGTCCGAAATCTTCAAGGTTCTTAAACATTATAGTTTCGAGGCCAAAACTCAATTGTCTATTGACGATCTTCGAAAGGACTTGAAGATCCTAGTGAAATCAAATCAAATTGTGATAAGTGATAGTGAAGATTCGGAAAAAACTGATGAGAGTAGCAACCGTGAAACTAAAGATAAAAATAAAAATTGTAGAAAAATAAAAATGGCGGTTGCATTTGGAATGATAGAAGCGTATAAAAAGGGAGGCCGCGAGGGAGCTTTTGAGCGACAACTCGATGCTTACATATTGCTCAATGACATTTCAGTTAACAAGAAAAGAGCCTTGCTGGTGACTCAACTATCGTCATCAGTATTTGAAGAAATACAAACCGTTTGTTCTCCAACTGACCCACTCACCTTGAATTATGGAGTCTTGAAGGAAAAGCTATCCCAGTGGGCACTGGGACGTCCTAAAGACATCCTTAGAATGTACCTCTATGTCATATGATTTGAAGTCTTTAAGACATCCGTTGGATCTTTTCATGTCTCTAAAAGATCCTCAGGATGTCCTTAAGCCGTCCGCCGAAAGACGTATATGGAAAGTATATAGAACAAGTCATGCAAGCAAAATAGAAGGATCATGGGACCGATCACCGAGAGGCAAAAGCAAGGACTGGCAACGTGGTGCAAGGGCAGAACTAGGGCTCTTTCTTGTTAGCAGAGAAATTCGAATCAAGATTCTAACAGTTCATCATATTCATCCAGAGATAACGAGGAGTATTTTTGCTGTGGTGGAATAGATCATCAAAAGTTTCAGCGCACGTTGAAATATAAATATTTGAGTGAATGTGGCAAACGAGGTCATATATACAAAATGAGCAAAATAGTAAAGTGCAAAAGAGAGGGTAATATACAAAAT
>NC_046666.1:91715731-91738580 GCF_010883055.1 Belonocnema kinseyi
ATAGCACCTCAAACAGAGGTAATTAAAGTAAATGATGTTTTATTAAACATGAAAATAGATTCGGTCAAAAATACCACTTAGAAAACCAGAATTTGGACTGCGCTCATATGATAAAACACCACTATCTGGTAATAATAGATTTAATGCTTTCGCGATTATTCATTTTGATAAAAGAGATATTTCGAGTTTCACTCGTGTAAAAATGTACGAATTTTTGGCCGACGCTTCATAAACATTGCAGTTCACTTCTTCGGGGCTGACCTGAAACTGAGGTATCAGTTCATGTTGTTCTCAGGTATACTCTCGACGATGCCTGTGATTGGCCAGAGTGCCCCACCGTAGGGACTGTTTGAACTTGATTGGCCAAACAAGTCTTTTTTGAAAATCCGGGGGAACGAAAAGCCAAATCGGATTCGTATTATATCCATTGTCCCTATTGATGTCAATAGGGTGTTTTAAGATTTCGATTGCTTCTCTATGTTTTCTTGGAAAGATGTTGCATGTTTTTGCATTGACGCTTGTTTTATCAAATAAAATGTTATGTCCTGTTTCGATAGCATGTTCAGCTAGTGCTGATTACGTGAAATGTTTTAGCCTGACTTTACTCTCATTTTGCTTTATACGTTGGCTCACCGCTCTCCCGGGTTCACCACTTTGCCACAAGAACAAGGGATTTTTATATACTCCTGGATCACTTATGGGTACCTTTTTGTCTTTAGGGTTATTTAGTAGTTGTCTTATTTTTGCAGGTGGTTTAAATATGGTTTGGATGTTGTGTTTGTTGAGAATTCTTCCTATTTGTTTTGTGACACCTTGGATGTAGGGTAGACTGGTAGTCGTTTTTTTCTCTCTTTCTTTCGTAGAGTGTGTTGGCTTGTTTTTTAGTGTATTTTCTTATTGCTTTATCAATTTGTTTGTTTGTGTAATCGTTCTGTATTAGGATTTGTTTAACGTTTTGTAATTCCTTTTCTAAGTTATGTTTATCTGTTATGGAGACAGCTCTGTATAGAAGCAAGTTGATGACAGATTGTCTTTGAGATGGTCGATGGTGGAAGGAGGAATGTAGGTACCTGTTTGTATGTGAGGGTTTTCTGTAAACTTTATGTCCTAATGTGTTATCAAATTTTTTGTAAACTTATACGTCCAAGAAAGATAGTTTTCCGTTTTTGTTCTATTTTCGTCGTGAACTGGATAGTAGGATATAATTGATTGATGTAATCGAAAATCTTATTTAGGTCATCTCGTCCATGCCGCCAGATGACAAAAGTATCATCAACGTAACGGACCCAGAATTCGGGTTTAAGTTTGGCTTGGTTAAAAATTTTAGTTTCTAGATGTTCCATAAAGGCATTGGCTATTACAGGTGAGATTGGGGATCCCATTGCTGCCCCCTTGGCGGATCGAAGGAACCGAATGGAGCCTGTACAAAGTACCCGTAAGGACCCCATTCGGTTCCTTTTTAAAGAATTCGAAAAACAGCAAAATCAACTTTTAAATTGTTGAAATTCGGATTCTACGATAAAATTCCGTATAGAAGGTCAAGGAATATTCGCAATAGTTTTTTTTTTGGAAACGATAAAAAGTTTAATCAAATATAGGACGTATAATGCCTGTAGACTGCTACTTACAGGCGATGCGTTTGAAAAAATAGCAGTCAACAGGCGTTATACGTCTTATTATTTTTTTTTTACTTTTTACTGGTTTATTGGTTATTGAACGTGAAGTAAGTATTATTGAGACAGTGTTCTATCGAAGGAACGAGCTCGGAAGGGAAGTTTGTAAAAGATGTAATAATATCAATTATATCAGAGATTGGCACTTCTGTAAAGAGATATACTATGTTGAAACTCACTATGATGTCTTAGGGTTGAATGTGAACTGTTGTATCTTTTTAATAACGTCAAATGAGTTTTGGACGTGATTTAACGGTCGGTCTGAGTGGAATGTTATCTTTGTAGATTCTTGGGAGCCCGTAAAGTCTTGGAGAGATGGGGTTAGTAGGTATTAATTACGCTATTGTTTGGCTCTCAAGTTTAGAGTCTTTGAGAAGAGTTTTGCTTTTACTGACTATGGTTTTTGTAGGGTCCTTTTTAAGTTTTGCGAATGTATCGTCAGTTAGAAGATCCATGATTTTGTTGCTATAGTCTTCTTTATTCATTATGACTGTTGCGTTGCCTTTGTCTGCGGGTAATATTATAATATCTTTATTTTGATTCAGTTCTTAAATTGCGGTTTTTTCTTGTTTTGTTAAGTTCAAACGAAAGAATCAAAATAACAGAACAAATGAGCAGTATAATAAAATTACAGCTCGGACAAACGCTGGAAAAATAAGCGAAAAACAACAAACAATGGGATGACATAGGAAGACCAGAGAAAAACGGACCTTGCAAACAACTAAAACAACTAAACATAAAACTAAAAAACTAAAAATCCCGCTCGTTTCTGGATCTTCACAGGTATTCATTGCCAAAATAAAAATGGGAAAAAAAATCGAATTAATCTTTAGATTCTCTGGTTTAGTTGTGTCTAGTCCTCGCCTCGAAATTCCTACTCCTAATTTCCCTCCTCGGTTTTACCTTCGTATCAACACTCACATTCAACTCTTTCTAATCCACCGAGAAATATAGTCATATAGATTACAATTTGAATGTTCAGTGATGAGGATCAGGATTGTTTATAACAATGGGAAATATTGTTGGATGTTAGGATATATTTCTTAGAAGCTTCATTTCTTATTATCTAATAAATATTTAAGCAAAAAAGAGATTTTTCCTATTCGGAAGCGAATGCCAAATGCATTTGTTGATCAGAATTGTTAATAACAATAAAAAATATTGTTTAATGTCAATTTCTTCCAATCAGAATTTTAATTATGGGATAAAATTAACAATAATGCACAAAAAACGGGGTTTTCCTATCAAAATGTGACCGTTTAATGCAGTTGTTAATCAGTACTGTTTCTAACAATGGTAAATATTGTTGATAATACTTCAATGTTTGATTTTACGAAACATTAATTTCACACGATTTCGCGAAGAAAAACGAGATGAAAAGAGCGGCCAAACTTCAATGTGTAGAAAAATCGATTTTGTTCCTCACATTGTTTATAACAATTGAACGGATTGCGGGAACTTCATCTGAGTTATCAGAATTTGTTAATCGATTATAAATATAGGGTGATTTTTTAACTTGAAACTTTCAAATATCTCGAAAAATAAGAACTCTATGAAAAATTGTTATGAATCAAAATTCAATCACTCTGAGGAGTACATACACTGATGTTAAAATCGGTTCCATCACACCGTCCTCTGGGGGTGGGGGTGGGGGAAAGTTCGAAATCTTAAATGGGAACCCCTACTTTTTATTGCATATTCGGATTCTTTGAATAAAAATGCGTATGATTTATCCAAAACATTTTTCTCATTTCACGATAGATGGCGCTGTAATCGAGGAAATCCACTTTTTCTTCATTTTAGTGTTACTGAGTATGCACGCTTACGATTCTGCAATACATTAAAAATAAAAAATATACACCATTTTCATTGTGACATGGCTAGCCGCAAAAAAAGTAATTTTTTAAATCGCTACAGAATCGTTGAACGAGTGTAATAAAAACTCGTACATAAAAAATAGATTACGATAGAGCTGCGAATCTCTTTGATAATTATTATTTTGAAAAACATGCCAAAACGTATGTCCGTTCTTGAGAAGTAATTATTAAGTAATACGTTCACATTAACAGTGTTTCCTGAATATTCCTAAATTTTAGCTCTGGGATTATTGTAGATTGAGGTCAAATGAGGCTATCGAAACATTATCAAAGTGTTTACTTTTTTCTTTCCTTAAAAACAGTAAATTAGAAAAAATACATTTAAAACTCATTTTAGTTAGGTCCGAGATTATTCCGAATACTACTTCACAATGGAGTATCTAACCGTACGAGAAAAAATTAAAATAATTCTGGTGTATGGAGAAGCTGGAAGAAATCTTGATAATGCTGTCAATCTCTACGCTCAGCGATTTCTAAATAGAATTTTGTCACGTGCTACATTTCATTGTACTATTACAAGATTTACTACCAAAGGAAGTGTTCAACTTAAGAAAAAGACCCGTACAACAACACTCACTGGAGAAAATAGTGGAATAGCTGTATTAGCTGCAGTGGCCAATAATCCTCACGTTAGTACACGAGAAATTGCTCGTGATTCCGGAATGTCTCAGAGCAGTGTTTGGAAAATTTTGAAAAGTAATAAATTTCATTCGTTAATCATTCATTCCATAATCAGGTAGCCTTTTGTCAGTGGGCACGTGAACAAATACAACAAAATCCCAACTTTCTTCGTTGTGTATTAGTCTCTAAGGAGTCGTATTTTACGAACCATGGAATAGTTAATGGACACAACATGCACTACTAGAGTATTGAAAATCAGCAGTGGCTTCGTGAAGTCGAACACCAGCGTCCATGGACTGTCAACGTATTGTGTGGAATAATTGGAAACAAACGTCTTCATACATTTTGGAAAATGGACTGCCAATATTGCTTGAAGATTTGAGCTTCGAAATACGGCAGAACATGTGGTTTCAACATGATGGTTGTCCGGTAAAACTATTCAGCGGTAGCACGAGAAGTTCTTGATCGTGATTTCCATGGTCACTGGATTGGTAGAGGCAGTCCGATAAATTGGCCTGCAGGATCGCCAAATCTTACTTCACCAGATTTCTTTTTGTGGGGCTATCTGAAAGACAGAATGTACAAATAAAAACCAACAACACGTGAGAATATGATTGACCGAATTACAAGTGCATGTGCTGAAATTCAAAAAGATACACCTCTGCGTTTTGCAAATTCATTTGAATTACGGATTAATAAGTGCATTGAAGCGAATATCATCATTTGAGCACTCATTCTAATTAAAAGATGATTCACTGAGTACCTCGAATCGTGAGACGCAAGGGGACTCACGTTAATCAAGCACCCCGACGGGAGCAGCAGACTGCTACGTCCATGTCGTTGAATAAAGAAAAATTGAATTTTTTCCATTTCGTAAAATGAAAAAAAATTGAATTTTGTCGATTACAGTGACATCTATCCCGAAACGAAAAAAATGTTGCAGACAAATCATACGCATTTTTATCCAAAGAATCCGAATATGCAATACAAAATAGGGGTTCCCATTTAAGATTTCGAACTTTCCCTCACCCCCACCCCCAGCGGGCGGTGTGGTGGAACCGATTTTACCATCAGTCTATGTACTCCTCAGAGTGATTAAATTTTGATTCATAACTTTTTTTATAGAGTTCCCATTTTTCGAGATATTTGAATGTTTCAAAATAAAAAAATCACCCTATATATTAGTTTTTTCTCCCTTTTAAGGTAATATCAATGAATGATACTTCTTCTCCACCTTATCTTCCTATCTGCTACCTTATTCTTCATATTTGCCCTCTTCGTCCCCGGTTATCATACTATTTGCCACCGCCCAGCCTTGCCTTGTACCAACATGCGTTTCTCTTTCTCACTTCTAGCAAGTCTTGAACCCTTTCTTTAATCTTTTCCATCCCGTCCTTATAACATCCTAGTCAAAAACTTACGCGTTACCCCCCCCCCCCTCTCTATGAACCTCTTCCTCTAATCCATGGCTGACCTCCGTTTTAATTCCCGCACTAGCCCTTCGTTTCTTGTTGATTCTAACCGACTCCTGGAGCCTCCACGTATACCCCCTTGGCAACTTTGGCTCCATGCTTTCCCATTCCTTTCTCTTTACCTACGCCTCTATCATTCTTGTCACATAAAATTCCTGTATATGCCTCCAGAAGTCCTCATCTTTCTTCTTTACCCCTGCTACGTTCCAGTAAAGCCCTTTAACACTCCTCCACCCTAATCCCCTCCCCCCTTCTACTTCCTACGAAACAAATTCCCCCGAACTTATTTAAGCTCTTCTTTTTCATCGCCTTATACCAAGATTTTCTCATCTACTTATATTTTCCGATACCTTATCTTCGCCGGTCTCGCTTTACTCGTCTCCCTGCTAGCCATGGCGTTCAGCATTCTCTGCATATCCCTTTCCTTCCTTGTTAAATCTTGATTAATGAAAATCTTCGTATGCGCTATCCTATTTTTGGTTCGCATTACCTTCATTGTCTGCATTCTCTTTTCTCTCCATTCACAAATCCATTCCCCTTATCCTTCCCCTATCTGCTTTCTCCTCCTTTTCGTTCGTACGCTCTCCTACTTTCTCTACTATCATATTCTCTGCCTTCTCCCAAATAACTTTCTTCTCGCCCTCCTTCCTAATACTTCTATTGTCAACCTGCCCTCCACCTTCTCAAGCCTTTTTTCCTCCCTTTCCTTTCATACCCTAATCTCTTCTTCCACCTGCTTGATTTGAACCTTTTATCCTTCCTTACTGACACCAGCTCCCTCTCTAACCTTTTTAGTTTTTCCCTCTACTCTTTTACCTGCTTTCCCCATTTTTCATATACGACCCTCAACTCCTCCCTCATATTTTACATCTGCTCTATAGCCTCCCTTACGTATTCCCTGAATCCTCTCATTTTGCATAGCAACTGCCCCTACATTTTTAGGGGGTGGAGACCTACGTGCTCTTACGCTTTTTTTTAAACGTACCGCGCTTCCCTCCGAACTCTCTTGACTGTCTCTCTTTCTCTTCAAGGGATCCTGCCACTTACTTTCGCTAGACGCTGTCTTTCTCACCTTCTCGCTTTCTTTGTTCCGCTTTTTGCCTTTTCTCGAATCGCTGCCTGACGCCGGGTCATGCAGTTGACCGTCGTGGTGTGCGGCGCGTGAAAGTCTTTAGTCCTGACATTAGACGTGTTAAGAATATCCCTAGGATTCCAAAAAATATATTATAAAAGACGTCTTATTGATGCCCCAAGGACGCTCTAGGGCAGCCTTAATTTTTTTGCCCACTGGACTTCCCGTCCAATTCCCTGAGAGCACTGCCAGTACTCTCACTGACTACCTGCCGCTCACCCACTTCCCGCTCTTCCGTCGGTAATTGGAACTGATTTTTTTGCCGCTTACCGCACCAAATATTCCCTTTTTCTTACTCATCTTCATCCCTCACAGACCCTGCAGACAACCTCTTCTCTCCTCTAACATCCCCCAGCACTACCAGAACCTAAAAATTTATTTTTAGTCTCGCCCATTCACCCCTCACAAACTTATTTATCGCCTAGCCTTTCCACATCACGCTCCACTCACAACTTCCACACAAATTCCGTAAAATACTCTCAACATCTGTCAGCGATCACGTTTTCACCACAGCCACCAACAAGCCTCCTTCTTGAATAATAGATCATTCGCATGTTTTTAATGCTTATGTTTATAAATATTTAATTTTGGCAGATCAGGAATAGACAGAGAAGAATCGTTAGAAATAATGAATAGTTCAAGTTTTATTTCAAGTATAGAATACTTGGCAGACTAAGACCATTTTTGAGAACCACGCAGATCACTCACTCGTTTATATAGACATTTTTGTAAGATGTAAGACTTAATGACTTTATTGAGTTCATCACTTTATTGATCCGAAAAGATCGGACAAATATCTGTCGCAATTCACTGCTGTTGGCACACTGGTTTCTCAAGCGACAAAGCCTATCATCACACACTCAAACTGAGAAATCACGTGACTTTAAACATTTCTTTAAATAATAAGCAAACTGAAAATAGCTTTGAAATAGGCGATGTCGATAAATTGAATAATTTTCAATCGCGGAACATCTCAGAAAGACGAAATATCACAACTTTAAACATACCGCCCGCCTCGTGAGTGCTAACTGCAGAATGTAAAGAAAAAAACAATAAGTGTTTAATCGAGTATTTGTCAACAACGCAAATGCCGCCCACCGTAAAGAAATAGCATAAATGTAACAAAAATTTAATAGTCTTAGCCGTCCACCATAATCCACTAATTTTACCGAATAATATCTTTTAAATCTAATTAATAATATTTGTTCAATTTTCGCTCATTTCTTTCGCTCTGACTGGTAGCAGACACACCTGAGTAATCGGACGTTTGTATTCCGATCTGGCAGTTTTTACGCGAACAGAACGTACTAAATCGTCCTTACCCTTGTAACATAATCTCTGAAATTTTGTGTACTAACTGCCATCGATTTAAGCAATTTTCCAAAGTAAATTCCAACAAGGGTTCTGGAATGCTGGTCAAAGAGGCTACAATCAGAAAATGTCCAGATGTAAGATAGGAAAAGTCTTCAGGATCATTTGAAAGAGGAGCAGTAGGACGGGAATTAAGGCACGCCTTTATACGAGTAAGAAGAGCATAAAACTTTTCATATGTAAGAGAATATGCACCTACAATTCTTTTCAGATGGTGTTTTAAAACTCTTAAATCCAGCTTCCCATAAAATTCCCAAATGAGAAGCGGAAGGAGGTATGAAATGCTAAGAAGTACCTTGAATTGCAAACTCATTATACAAGCATCCAGTCTAAGATTCAAAAGGCAATTTTTTAATTCCCGGTCCATACCATGAAATGTCGTACCATTATCACTGTAGAAATGTACAGGTCTTCCTCGCCTTAAAGGAAATCGCTAAAAGGCGGCGAGGAAAGAGGCAGATAATAATCAGAAACGAGTTATAAATGGAAAGCTCACATACAACCACAGACGAAAAGCGGAATGTAAGTTTTGTAACTCTTTCTGCCACGACCCGAAGCAAAGTGAACATTAAATGGGCCTGCATAATCCACACCAGAATGTGTGAATGAACGATGTGGGGTTACTCTAAATTCAGGTAAGTCCCCCATAAGTTGTTGATACAGAGCCGCTTTCTCACGTGTGAACTCCAGGCAACCTTTCATCAGTCGTTTAACGAAAGAGGGAGCTTCTAAAATCTAGAATCGCTGTCTGAGCGTATGTAAAATTAATTGCTGACCACCGTGTAAAGATCAAAGGTAAGCATGCGTGACGTTAATCTCACTTATGTGGTGCTGAGGAAAAATGATAGGATGCTTCTCATCAAAACTGATAGGAGCATGCCGTAGTCTTCCACCTAACCTTAAGAGATTGTTGGAATTCAAAACTAGATTCAAACTTTTTAATAGCGAGCTCTTTGGAACCACCCTATCTTCTTCGTTCAAAGTTTTTTTCTCACTAGAAAAGGAATGTGCCTAAACAAATTTCATCCAAAATATAACAGCTTGTTGGATTTCAATCGCATTAAGAGAAATGGTTGAAAATTTAGGTTTAGGCTTATTAAGTTTTGAGTGCTTGAACACGAAGGCATTAATAAACCTTTTTCAATAGGCCGTTACGGTAAACAATCTTGGCCAAGAGGAGAATTTAAGCATCAAGTTAAACGGACTTTTGATCACAATCAATACATAATGACTCTCCAGTGGCCGCTCTTTTCAATTGGATTGCGAGTGGGCTGCGTGGCGATATTCAATCCATTTTGAGGAATGCAAAGTTAGCTAAGGTGGACCTTACCAATATGAGGAATGCCTTATCAATTTTTCGGGCGTGAGTACCCGAGTAACACAGTCGGCCAGACTATCTTTAGTAGAAATGTATCGCCATTTCGCGCGAGGTACCAGCTTATTAATTAGGGAAACTCTATTGTCGACAAACACAGGCTAATTCTAAGGATGTTTTCCCAGCCATTTCAAAACTGTTACGGAATCAGTGTGACAAACGATTAATTGATACATATTTAACAGCAGCTACTTTAAACTAAGCCATTCCTAGGCGAACATGAGCCCGCTTTAAATCTTCACTAAGAATTCTAATGTAAACGGAAGCTGAATAAGCTTTTGACGAAGCGTCAGAAAAGCCATGAAGCTCGAATTCAAAGTTTGTCTGCAGTTGTCGTGTCCATCTGGGGACTTTAAGTGCTTCTAATTTTTCCAGAGAACCATGATAATTTAACCACTGAATTGTAAGATCATCAGGTAGTCTGTCATCCCAGTCGAGTTTACGCAGCCAAAGTTCCTGCATCAAAATGTTTGCCATTATTATGACTGGAGTTATCCAACCCATAGAAGTCACATAGAAGTCACTTTAAAAAGGAATGAATCAGACTCGGGATCTCAAAATAAACCTAGAACCTTCAGCTGAGCATCCACCGATAACATCATGTAACGTCCGTGTTTTGTTCGTTGGTAAGTCGTGGCGAAATGCTCATCACAAAACATTTCGTTATCTGTCAAAGTATTTTTAAAGGGAACTTTCTCCAACTCCCAGAACCTGGTTAAGTCTTCATGCAAGATTTCTGCTCAAATAGCCTGATATGCTGTAACTGGAATGTTAATTTCAATTTTATTTGTGACTGAAACCGGCCTACATAATAGCCAACCAAAAACGGCACCTTTCGCACTAAGAGAACCCAATATACTCTGTTGGAGACCAGTAACTAAACATGAGCCATATTTATCGGTCCCTAAAATCAAATAAACTTGATGTGCGCTAAAGGGTTTTGGAACTGCTAACCCTACCTATTTTAATTGATCTTCCTTTCCTTCATTAGATCTTAGAGGAGGAGCATATGATATAAGGTGTAATAATACTCAAGCTTGGATTTGGACTTTAGGACAGTTCTTTTGTGTAGGAATTGTATTAAATTCTGCTAACTTTCTTGAAGAGCCAATATTAATTCATCCAACCCCATATACAACTGCTTTAACCTTTTTGTAGCGTGGACTTAATATTTTCATTGCTCTCTCGGTAACAAAACAACATTCAGATCCTTGGTCCAACAAACTCTAAATCTGTGACTTCATCCATTTTCGGCTTGGAAGGAAACAACAGCCGTAGCTAGTAAGGTTGAGCGCGATAAATTTGGATGAGTGTTTGGAAAATGAAACGAAACTTTATCGTCTGATTCTGTAAGCACAACATGATTCACCCCCGCCTTCACGGTGGAATTGCCGGGATCATTTTATTTTGACGCGAGAGAACCTGAAACTTCCAATTGAGAAGTAACCAATGCAGAGTTAGTGGGTGATAAGGTGGGATATGAATTATAATCATCGGAATGCAACAGGGAATCATGTCTCCTACCGCACTTGTAACATGTTAATTTACTAACACAATTATGAGGTCCATGTCCACGCGTGAGACAATTATAACAACAATGATTATTTGTAGAAATTTCCCTACCCCTGTCCACAGGCAAAGTTTTAAATTGGTTGCATTTAAATAAAGAGTGATTATCCTTATAAAGGAGACATTTTAAGCTAGAAGTTGCATTGTGGCTTCTAACTCCCGATTGTTTTGAAGCCCTACTCATTTCTTGAGAACTCGCAAGAGGCTTTGAAGCTTTAATACCCTCCAAAATACGTATGTAAGTCTCCAAAAATGAGTCAAGTTTCTGATAAGTGGAATAATCAGTCCTAGCACCAATATGCATCTCCCGTTTCCCATTCTCCCATTTAATGTTCCCATTCTTCTAGAAGATTTTTCGAAACATTAGGAAGATTTTTAAAGGCTTGTAAATGAGTTGAGATTAAAGCTCTCTTGTTATCAATTATGGTCTTTAGTGACTCCTAAGTGGAGATAAAATTAGCATCAAATATCAAAACATATCTTAAAAAACCATCAGCTTCGCCCTTCAAGGATGTAACGTTCCGTTTTATTCTATCTGTATGTTGTCCCTCCGGATGCTACAGTCTGTACAGGGTTTCGGATTTGGGACAGCTTATACAAATAAACGAAACAAACGGTTCATATACTGACAAAAGAAAACTAAATATATTCTTCCTATAAAATACATTACTAAATAAACTTACGTGGGAATGTGTCGTGTTAAAGTGTGTGCGTGCGTGAGCGCGCATGTGTGAGATGAGTGTGTGTGTGAGTGTGGGTGTGTGTTGCCGCCGATAATTTTAAATGTTTTTGTAGCTGTGTTTGTGGTTGACAGGTTTGCGTGCCATGTCAAGTCTGTGTCACATAAGCAGTATGCGGTGAGAATGATAAAGTCGTATTGACGATTACGGAAGGAATAGAAGAAATCGGGTGCGCTGACATGCTCAGGCCGGTCCCTGGAAAACAATGGTTCAATGAAGCAGTGAACGGACGGATTTACCGGTGCGTGAGTTAGTCGCAAGGAACGCGTGACAGGGTAGAAGCGGTAAGCGTTCGGAATCGACTGTATGCGACGATGATAAGGTGTGCGTGTCGAGGGATAGGGGAGGCCTGGTTTGGTAGAGTATGTGCGTGACGGTCGCTCGTTTCTGTGCGGTCAGTCTCTCGGAGCGGTCCGGGCAGTGTCAAAAATAGAGAGGTAGTTGCCTGTCGACCCAGGGCATCGCCTCCTGGACCCGTCTCTCCTAGGAAGCAGGTACGGTACGGTGCGGAGAGAGACGCCCTGGTGGCCGCAAGACGTGCGTGGCGTAGCGGACGGTCGTCGGAAAGCTTGGCGGTGTCCAAGACGTGCGTGACGGCTGGTCGTGCTGGTCAGTCAGGTCGGTCCGGGCAGTAAGGTCGGTGTCAGGAGTAAGGAAGTGGTTGCTTTTCGACCCAGGGTATCATCGCCTCCTGTCTACCGTCTCTCCCAGGAAAACAGATACGGTACTGTGCGGAGAGAGAGGGAGAGGCGCCCTGATGGCCGCAAGGCGTGCATGATGTAGCGGACGGTCGTTGGAAGCTTGGTGGTGTCCAAGACGTGCGTGACGGCTGGTCGTGCTGGTCAGTCAGGGCGGTCCGGGCAGTCAAGTCGGTGTCAGTAGTAAGGAGGGGGGTTGATACTGGACACGGAGTAGACTGAACGTAGTCAAGATACCCCCTCGCTCGATAGGCGACTATAGTTGCGCCAGATGGTCGCACATCAGGCGGTCTCTTAAAGCGGGAGCAGGATGAGGCACTGATGCGTTGCCGCGAGTAGACCGGTCAGGAACACCTGATGCCCGCATACTCTTACATCTCAAGATGGCCACAAGGGCATCTGTCGACCATCGAGGAAGTCGACTACGAGAGCAGGGGGGCTGGTTTCGGTCCAGGTTCGTTAGGTCGTAAACCGAAGGAACCCTTCGCCCGACATATGGCCCTAGTTGCGCCAGGTGGTCGCATGCCGGATGGACTTCACTAGCAATTGGTACAGGAGATGTCTAGGTGGAGAGGGGGGGGGGGCTGTCAGGAGCCGAAGGAGACGTCAGACAGGTTACGCTGGTTGACGTCGCTCCGGCCTAGTGAATCGTGGCCGTAGGTGCTCCAGGCGGTCACGATTCGCCTCGACGTGTGGGGTGTTTAGTCACGCGTGATCTGTAGGTCCCGGTCGCTCTACCATAGGTGCTCCAGGTGGTAGAGAGACCAGTCAGTTCACCGAGCGCAGGCATAACGGTAGAGCCGGCCTGTAGCCCCCAACGAACTGCCCGTTTTCTGTCCGCGGGTCCTTTTTATTGTCTCGTAGCTGGTGTTCTGGTGGGGCGCGCAGGCGCGCCGTCGGGTCTCGTGAAAACGGAGATAGTGAGTTCGGTGTATTATCTTTGTTTAGTTAATAGATCATTTCTCCTACAGCAAAGCGGCTTGTGGACTTTGTGCTGAAATAGACATCGCCGAGTAGCTCTTTAGTTTCTTGGTATTTCTTGATATCTTGATTTTTTTCTGGTTCCGGGCGAATTCCTTCTCGTGACATTATGAATGAAAAATCGTTTTCGTTTTGACAGGCCGATTGCAGATGTTCGATATGCCCTTATTGCGTTTCAGATGCTATTAGCAAATTATTTAAATAATTTATAACATAATTTCCGAAGAAAACTTTTCCCTGGTCTCGATAACAGTCCCTGTAAACGCTCGAAAGGTGCTTTGTTTTTATCATCACTTGCCTTGGCTCTATTATTTATTCTGCTCAAAACTAGGTCCTTGTTATATTTTATTCTAAGCACTAGGAAAAGAACTAGAAATCCATATTATCCTTGGCAGTCCGAAGGAACCGAAATGAGCCTTTGCAAAGTACCCTTAAAGACCCCATTGTGTCCCCCCTCGATTCCTTCTTAAAAAACTACAAAAAAGAACAGTATGATCAACTTTTAAATTGTTGAAATTCCGATTCTACGTCAAAATTTCAATTAGGAACTCACGGAGTAATCACATTACTTCTTCTTGCAGCGTTAAAAATCTTAAAAAATAAAATAACTGTCATTTACATGAGCCGAAGTCGAATTCAAGTGCATCTTCATTTAGTAGCAGTTAATAAGCTTTCCGTCGATAACTTTCAGAATTTTGTCTGGATGCTAACACCACGCAGTGAAAACTTCAGACAACAATGCTACTTTTCGTAGCGAGAAGAATGATTAGCGCTCCTATCGATAAAACGGGATACCGTGTACTGCTGATAAACACAATTTAGGAAAAGCAGTAACGTAGCGCGCATAACATTAACCCATAAACTTAAGGGATATTACAGTCTCTCCTTTTTAATTTATTATTTGGCTTTGAACGAAATCATTTTTTAAAGATACTATACTGTTTACAAATAAGAGGAGCCTACTATTTACAAATAAGTCGTATTGGTAGTTAATCTTTTCTACTCTGAATTCGTGCGGAGCGACGGAGAGGGTCTGGCTTTACTTGTACAGATGCTTTGTCCTTGACAATTGAATTTTCTTTCATATTGTTTTTCTTATTGTTGACTTATGGACTACACCTTAATAATTGATTTGCGTGACGTTTCCAAATTAAACCGTCTGCTTTGACTTCGAATGTAACTCCCGGTACGATTTCTCTTGTTATAATTCTCAGTCTCCATTTAGACTCTTTCCCTCGATAATCCCGTACCACTCCTGAATCTCTCAAAGAAAAATGAATTTTTCTCCCCCTGAGCTATCGCGTATTTGTCTTTCAAGAATAATCGGTAATTCGATTGTGTACTGAAGGTGGCCGCAAAAGTAAAAATCGAGTTTTCAGTTCTTGACCAAACATTAGGTTAGCTGGAGATTTGTTTGTAGCCACATGAGATGTACTCCGGTAGTCAAATAAGAGTTTTATAGTTGCAGCTTTCAGCGTTAAACCATCATTCATCATACTATTTACCTTTCTTTTAAATGCATCAACAAAATTTTCCGCTGCCCCATTTGTAGCAGGAAAATGTGGAGGCGTTGTGCTATGCCGAATTTCTCCTGCTTTTATTAATTTTTTAAACGCTGCGCCCATAAAAGTCGGATAGTTATCCGTGACTTAATGGGATGGATATCCAAATCCGCTAAAAAGTTATTAAAATATCGGAATTGTACTTTCTTTACTCATACTGGATGTACTATATAGGGTGAACAGGGGTATTGCCGACACTCTTCTAGTTAACAGCACTGTGCAATAAAAATGCTTTTATTAGAATTCCAGAGATATAAAATAGATACTTGTAAATGAATAAATATTCCATAATCTATGTAATTTGTATTTCAATATTTATTCAGTACAAAATTACTGAATTTATGTACATCAAATAACATTTTCGTTGCCACCTACTGGAGGTCATGTTGACACTATAAAAATTAGTCATGTCGTTAATTTGAAAGTCCCCTGAAAGTTAGAAGAAAAGCTATTTCTTATTTTGTAGTACTTTCAGAGGTTAGATGATTATGTTTTGCAATATTATTTAATAAATATTAGTCTCAAATTTGAGTAGATTTGATATATTTAAAATATTCTTATCATACCTTCAAAACCAGTGAACGACATACGTATCTCTCAGTGAACGACACCCAACAGAAGGAAGTTTTTAGGGTATAATACGCATTTTTTTATTGATGTCCGTGTTGCTATGATTGTTATTTGCCTTCCTTATTTCTATGCCATCGTCTTTCAAGAGTCTTTAATGTTCAATATCTTTTTAATTAATTTTGGATTTTCGAACCTCGAAAATAGTTTGGCAAAGAATAATTATATTACTGGTTACTGTCTGAAAACGGAAATTAATTGGATTAGCATCACATCTCTAGCGAGATGTGATGCTAATCCAATTAAACTACACATTTGAGTTATATTTTTAGGCGAAAATGCGTTTCGTACACTAGCTTTTTTTTCTTCCAGGGGCGAGATTCCATTTTTATTGATTTTACAGCCCAAATATGTTACTTCTGGTTGGCAAAATATACATTTGTTCAATTTTAATTTTAACCCTGTTTCACTTAAACGCTTGAGTACTTCTCGCAACCTTTCGCAATGTTGCTTTATTTCCTTTACCGAAATCAAAACGTCATAAGACACATAGCGCGCGGCTCGCTAGTTTGAGCGCGGCTAGGGGGCGCGACTGTTGTTTCTCGCGTTTCGTGCTCGATAATATATTTATCTCGCGCTCCACGCTCTGTCTTTGCATTACCCTCCAAATTTGTGCACAGACTACAATGCGAAATTTTCTACATTCTATGTTAAAAACTATTATATCAAATGTCTATTACAATTTTTTGTGTGTACCTTGGTCTGGTACTGCTTATTCTGATATTGCAAAATAATGTTCACACTTTATGTTTCCTGATCCTAATAGGGCCCTGCTGTGGTTGTTTAATCATTTCCCCTTTTCTTAAGTGAAGCTGAATACTTTTTTTTTAATTTGTCATTAAAGAAGGTTCTCCAAATGCCTACGGCCTTGACGATTACATTCTCATTGCGATAATCGCATTTCGCGCTTGACAGTTAGGTTATACAGGCTCTAATTTTTTTAATTTTGGGCTAATCAAAAAATTCGGCTATAATAGTTTCGAAATATATTTGTTATGTAGTGAAATTTTTTGATGAAATTTTTGGATCTATGAAAACAAAAGTATTCTATTTTTTGAAAATTTTCAAAATTTTGAAAAGTATATAACTTTTCTAATTTTCATCAAAATTAAAAATTTTATTTGGATAATTTGCAAGTCTTTTGTCCATCTATAAAAAACTTTGACAAAGGTTTTTATAATATTAGGGGAAAAAAATTGGAAAATTTTTTAAATGCTATACTTTTTTAATTTTGGGCTAATCGAAAAAATCGGTTAAAATAGTTTTAAAATATATTTTGTATATTGTGACAATTTTTAATTAGATTTTTAGATCTATGAAAAAAAATCATTTTTTATATTTTTTGGAAATTTTCAATTTTTTGAAAAGTGTTTAACTTTTCTAATTTTCATCAGAATAAAAATTTTTATTCAAATATTTTGTAAGTCTTTCACCCATCTATAAGAAATTTTGATGAAAATTTTTAAAATTTCAAAAAAAAATTTGAAAATTTTAAATACTCCCAATTTTTTAATTAACTTAATTAACTTAGCCTTCATTTTGGGTACCTTCAGATGTGTATCAAATGCGAACTCGATTGGACAATTCCTTCAAAAGTTAGCGTGGCTATAATATTCAGGTAACCATACATACAGACATATAGACATACAGACATACAGACAGACAGACTGACAGACACCGACGAAATTTTATGATTTTCGCATTCTGTGAGTGCCGAAACGTAAAGATCCGTAAAAACCAGAGATTGAAAATTTGGACGATTACATTAAATCTCAGGAATGAGAATGTAAAAATTAACTTTCGTACATTAATTTTGTATGTAAAAATCATGCTACAAAACAAAATTTTTGAATAAAAATTGAACATAACTAAAATGATATCGAATGCTTTACACAATATGGAATTCAATTTGTTTGAGTCTGTATAAAAGAGTCAGGTTTCAGTTGGCTGAATTACGGAATAGTACGGAACAACACAATTGCTTTATTCCGTACATGGTATCACAAGTCTATTTTTATCGGTTCTAACATTTTGAAGTTTGGAGGTAAAATATAAACAAAAGCAGGCTATTCTGATGCAGCAATAAAATCTTATTGATTTCGTTCAATCATTTAGTATTCTGTAGAATTTGTTAATATTTATTATTACGTACTGCAGAACGGTGTGAACGTTTATTTAAATTTAAAAAATCTAATATCGATATAACTTCATTAGTCACTCAAAACATTTTTATTATATTATTGGTTTCATTACATAAGTATATAAAAATTAAATTTAAATTAATATATTACACCGGCACACAAAAAAAAGTTGTCTGTACGACAAAACACACTAGCATATCTAAATGTTTTTGGGGTCGCTGAATTCGAACCCGGTGTCCAAATAACCAAGTTGGCTCATATTTTTCTGGAAAACGAAAAAATAGAAGTAAAATCGACTAAAACAGCGATTTTTCAGGTATATTTATGCAAAAGAAATATATTTTCTCGAACGGTGGACTTAACCAACATATTGATATCTCTTTTGGGTCGCTGAATTCGAATCTGAGGCCAAAATAACCAATTTGCCTCATACTTTTTCGAAAATCGCAAAAATAGACGTAAAATCGGCAAATACAGTAATTTTTCTTGTATACCTTTGCAACCAAAACATTTTTGATGCCTGGTGGTCTAAATCAGCATATCCTTATGTTTTTGGGGTCACTGATTTCGAATCCGAGGTTCAAATAACCCAGTTGGCTTATATTTTATCGAAAAACGCAAAATTAGACATAGGATCGACGAAAACCTTTAAACCTTTACCTTCCTCGACTGGGATTGTCGTTCACTGTAGATTTCCTTTGCGTCTCACGTTTCGAGGTTTTTAATTTCCGTTAGTCTCCTTGCATGGCAATAGTAGGATTTATTGTAAATAAGTTTTATTTACATTTAGCGTTACCCAGGAACAACGACGTGAACGTAGTAAATTCTGTTCCCTTTGGGGTGCTTTATTACCGTGAGTGCCCTTGCCTCTCACGCTTATAGGGTTTTTTTTATTTTTTATTATTCTTTATATCGCTTATATCGAACCCTTTTGTCCTCAAAAGAGTTACGTAGTGGGTTTTCGCTTTCGTTTGGTACCTTGATTGACTTGATCTCGTTTTAAACTCCAACAGTATTCAGCCATCATGTTGATATCCCAACATTCCCGATATCGCCTCTCCATCTCTTTTATATCCTGGTGAAAACATTCGGCTTGCTATTCACTAAAGTCTCCCATGTTGTCTGGAAACTTGTTTAT
Organism: Belonocnema kinseyi; assembly: GCF_010883055.1. Taxonomy (NCBI): domain Eukaryota; kingdom Metazoa; phylum Arthropoda; class Insecta; order Hymenoptera; family Cynipidae; genus Belonocnema; species Belonocnema kinseyi. The sequence goes on from NC_046666.1 coordinate 91,734,709, forward strand.
ATGCGAATGAAGTAAATGTAGCTTCAAATTCATAAAGCAGTCCAGTTTACCAAAGTTTGTTACCATTTCTGAAACCACATTTTGGTAGTCTGGACTTTTCTTACCTAAAAAGTTTTTTACGGCATTTTTAAAACTAAGCCAGGCATGTTTTTCAGTGCCAGACATTTTTGTAATAAATTCTGGATCCTGCAACATTTTTCTTATCTGCGGTCCATCGAGGATGGAAAGTTGTGGAAATTGATCTTCCAAATACGCATAGCAATCGCCATCCTTGTCAAGCGCTTTGATCAAATATTTCAAAAGACCCAGCTTTATATGAATGGGTGGAATCAAAACTTCTTTTGGGTCAACTAGAGGATCTTCAATTATATTTTTTTGTCCTTGCTCAAACGATGTTCTTTTTGACCATCTTTTTTTTGTAATGACAAACGCGATCTCGACTGTCCCATAAGCACAAGTAACAAGGTGTTTTTGTATAGCCTGATTGCTGCCCTAAAAGGATTCCAAGAATTTTGAGATCCCCGCAAATTTTCCACTTATAAATTGAGTAATTAATTTTTTCCAGGACAAATTTTAAGTTACTGTAATGCTGGTTAAGTCCACAGGTCATAAAAATATATTTTTTTTTTGCAAAAATATACACGAAAAATCGCTGTTTCCGTCGACTTTGCAACTATTTTTGCGTTTATCGATAAAATATGAGCCAACTAGGTTATTTTGACCCTGGACTCGGATTCCGCTACCCCAAAAACATAAGGATTTGCTGATTCAGAACACCGGATATGAACAATTTTTTTGTTGCAAAAGTATAAAAGAAAAATCGCTGTATTCGCCGATTTTATGTCTATTTTTGTGATTTTCGAAAAAGTATGAGCCAAATTGGTTATTTGGGCCTCAGATTCGAATTCAGCGACCCAAAGACATATAAATATGTTGGTTAAGTCCACCGGGCGAGGAATTTTTTTTTTGCAAAAATATACCTGAAAAATCGCTGTTTTTGTCAATTTTACGTCTATTTTTTCGTTTTTCAGTAAAATACGAGCCAACTTGGTTATTTGTACACCGGATTCGAATTCAACGACCCCAAAAACATATAGATATGCTAGTGTAGTCTGTCGGACAGACCACGTTTTTTGTGCGCTGGTGTTATTAGAACAATTGAAATATCACCTTTTATAACACAAACATTTCTAACTTACAGTTCTTATTTGTTCAAAATTTGTTTTTCGTAACTTATTAGTCGTATACCTTTTCAAGTGCTATTAACATTATTTGAAGCAATTATTATTGTTTGACTCTGAAAAATTGTATTTTTTATATTATATTAAAATATTTTTTTAAATTTTGCTTTGACACAAAACGCGCACTTTGAACGCACATAGGGTAGCACGCTGTGCTGCACATTGTGCGCACAGAGTGTTCTTACCTTGAGTGAACATTCAGCACCCTCACCTCGTACATTCACTCATCAGAACGTATTAAATTCATCAAATTTTGATACGATTCAATATCACTGGTTTTATGAACATAATACTTCCACAAAAGCAATTCAATTGACTTCATTTACCGAATTTTGCGTGCGCGAACTTTCGAGGTCAGCTGATGCAATTCAATGGCATTTCTTTGTTCCCAATCTTCACTCGCTGTAGAGAATTAAATTATCTCCAATACTCGCGTTTGCCTCACGATATTAAACACTATTAGGTTGACTTCAATGTTAATCATCCAAATAATTTAAAAAATGTATACACTTTTTAGTTGAAATTTTGATCACATTAAGTAGAATTGACACTGGACACAATCTTTTCCCGATAAAACGTATTAAAATTTATACTTCAAATATACGATCGATTATGCATTCAAAACTGTTGAAATTTTACGATATGTGTATACATATTTATTCAATTCAATTCGTGCGTTCTTACCGGGCAATTCAGCGGAGCAATTAGAGCACAGGGCGGCCCTGTACTCTAGTTGCTCCGCTGTACAATGAATAGCCATATTTTAAGTATTAATTCCTCATTTTTTGAGTATTTATAAACATTTTGGATTATTTATAATAAATCTGAATTTTCATAATCAATTTTACTAGTACTATTTAGGATTTTTGCTATTTGTCCGATAAATTACTGAGACAATTATCAGACTTAAACCGTTTATTTCAAATATACGATTGATTATGCATTCAAAACTGTTCAAATTCTACGATATGTGTATACATATTTATTCAATTCAATTCGTGCGTTCTTACCGGGCAATTACAGCGGAGCAATTAGAGCACAGGGCGGCCGTGTACTCTAGTTGCTCCGCTGTACAATGAATAGCCATATTTTAAGTATTAATTCCTAATTTTTGAGTATTTATAAACATTTTGGATTATTTATAATAAATCTGAATTTTAATAATCAATTTTACTAGTACTGTTTAGGATTTTTGCTATTTATCCGATAAATTACTAAGACAATTCTCAGACTTAAACCCTCTATTTCAAATATACGATTGATTATGCATTAAAAACTGTTGAAATTCTACGATATGTGTATACATATTTATTCAATTCAATTCGTGCGTTCTTACTGGGAAATTACAGCGGAGCAATTTGGAGCACAGGGCGGCCCTGTACTCTAGTTGCTTCGCTGTAAAATGAAAAGCCATATTTTAATTATTAATTCCTCATTTTTGAGTATTTATAAACATTTTGGATTATTTATAACAAATCTGAATTTTAATAATCAATTTTACTAGTACTGTTTAGGACTTTCGCTATTTGTCCGATAAATTACTGAGACAATTCTCAGACTTAAACCGTCCACTGGGCTAGTGCGCTACCTCAAACAATATTCACATCCGCACAGAACTCCTGCAAAACACAGATGATCTCTCTCGTTGACTGAGGTCGATTGCTTAATAGTTGAAGTGAATTATAATTAGGGTTCCGAACCAAACTGCACATGCCCTTAGCCAGAAGTGTACCTAGAACTTTAAATGGGGTAGCGTACTACCCTGGTGGATCGTTCTAGGGTTAATAGGCAAAATAGGAAATTAAAAAAAAATTTAATGGATGATGCGAAACAGAGACAGAAAAAATATGTGACTCTAATAAATAAAAGCACTAATAATCAAAAATAATTCAAAATTAGATGCCGAATACACAAATTAACGTAACGAAATTTTGAAAATACAAAGTGACGAATAATACAATTTTAGGGTTGAGATTTCTAAATTTCGAAAAGTGAAAATCCCCAATTTAAAAATATCCGAAATTATAATTTAACGAATTATATTATTTCTGAATTATACAATTAACGAAATATTATATTCCCACAAAATTTTTAGATTTTTGAAATTTATGATTTGGCGAAAATAAATAATGAACTATTAAAAAAATATTCAAAAATAATTAATTTTTGGTTATTTAAAGAAAAGAGAACTAAAAAATACTTCAATATATTATCAAAAAATTTTAACGTGAACAATCCGGACATTTCAAAGAAATGTTTTTATGCGCAAAAATATACACTTTATTTTCATAGTTCAATTAAAAAAAAGAAAACTAATATATACTTTAATATAATATCGAAAAAGGTTTTCTTTTACTATTTTATTCGTAAAAAGTATAATATTTCGAACTTTTACGTGAACATTCCAAAAAATTTCAAGAATTATTTTATGCGCAAAAAAATATACACTGTTTTTATATTTCTATTAAAAAAATTTAAAAATTAAAAATACCTATATATAATATTCAGCTAATTAATTAATTGATTATTTCATTACTAATATTATTAACAAAATTGAAAGTCAATAAAAATATTTCAGCAAAATTATTTTTTGCAAGTAGGTACGTATTATCAGTTCATTTTTATTTATAC
>NC_046666.1:91738680-91757867 GCF_010883055.1 Belonocnema kinseyi
GGGTTAGACAAATGCGCCAAGGTTTATTTGAAGCGAGGAAAACCTAATGGCATCCCTGAAGATCCTGAGCTCGTTGATAGAAGCGCCATACGACATCTTTGCACTGGACAGACTTATACATAACTAGGCGTGCCACAGAGCCGCATTCAGGATGTGACATCTATAAAGGATACTCTCCGAAGCAGATACAAACGTCTCATCCGACAGATTTGGTCTTCCGAACTGTCGGCGAGGAACAAAGTATCTGCAACGAACATGCTTGCCGTCCCGGTACTACTCTATTCATTTGGAGTATTTCCATGGACGAAGAACGAGCTCAGATCTCTTGATATCGGGACAAAAAAGGTTATGCACATGAACAAAAGCATGCATCTTAAGTCTTCAGTTCCGCGACTGTACATCTCACGCCGTCAAGGGGGTCGCGGAATATTGAGACTTGAATGTCTTCACAACAGGATTATTCTGGGTACAGCAAATAGAATTGCAAATGGAAGAGACACTCTTCTTAAAATGGTCAGGAATCACGAAGAAGTGGGCAAAGGAACATTTCTATTCAAAGCAACGGAGGAGGCTGCTGAAACAGTCGGACTTGACTTCAGTATTAAGGGTGAGCAAAATGCATCAAATCTAATCTATCTCGAGTACCCACTCCTGAAAGCCCGGATTAAGAAAGCACAAGAGAAAAACTTTCCTGAACAGCTCCTCGATAAGAGGATGCACGGTATCTTCCACAGAAATGTGAAGGATCAGTCAATGTCTTGTGAGCTAACGTTTGATTTCCTTAAATCGCCCGGATTGAAGTCTGGTACAGAGGGTTTCATTTTTGCATGCCAAGACGGTGTCATTTCCACCTCAATATACCGTCACCACATTTTGAGCCAAGACATTCCCGATGATAGCTGCAGGGCGTGCCATGCACACTCCGAGCATTTAACTCACATACTATCTAGTTGTCCAACACACGCGGCAAACGACCTACATTCAAAGGCACAATGCGGCACTAAGAGTACTTTATTGCCATCTCTGTCACTCCGACGGCATTCACCTTAATATCGCTCCTCTAAGTGCTCCTAGGGAAATTGAGTCAATTGTCGAGAATGGGAAGTGCCGTCTATACTGGAACTTTATATTATCGACAATTGTTTCTGTTGCTCACTCGAGGCCTGACATGGTTCTTCTTGATTTCGAGAAGCGAACCATGTTCGTTATCGAATTTTCGGCACCAGCTGATAAAAATATCATAGCCAAGGAGAATGAAAAGAAAGAGAGGTATCGAGACCTTATAAGGGAGTTGCAACGATTGTACCCGGAATATTCTGTTAAACTAATCGTTCTTATCATCGGCGCTCTTGGAGGTGCCAAGCTTTCACTTGCTAATAGCCTAAAAAGCATCCCTGCGTGTCAACAATATGCTAGAACGCTTGCGGGAAAAATGCAGAAGGCGGTTGTCCTTAGGTCGCTCCGTATTCTTAGGGTACACGAGGCTTTTGCTGGATCGTCGTATTGATTCCTTTACAGACTGTAACCACCTATCTCACGGCTGTGAGACGTGGTTGTGGCTGAAATTTAACCGCGATTTCGCTGGAAGCGGGTGCAATTTTTCAGATTAGCACCCGCTCCCGGCGAAATCCTGCGGTTGTCCTTATGACAAATTTTTAATCATATATATATATATATTTATATTAACAATTTTTCCTTTCTATATATACAATTATTTCTAACTATTTACATGAAGTGTTATATCTAGTTCCTTGCCTCTCCCAGTGGGCACCGGGACGTCCTAAAGACGACTTTAGAATTTACCTCAATGTCACATGATTTGACGTCTTTAAAACATCCTTGGGATCTTTTCGTGTCCTTAAAAGGTCCTCAGGACGTCCTTAAGACGTCCGCCGAAAGACGTATATAGGACAAGTTTAGGACTTGTGTGCCCAATGGGCTATTTTCTGTGGTAGCGCAAATTAGGACTTATTAGCAAACGAGTGAACGAGGGAAAAACAGCGTGAGTGCAAGCGAGAGAGAGAGAGAGAGCATGATAACGCAAATGCATCTTAGTCTACTTAACTTTTATATTACCACTACTTACAATCTTTACGCTTCTAATATAAGTGGCTACCGTTTCCTTTTTCTCTCACTTTTTTATACCTACCTTTGCCTTGTTTCACATGCATTCTTTCATTTTCTCTCATTCACTCTGCTAGCACGCTTCATCTCCTTCATTCATCCTTTTCCTAACCAACCCTCTCCTAGAATCTTAACCACATTCTCTTGCCAGCTTCCTTTATCTTCCATTCCTCTCCTACATCCTTCCCATACATGCTCCCATGTTTCCTCCTCCCATTCACATATTCTACACTTTCTGTCTCTTCTTTTTTCCAGTACATCCCCTCTCTTGACTCATTTTCCAATCTAAATCTTGCTATTCTGTTCCACCTTTTCTCTCCCCATCCCTTTTCTAAATACTTTGGCACTCCTTCCTTTATCTTATAAATTTCATCTTATAAATATCATCTTATACCATTTATTGTATTTTGATTCATCAATCATCCCCCATCTTTCTATTAATTGTCTTTCCCTCTCCTTTTTTTTTAATTCTTTTGAGTTTACTCCATTCCCGTCTTCTATATCTCTATCATTGAAGAACTCCCTCCTTTCTTCTTCACATCTCATTAATTCTATCTCCCTCCCTCTCCTCTCTTCTACCTCCATGAAACACTTTCTCGCCAATTCCCCTTCCTTTCCTTCCCTCAGCTTTGTCTCAAATTACATGCCCTCTTTTCTACTCTAATACTCAAATTACCCCTTCGCGCTTCTTCTCTCACCATATATCTTGGCGTCCTCCAGTCTGCCCCTGGTGTCCACTGTATATACCTTTCTTGTAAACTCTCAACATCTTTCCTTTCTTTCCATCCTCATATCTCTGCTCCATAACCTAATACCGGTTATACCAGCGTATCAAATAAGGACATTTTCCTTCTCCAATTTTTTTTAAAACCTTCTTTTTGCTATTCCCCATGTCTGTTTCATTACGCCGGCTGATTTTTTTATCCTTTCTCTTATATGAGCTCTCCATTCGTTTGCAAGATATATCCCAAATATTTAAACTCAATTACTTCTTCTAACTTCATTCCCTTCCATTTCTCTGCCCATTCTTTCTTCCGTCCCCCTCCTTTTCTAAACCGCATTATCTTTGTCTTTTGTACATTTAAATTCAGCTTTTTCCCATTTAAGTATTTCTCTAATCCTGTAATTAATAAATTAAATAAAATGAGCTCAGACGACATCCTTGCCTTACACCTCTCACCAACCAGAAACTATCTTCTACTTGCTCTTCTACCTTTACCCTGCTTTGTGTCTTTCGGAAAATTTCCGATACTCTCTTTATTAATTCCTCTCTTATCCCCTTTTTTACTATTACTTTTTCCAATTCGCCTCGGTCTAATGGGTCAGACGCCGCATTTAAATCTACCAACATTGCTATCATTGCCCCTTTTTCCCTTTTAATCCTCTTATTTACTAGATAGTTCAGAACATATATGCTGGCCAGTACCTGCATTCCTCTTCTAAACCCTGTCTGATTCGGTGGCTCGATCTTTTTTTTTTTAAGTTCTTTCTTCAGTCTATCCGACAAAACAGTTACATATACTTTATATAGTCTTGGCATCAGCGTCACCCCCCCCCCCCATAATCTTTAACCTACTCTCCTTTGCCTTTATTTACTATTGGTATAACTACTCCTTTTTTTCTATAACTCTGGCCACCCTTCTCCTCTCCATACTCTATTACACATTATCCATGCCCATTCCTCTAGTTCCTTCCCTCCTCCATATTCCCATACTTCATTTGGAATCTTATCTATACCAGGTGCGTTTCCATCCTTTATTATTTCTAAAACCTTAAGTATTTCTTCCCTTGTTATGTCCTCTTCCTCATTTCTTTCTCTACCATATTTTCCTCCCTTTACAACTATTCTCTCTACTCCTCCTAGCAAATCCAAAAAATATTTCTTCCTTTCTACCACTTCAATATCTTGGTTTACTCTTTTTCTTCTTTTTCTTTCTCTAATTACTAGCTTCCATACCTCTTCTTCCGTTTAGCTTTCTCCGCCTCTTCCTCAAACCTTTTATTCTCTTCCTCCTTCTTTTGATCACACAAATCAGTATACTCTTTCTTGTTTTTCCTTCCCTTTGCAGTGGGTACACAATTTCTAAACTTGTCCTATATACGTATTTCGGCGAACGTCTTAAGGACGTCCTGACGATCATTTAAAGACATGAAAAGATCGAAACGATGTCTTCAAGACGTCAAATCAGATGACATAGAGGTACATTCTGAGGACGTCTTTAGGACGTCCCGGTGCCCACTGGGTTGACCAATCCCCTTTTCCTACACTTTTTACATTTGCTCCCCTATTATTCATATTGCTATTCTTTTTTTCTCCCTCTAATGTCACTATTAAGGGAAAGTAATATAAATCGATATAATCACCTACCTCTAGTAGTAACCCAAGTCCTCCAAGCTCTTTAACCACTTTTTCTCTCCCCATTTAATACCTTATCTTTGAATCATCTTTGTCTCTCTCTCTCTCTTCTCTTCATTCGCTTCCTCCTCTGTATCCTGTTGTCGCATTCAAATCACCACCTATTATCAGTCTACTCTCTTCTTTATTTTCTTCAATCATTTCTTTCATCTCCTCTGCTTTCTCATGCATATCACCGTTCACATAAACCTCCACTACCTTCTACTTCTCTCCTTCCATCTGTACATCTTTTAATATTAATTTTTCTTCTTGTTCTTTCCTGTCTTTCTTATCTTTTCCTATTTAACATTCATTCATTACTCCCATCACCATTCCTCCCATTGCTCCGCCCTTTTTATTCTTCCCCTTTACATTTTGCACTTGCTATTTGTAACCTCTTGGTAACCTTCCCCTTACTCTTTCCTATCCTTTTTCATCCTGACACGTCTCCATCATTATGACTACATCTAATTGTGTCAAATTTTTCATAAACTCCTTATCCTCTCTCTCAAATCCTGCTATATTCCAGTAACATATTGACGATTTCTCCCTACTTTCGTTTCTCGTCTTTTTTTTCTTCCTAATATTTCTTATTTTCCTATCTCCCGTTCCTTCCTCTCCTAGTTTCCCTACACCTCAATTCTTACCATCTGTTCCCTTTCTTCCTCTTAATCCCACCATACTCCGCCTGTCTGTATTCTGCCACACTTAAGCCATGTTCTTCTTCGCTTTTTTCTTTCCTCTTCTGCTCTTTTCCTTAACTTATACTGCATCCTCTAGGCTACCCATGTCGAATCGTCTTCTATTCTCTCCAAGCTTCCATATAACATCCTATTCTTTTTCATCACTTCCCTCTTATGTTCCCATTTCTTTAGTCTTACTAGTACTATTCTCTTTCCTATTCGCTTTTCCCTTCCTACACTTCTCACTTCCTCTATCTCTACGTTCGCATGAATCCTTTTTAGTACTTCTTCCACTCCTTCCTTCAACTCTTTCCCCTCTAATCGTATTCCCACTATCGCCCTCACCGAAATCCCCGTTCGAGCTTTCTAGTTTCTTCATCCTACCTTTCATCTCCTCTACCTTTTTAATATTATCGTCCTGCTTCTCTACCTTTTGTTCCAATGACTGCATCCTCTTTTTGTACCTGTTCCCTGACTTTTTCCCATTTCTTTACTTCTTTCCCAAGTTCAGTCATTTCCCGCCTAATTTCCTTCTTTAATTCCTATTCCCTTTTCTCCGGCTTTTCTTCGTAAATCCCCATTACTTTTATTATCACTTCGCGAATTTCTTTCAATCTTTCCTTTATCATCGGAACTTCAATTTCATCTCCGTTTCCTTCAGCCCCCTTATTATTATCATTGTTCTGTACCAAACTATGATTTTCCAACTGCTTTCCTGCCTCTATCTATCGTCGCGGTTTGGTACCTGTCTCGCATTCTCCGTTGCTAACCAACCCTGTTACTACCAACCCGATCAACCCAGTCCTCCCACCCTGTCACAATTCTCCAAACAACCTAACGTTAACTGCCACACAAATCTGCCTCAATCTTCAAAAATATCTACCTCCCTTTACAATCTCACAATCCCTCAATTAATCTCTCACATCCACGCCCTTCTACACACTTTCGCAATCCACTCACCTTAAATTTCACCACAATATCAGAAAAACTCAGCATCAACAATTCCCGCTACTTTACACTTTCATGATATGATGCGATTTGTGTTCTTTATATTGTAATTGTTTCTTGACATGTCTTACTGGGCTTCGGAGTAGGAAAACTGGGAAAAGTGATAGAAGGATGCCGCCGTGAACTCGCCGATAATTATTGATAATAATATTTCAAGATGAAAATGTATTATTTATTGATTCATTTACATATATTGTTCTGTTTTAACGTGCGAAACAAAAATGGAAATAGCGCATTACGTAGAATCGTATGTGTTAAATCAGGCTATAATTTTTTTAATATTTTAAGTACTCTTTGTCTTTAGTCCTTCTTCTGCTCTGCTTTGATCGATCCGCCGACTGTTCGTAAACACTTAAAATATAAACAAAACTGAGATCAAATTCTTAAAACTATTAGATCATCAGCCTTTGAAGCTAAAACCATCATGCATGCCCTATACCATGAAAACTATCCACTTATCACCAGAGCATGAGTTCAGTATGTCTTCGGTGCTTGACTCGATCACTTCGAATAGTTCTGAGTTTTCTAACGAGCAAGCAAAACTACGCGCAATTTTTAGAAAGAGTTTCTTGAGTTCTGGTTACTACTCAAAGCTTTCCTACGAGTTGAGTCTAGTAAATATCTTTTTTTATATAGTAAAATTGTTGGTCAAGACTTATACGCTCCTAAGTTATAGAGCTTCTGGACCAAGTTCACCCGCATCCATAAGGTTTGGCAAACTCTCTCCCTTTTTAGGTTCAAGATAAACCGCTCAACCTACAAGGCAACCTTGTACATCCTCCAGAAGTCTCTTTTTCAGAAGTCTCGTTCTTATCTTGATGAGTACCGCTATTTGAGTAGTCTTGAGGAGTTCCGCTAACTCATTATTCAAAAAACATCTAATCAATTTTGGGCTTGAGAAGTTTCCAGATTTCTTATTGAATTTGTGAGTAACTTTACTTAATTGGAAAACAGCAATTCCATTGATTGTGTATTTTTAATCATGACGCCATCAATATTGCTATGAGACAGCTGGATTCACGGGAGAAGCAAAGTTTGCTCAGAAATCCGTACTTCAAGGAAAACATGTTTAAAACAACACAGGAAGTTATCTTGAAGCACTCGCAAAAATGAGCTCTGTATGGGATCGAATCCAAGATAATAGAATGAGGTCACCGTCGGTACAGTCAGGATCACAACTTTCTGGCTGTTTCGAAATTACATTATTTAAAGCAAAGTCTCAAGGGCATTGCAGCTCATCTTTTGAAGAACACTGCATTAACTACTCAGAATTTTCAAAAGGCCTGAGATTCTCTTGTTTCCTTTTGCGAAAATAAACGTCTATTAGTTAACACAGCCTTGCATTCTTTATTGACTATTAAAAACATGATAAAAGAATCAGCAATTGAGATCGAGAGCCTTTACACAACCATAACTCAAATCTATCGCACTTTGGAAACCTTAGACCGACCAGTCCACACATGATATGATGTTCTTGTTTTCATAGCTGTCCAACCATTGGATTCTGAATCAGTCAAGGCTTGGGAACATCATTTGGGATCTTCTGAAGGACGTCCAACAAGGAAGCAACTCAGCGAGCTTCTGATGACAAGATTCCTGACGCTTCTAGCAGCAGAGAAATCACGGAGACCGGGATTTCAATCTCATCAGCAATCAGTTAAGACTCATTTAGTTTCTGGAAATCAAGCTACAAGTACTTCCAGAAAATGCGGAATTTTCTCTTCGGATCACTATGCTGGTAACTGTCTAGAATATGTCAATCAATCAATTCCACGGAGGCTAGAAATCATCATCAAGAATAACCTATGTTTTATCTGTCTTGGCTTACATCGAGTATCCGCCTGCCGTTCTACCAGGCGCTGTAATAAATGTGGAAAGAAACATCATTCCAACATTCATAAAGATAATTCAACCGACAAACCTCAATCTTCAACTTTAGATTCAAGTGTGCAAGTCAACAGTGTTGCCGTTAACCAGACTTCATCGCTACATCAGACTCTTCTAGCTATGGTTCAGCTCATTGTCATTTCAGACAAGGGTGAGCGGATGAAAGTTAGAGCACTTATCGGTCCAGGTTCTCGAATCTCTTTCATCACGGAGAGATTGGCTGAATGTCTTCACTTGCCAAAGCAACAATCATCATTAAAAGTGAAGGGGGTTCGTTCTGTAGGAGCAGAGCGAACACGAGGCTCTATTTCAGTCAAGCTGAAACATCATTTTAAGTCCTCATCCGAATGCATTATCATTGCTCATATTCTTCGACAACTTAAAGAAAAGTTTTCAGTTATCGATACCAGCAACGTGAATTGGCCGCATTTGGAAGGGCTTCAATTTGCAGACCCAGATTGCCAATCACCTATCTCGTGGACGTCATCATTGAAGCTGATTATTATGGCCAAGTCATCGAAGAAGGTCTTCAGAGAAGTTCAGCTTGTACTCCCACCAAACAAGCCACAATTTTCGGATGGGTACTTTTTGGCCAATCGGATACCTGTCAATCTTCATCTAAAGTTCAGAGCTATCACTTATCTATCGATGAAAAACTTAGCGAGGTTTTCCAGAAATTTTAGAAACTAAAAGAGATTCCATCTACATCAAGGACAACTCTGTGTATCGAATATCAAGAGTGCGAGGACCATTTTAAACTCACACACTCTCGAAACAATAATGGTCGTTATATCGTCAGATTGCCACTTAAAAAATCAGCTGAATATCTCGGAGATTCTAAAACTACAGCCCTCCGAATGCTATTAAGGCTTTTGAAGAAACTGCAAGCCGATCAATCACTTCAGATAGCTTCTTCAAATTTTTTAAATGAATATAAGGCTTTAAATAAAATGAAGCTAATTTCAGTTTCCAGTCCTGAATCACCCCAATGCTACTTCTACCTTCCTCATCATGGTGTAATCCGTGTCAACAGTCTTACAACTAAACTTCGAGTCGTGTTTAATGGAGCCAGTCGCTCTTTAAATGGTGTATCACTCAACAAGATTTCACATACAGGAGCCAAACTTCAGACTGAGCTGATCGACGTTTTACTCTGGTTTTGCCAGTTCCGTTATATCTTCACATCGGACATTGAAAAAATGTATTGCCAGATTAAGGTGCATCCAGAGAATTGGAATCTCCAGAGAATTCTTTGGAGTACGAAGCCTAATGAAATCCTTACATACCAGCTGACTAAGTACTCTTTCTCCCCAGTCCTTCTTCTGCTCTGTTTCGATCGATTCGCCGACTGTTCGTAAACACTTAAAGTATAAACAAAACTAAGATTTAGTTCTTAAAACTATAAGATCATCAGCCTTTGAAGCTAAAACCACCATGTGTGCCCTATACTATGAAAACAATCCACTTGTCACCAGAGCATGAGTTCAGTTCAGTTTTATAGTAAAATTGTTGGTCAAGACTCCCCTATTTCAAATTCCTATACAGGTCACTAATAGCATTCTATATAAGGATCCTATATAGAGTCACCTATATAGGTCAGTATAGGAGCCACCTATAGGAAACGAAACAGCTGCCTGCATAGGATACTATATAGAATCCTATTACTGACCTATATAAGACAGATGATGAACCGAAAGTGTTGCGCAGTAGTTTCCTATAGCAGATACAGCTTCGCAGTAATTATTTCTGACTATGCGATTGCCTAGTAGTAGGAACCTGTATAGATTCTTATATGGATTCTTTTGGACCAAGTTCTCTCTTTTTTTTAGGCGTATCGTTCTTTTCTTGAGGAGTACCGCTATTTGAGTAGTCTTGAGGAGTTCCACTAATGCATTATTCAAAAAACATCAAATCACTTTTGGGCTTGAGAAGTTTCCAGATTTCTTGTAGAATTTGTGAGTAACTGTACTTAATTGGAAAACAACAATTCCATTGCTTGTGTATTTTTTTATCCGTTTCTTCAAGTGACTCATGTGTTTTTTTAGATAACTGTGTCGTCAATACAAACGGATTAATATGTGAAGAGTGTTAGTGATTTCGTTCACCAGTACTAGTTCAATCTTCTATTTTTCTTCTTTATTATGAAGTGAGATTTAACAGTATGAAAAAGGTGAGTATTATACAGCCTATTCTCGCTTCACAGAACACTAATATTAATAGCATAAATTTCTCATTGAAAATAATAATATCTGCAGATTTTTTCAGAAATTAGAAACGTTCGTCGTTTCAATATCGAGATATATAATAGAAATTATTGTACACAGCAGACGTCAAATTTAGTATCCATTTTTGCAAAAAAAATTTGCAAAAAATTAGCAAATAACTACATTACAGACGCTTGCTTTTTACAAACTATTTTCTACGCCCTGATTCGCAAAGATTCATCATTCTTAGATATCGAGATAGTGCACTCGGAGAGATTCAATGCGAAAAATTAATTGTTGTATCATCACTAATATTATTCAATGAATTAAATTAAATATTTCAATTAATTAATTAAAATAATTTAATGATTCAATTAATTAAATTTAATAATGAAATTAATTTAATTGAATAATTCAGTTAAATAATTAGTCTACACAGAAGACGTCGAATTTAGTAACCATTTTCGCAGGAACCATTTTTTAAAAATTAGAAAATAACGACATTACCGGCGCTTCCCAGTGCGCACACAATTCCTAAACTGGGTTACTTTTTACCATTTATTTTCTACGCCCTGATTCGCAAAGATTCATCATTCTTCGATATCGAGACAGTGTCCTCGGAGATATATAATGCGAAAAATTAATTGTTGTATTATTACTACTATTATTTAATTAATTTAATTAAATAATTGAATAAATTAAATTAAGTAATTCAATTATTTAATTTAAATAATTAAATTAAATGATTAAATTAATTTAATCAAATAACTCAATTAATTTAATTGAATGTCTCATTAAATGGTACATACAATGGAAACAAGCCGTTCCCTGGGTTATAAAACGCGCGGTCCCTTTTTTCATAAGTACCCAGGAAACAAAAATACATTCACTATGGGTTTTGATGTTTTCTGAATTGCGTATCTGTCACTGAAATTCCAGGTACCTGCCCATAGGTTACAGTGAGTTTTAAATAAGAAATAAACTTTTTTAATCGGCCACGTAATTTTTTTCGCGGACCCATTCAGTAGCGATTATGAATCAGCATTAACCTATAGAGGAACGATAATTCCGATAGAAAATTAATAATTTAAATAAGTATAATTTAAATAGTTAAAATTATTCATTAAAAATAGTTCAATGGCCACCTTTAAGAAAATCCTGGCATACATGTAGTCTATTTTTATTTACAGATTATTTATTTTCAGGTATTTTAATTGATTTTGCTAAACATTTTTTTACATATTTGCATCACACCACATCAGAATGTTAAACATTTATTTCACATTTACCATATACCACTCATAGTCATAGTCCACTCAGTTGAACACAGCCTGAAGTTACCTACAATTGACAGATTCACGGTTATTGAAAATTACTCTGTGCGCATCGTATTTTTACCATTGGGTGTGATCTTTTAGGAACTACATTTCATATTGAATCTCAACCCATTCATATACACATTAACGAATCGTATAATGCTCACAGGAATTATTTCAGGTTAGTCAGTCTCATTCAACTCTATTCACTCAGCATTTTGACGAATGTGGAATGGCAGCTTTAAAGCACCGCGCACAGGTGACCGATTAAAAATGTGGCCAACCGATTGCATTTTTATTATTTTCATCTGCAAATGACAGAATCGCAATTCAAACCCACTCGCTTTCTATTGGTTCTTTTTTCCTGGCATCAGATTAAAAAAGAATATCATCATCGTTACACTCTGAGCACTAATATCGAAAACACCCAGTGACAGTACACATGCTGGTAGTACGATCAAGTAACGTTGATCGATCAGCGCCAAACAACTGTCAGTCGCTTTAGTCTCCATTCGTATATTTTTCTTAACCACTTTACTCAAATTTTTTAGATTTCACCAGATTTATTTCAAAAAATTAGACAGCAGCCGCATATCCCACAACCATGAAACCCTTTTCGGCGACGGGGAAATATTCGCAGTGCATTTTTATAAGCTCAAGACCGAATTATCATTGACAGCTGATAAGTTTTGAGTGTATCATGGATTTCGCCATTTTTGTGCGCACCGTTCCAACGGCCTTAACCAAATTATTATAAAAATAAGGGAAACATTTTTTTAAAGATCGCCAGCTAATTTATAAACTCTCCATTGTTTAAAGCCAAAAAACAATCCTCATATCCAATTAAACGTTTAATATGCGTATTGTACATAAATTTGTAATTGTACTTACTAAAAACTAAGAATAAAAAATACACTAAAACCAAACATTGTTTAAGTTAACTACTATATCACCTTTCATTTACTACATAATGATTTAAATGATGCTTGATTTATTAACTAAATTGCAGGTAAATACTCAATTCGTGAAATCTGGAAAAAAAATATTATGTCATTTACATTGCACGGAACTAGCATTAATAATTTTATTTTTTAATATGGATGCACTTTTTAAAATATTATTGGTTTCAAAAATGTATTCAAATTTAAAATTTAACTAAAGTTTCATTGTAATGTAACTATATTGTACTTAAATTTAACATGTACCATTTAACGCAATTAAACATCTACAATTTAAACTGAACTGTACTTAAATTTAACTAAAATTTTTTATTAAACGTCTTGAATTTAACTAAATTGTATTTGTTTTTTGAAATAACCTAAATTGTATTCAATTTTTAAATTAAGTTTTATAAAATAATTTTTAAACTTGCACCACAATTCTAAAGTATGAAAAGAACTTTTTTTAGTTTATTTATTATCTTGAGAATTTCTCTTTTCGAAACAACCTTACGAGAAATTAATATATTTTAAAATAATAATAAATATAATATTTTTAGGCTCTCTTTAATTTTAATATAATTAGGTAATTCAGTGTTCAAAACATTTCTGGCTTACAGAGCCAGCCGACCGACTCAGCTATAGCAATGATTGCTATAGTGATGGCAAAGGCGAACGCGAGAAACAGAAAATCACGTTCGGTTTGGAATTCAACAACTTTCAGTGTGCGTCCCGGCCCCACCGCGCCCACTAACGTGTTCAGAGAACACGGTTGTTATAGAAACGGTGAAAAGTTGAAGAGGGCGGCACCTCGATATGGTCGAAAATACCTTACGGCATCTAGATAAAATATCTTTGCTGCTACTAAAAGAAGACGCACCTGAAGCCGCCTTCGTCCGATATAAATGACAGGTACTTTATTTTTTAAAGTTTTTAACGCTGTAAGAAAAAGTATTGCCATTACTCCGTGAGTTTCTAATCCAAATTTTAACTTAGAATCCGAATTTCAATCATTGAAAAGTTGATCTTGCTGTTTTTCTTTTTTTAGCTTTTTAAGAAGGAACCGAAGGGGTACTTCCAGGGGTCTTTAAGGGTACTTTGTAGAGGATCCTTTCGATTCCTTCGGTCCGCCAGGGAAGCAGAATCAGCTGGGCGCCAGACTCCAAACCGATTCTTCCTGTTCTGACGCCAGTCTGTAGCAGGCTCTAGCCATTCATATAGGCGACCTTGAAGTATTATAAGTCTGATCCCGCTTGGAATATACGCTAGATGACGCAGCGTTGCTTCCCCTGCTCACAGCCCGCAAACCCATGGTCCTTAGCAACTCGCGAACCACCATGTTTGTTGTTGTCGGTAATTACCCGTTGGAAGGCTTGAACTGGCTTTGAATTTATTTTAATGTGGTCTGAATAAAAATAAAAATTGACTATTTTTACTACCTTCAATTTCTTCGTGAAGCACTCTTTCGTGAATAAAGCAATGAAAAAAAATAGAAATACAAAAATAATTATTTAGCATTTTCTGTTTGTTTTTTATTGTTTTCTTCATCTCATTTACTTTTTCAAGTTAATTATCCAACAACTATCTGAAAGGAATGTGACATCATAAATTATTTTATCTTACGAATCGGAGTAAACGCTAAATGGCGTCCATGATCCTTCATCTAGAAAGAATTCAGTGTCCACGCAGTGACCCCAGATCTGAAACTATATGTGGTACAATACTATGAAATTACTATGTCCGTGTGACTATAGTGGGAGACGATGACTGGGTTGCGCGCGCAACCCATTTCTCCTCTTCTGAATTTGAAAACTCGAAGGTGCACGATTGCCGGTCGGAAAACTTCGGAGATTCTATTTATATCTCTATCCGCTTTGAAATAAAATCAAGAGATTGAGATTTTGATAGTTCCAGGTTTCGATGCTGTCGACTTTCATGATCTGAATACTTCGCGTGTCTTTTTATATGCGCATATTGTGAGGTTACCCAGTAGGCACCGGGACGTCCTAAAGACGTCCTTAGAATGTACCTCTATGTCATATGATTTGACGTCTTTAAGACATCCTTTGGATCTTCTCAGTCTTTAAAAGGTCCTCAAGACGTCCGCCGAAAGACGTATATAGGACAAATTTAGGACTTGTGTGCCCGCTGGGTACGTTATTTCAAGTATAAAATATAAATAATATTAATATTAATACTATTATATATATAAATATATACATATATTATTGCTGATAATATTATAATTATGTTATATTATAATAGTCTTATTTTTATCTTGATCCGCATTTGAAAGAAATTATAAAAAAATTGGCGATTTTAATGATATTTGAATATTTCGCACAATTTGAAAATAAAAAAATATATGCAATATCAGAATATTAATACCGTGATTAATATTTTGTTATATATTATATTTTGTTGATTATATTGAATATATTATTGTACATAATGAAAGTAAATTATATATTAAGTATATATAACCACCTATCTCACGGTCGTGAAACGTGGTTGTGGCTGAAATTTTACCACGATTTCGCTAGGAGCGGGTGCAATTTTCCAGATTAGCACCCGCTCCCGGCGAAATCCTGCGGTTGTCCTTATGGCAATTTTTTAATTATATATATATATTTTTTTTTTTCTTCGATATCATAATTATTTTAATATAAATATCAATTAGCTTTAAATGATTGTGCACGAGTTTTTAAGTGTTTGATTTATCTATTAAACCAAAAAAGTTTAAATAGCCTCCGGACTTTCGAAATTATAAAATTTGTTCATGAGAATTATTTGGAATTAAACAATTACAAGCTATAGCCTTCTAGAATTTGGTTGTATTATACATTTTTCAGGACTACGCGGGACTTCGATTTTTAAGATTTAAAATTGCTAGCAATTTTAAAAAGTGTTAATACATAATTTGGTACCTGTTAGTACTTATGATTTGTAAATGTTTTATTTTAAATGATTCTCATAAATAAATTTTCTAATGCTGATAGGCTATTTAAATTTTTTCGGTTTAATAAATAAATTCAATTTCAAACGCTTAAAACTCTAGCACAATCATTTACAGCTAATTAATATTAATGTTGATATTAAAATGTATCTGTTGAGATAATATTATTATAATTTTAATATCATATACAGTTAATTATATATTATATTAATTCTATTATAATGTACCCTGATTATACTTCTTTTTCCAAATTTTCATGTCCCAACTCAAACTTTTAATTATTTTGTAGAATTCCTTCTCCCAGATCTGAATCATAATTGTTTCAAAAAATCTTTGAACCGATTCAGAAATACATAAAATTGCTTTGAAAAATTTCCTATTCCAATTCAAAATTCAGGGTGAAATTAGAAAATTAAAACTTTTTAATCTGAAAATGATTTGTTTGAGGTGAAAATCTTTTGAATTTTAAACTTTTAAAACTGAAGCTTGACAAATTTGTAATTCAGAAATATTTCAGTAAAACTCTCAATAATTCATACGTATAAATTACAAACTTTTAGCACCTTTTAATTTTACAATTTTTTCATCAAATTATGTTAAAATACGAAATCACCAATTTTAAATTTTTATGACTCTAACATTTTAGAGATTTCTGGTTAAAAAATATAGATTACGCTATTATTTTTAAGGTTTACAAAATGATAATACTTCAAGAAAATTTCGGTTCGTAACGTTAAAAATTGAACGATTAAATCAATTTTTTAACTAAAAACTTTTTAAAATAAAAGTTAAATTATTTCGATTTTAAGTTGTTCCAGATTAATATTTTTTCATTGTTATTTATAGATAAAAATTTGAGCTTAACAATTGAAAATGTGAGAAATTGACTTAGTATCAAAATAATTGAATTTGCAACTAAAAAAAAGAGAAAAACAAATTTCCAACAAAATAGTTACATTTTTAACCAGAAAGATGAATTTTAACTGAAATTAAGAATCTTCAATCAAAAACTAAAAATTGTACAAATTAATTTAAATTTTAGCCAATTAGTTGAAATTTTAACTAAAAAATTGTGTATTCTAAAACAAAAAAAGTTTAATTCAACAAAAAAAGACCAATTTTACAGAAAAATGAATGAATTCTCAATTAAAACAAATAGATTTTCAGTTTGACAGTTAAGTTTTTATACATAAAAGATAAAAATTTTCCCAAACCAGATGAATTTTCAAACCAGAAAGAAAAATTTGCTACAAAAACATGGTATTTTAAGCCCGAAAAATATGATTTAAAAAAAAAACTTTCGTCTTCAAACAAATAGTTATTTTCAACTACAATGATAAATCTTCAACAGAAAAAGTTAAAATTTTTAATTAAAAAGTGTTGAACTCATCGAAAAAGATATAAATTTTACACAATAGTTGACTTTTCAGCCAATAAGGATTTTTTTAAATGTTGAATTTCAAAGCCAAAAAGATGATTTTTTTACAAAACTGTGTAAACTTTTTTTCAACAGAATAGTTCAAAGACTTCTGGTTAAAAATTATGAACCAAAGCTATTAATTTTAATGCATGAATTGAAGAATAAATAAATCAGTTTTTAAATTTTAAATGCTGAATCATTTTGATCAATAAAAATGGATAAATTACAATTCTTTTTTAATTGGTAACTTTTTAAATTAAAAATTGAATTCTTTTATTTTAAGTCGCTTTACATTATTAATTTTAACATTTTTATTTATAAATCCAAACTCGAAAGTTTTATTTACGAATTGATAATCTTGAAAATCGAACTGTCTAACAAAACAGTTCAATTTTCAAATAAAAAGAAAACGAAGTTTCAACCAAATCCTTCAATTTTTAACGAAGGAGATGAATTTTCAACTAAAATTATGAATCTTCAATAAAAAAAGTTTTACATTTTTTATTAAAAACTGTTGAACTCATCCAGAGAGAAATTTTTTACAAAACAGTTGAGTTATTAGTCTATAATTTTTAACTAAAATGATGAATATTAAAAAAAAAAGATAAAAGTTTTTTTATTAAAAACAGTTGATTTCATCCAAAAAAGTATATTTTTTACCAAATAGTTGACTTTTCAGTCAAGAAAGAAATTAGTTTAAATTCTTTACATGTAATGCAAATTACGTGTGTGTTCAACGTGAGTTTAATTACATTAAAAATGATTTCTTAGCATAATTATATAAGTTTTAGTTAAAAAATTGATTTAATCGTTCAATTTTTAACGTTACTAACAGAAATTTTCTTGAAGTATTATCATTTTGTACCTTAAAAATAATAGCGTAATCTATATTTTCTAACCAGAAATCTGTAAAATGTTAGTCATAAAAATTTTAAATTGGTAATTTCGTATTTTAACATAATTTGGTGAAAAAATTGTAAAATTAAAAAGTGCTAAAAGTTTGTATTTTATACGTATGAATTATTGAGCGTTTTACTAAAATATTTCTGAATTACAAATTTGTCAAACTTCAGTTTTAAAAGTTTAAAATTCAAAAGATTTGTACCTCAAATATATCATTTTCAGATTTAAAAGTTTGAATTTTCTAATTTCACCTTGAATTTTGAATTGAAATAGGAAATTTTTGAAAGCAATTGCATGTATTTCTAAATTGGATCAGAGATTTTTTGAAAAAAACTATAATTCAGATCTGGGACAAGAAACTCTATAAAATAATTAAAATTTTGATTAGCGACATGAAAATTTGAAAAAAGAAGTATAATCAGTGTACATTACAATAGAATTAATATAATATATAGTTAACTGTATATGATATTATAATTATAATAATATTATCTCAACAGATACATATTAATAATAATATTAATATTATCTCAACAGATACATATCAATATTAATTAGTTATCCATGATTGTGCTAGACATTTAAGCGTTTGAAGTTAAATTTATCTATCAGACCAAAAAAATTTAAAAAGCCTTTCAAACTTAGAAAATTTATTTATGAGAATCATTTAAAATAAAAGAATTGCAAATTATAAGTACTAACAAGTACAACATTTTGTATTAACACTTTTTAAAATTGCTGGCAATTTTTAATCTTAAAAATCGAAGTCCCACGTAGTCCTGAAAAAAGTATAATATAACCAAATTCTAGAAGTCTATAGCTTGTAATTATTTAATTCCAAATGATTCTCATGAGTAAATTTTATAATTTCAAAAGTCCGGAGACTATTTAAACTTTCTTGGTTTAATAGATAAATCAAACGCTTAAAAACTCGAGCACAATCATTTAAAGCTAATTGATATTTATGTCAATATGATTATAATATCGAAGAAAATAATGATATAGAGTAGTAATATAGCCTGAGGACAAGACAAGCTGTAATACAGGGCAAAAGAATGTTGTAAAAACTTGTAAAAGTATACAATGAAGACAATAAATTCTATTATTTTCTATATATAATTATTATATCACATACTAAATTATATAATTTTTTTTCATTGTGTACAATGATATACAAAATATAATATACAACAAAATATTAATCACGGTATTAATATTCTGATACTGTATATATATATTTTTTTCAAATTGTGCGAAATATTCAAATATCATTAAAATCGCCAATTTCTTTATAATTTCTTTCAAACGCGGATCAAGAAATAAATAAGTCTATTATAATATAACATAATTATA
>NC_046666.1:91757967-91762385 GCF_010883055.1 Belonocnema kinseyi
TGAAGAGGAGAAATGGGTTGTGCGCGCAACCCAGTCATCGTCTCCTCCTATATTCACACGGACATAGGCCTGTCATAGTATTGGACCACATCTTGTTTCAGATCTGGGATCAAGGCCCGTCTAAAGACATTCCAAAACATCTCATTTCTAGCTGCCTAATGTGTAATTGGTCACTCGGTAAATATAAATCATATCGAAAATATCGGTCCGCTAAATCTGTATAAATTCTGCGTAATATATTTATATATATTCTTTCGTCCTATAGTTGTTCAGTCGAAGATAACTAATTTGAGTACAAAGTAAGAGTTCGCACACATTGAATTGAAAAGATTCAAAATATTAATTCAGCCAAACATTAGTTCACGTCGCTCTAATCAGTTACTAAAAAAAAAAGTAACTTTTTTGTTACGTGCCCAGGGTCAGTATTCCGTCTGTCGTCATTCCTATCGATTTCAAAGCCTTTTTAGTCGAAAACCCAAAAATAGCAAAAGAAACGTCAACAAAGCTTTTTCTTGCTGGCAAACCCAGCTGGCAAAGACTTAAGAATTTCCTAGAGATGTCTTTGGGGCATCCCTAAGAGGTCTTTTCTTACATGTCATTTGGACATCCTAGGGTTGCTCTTAAAACGACTAATGCCAGTACGAAAGATTTTCCGAAAACCCCCATGTCTTTAATAAGTGTTTAGGTCATCTTTAGGCCATTGCCCAGTGGGCACACAAGTCCTAAACTTGTTCGATATACGTCTTTCGGCGGACGTCTTAAGGATGTCCTGAGGACCTTTCAAAGACATGA
Source organism: Belonocnema kinseyi (assembly GCF_010883055.1). Taxonomy (NCBI): domain Eukaryota; kingdom Metazoa; phylum Arthropoda; class Insecta; order Hymenoptera; family Cynipidae; genus Belonocnema; species Belonocnema kinseyi. The sequence goes on from NC_046666.1 coordinate 91,758,760, forward strand.
AAAGATCCAAAGGATGTCTTAAAGACGTCAAATCATATGACATAGAGGTACATTCTAAGGACGTCTTTAGGACGTCCCGGTGCCTACTGGGTGGACCTCTGAGAGAAGTTGATTGGGCTGACATAAGACATCCTAGGAACGTTCCAAAGGCGTTTTTGCTATTTCCATAGTCTGGTGCCGCCCACTGCCCAGGAAACACGTTCTGTAACTGTTCCAGATCAAAAATAGAACTGTGTTCTATAACAGTTGTTACAAGATGATGAAAAAACAGTCCTACAGCAAAAAGGTAACAGTGTTCTAGAACACTGTGACAAAATTATGATAGAGCTGTTCTCGAACTATGTGACAGCAATGTTCTGTAACATTTGCTATGGAATTGTTCTGGAACAAACTGATCACAGTCGTTCTATAATATTTGTTTCAAATTTGTTCTAGAACTGCGCCGTAAAAGTGTTATGTCGAAGTTCTAGAATTCTGTTACAAGTGTGTTCAGGAACGAATTAGAGACAAAGATTAATAACTCTTCCAGAACTGTTGTTACCTTCTGTTCTGGAAGTGTCCAATCACAGACATTCTATAACATTTGTTCCAAAGATTTTTCTATAACTGTGCGGTAATAGTTTTATATCGAAGTTCTAGAATCATGTTACAAGTATGTTCTACAACAAATTAGGAACAAAGATTAATAAACGTTCCAGAACAGTTGTTACGTAATTATTCTAGAACTGACCCATCACAGACGTTCTGTAACATTTGCTCCCAGATTGTTCTAAAATTGTACCGTATTCGTGTATATCGAAGTTCTAGAATCCTGTTACAAATGTGTTCTAGAATAAATCAAGAACAACAATTAAGATCTGTTACTGAACTAATAACGAGTCATAGACTATCTTAATTATTGTCTATATTATTATTATTATCAACTTTATTATCTACATTGTACCGTCCTAATGTTACTTCGACTTTCTGTGGAAAACTATTACATTGAACTCCTTAAATTAAATAATAAAATAACTATTGTCATAAATAATAACGGGACGAAAGAATTGTACTACTATAATTTATTTTTTAATAAAATTTATATAAAAAGAAGCAATGCAATTTGGTAATTATAATTGACGAATATTAATATTCCTTATCGGAATGCAGATAAACATTTATGAAAGGATTAATACGTTTTTTAATAATGCAATTATATTAATATAAACAAAAATATATTTTTTTATCGAAAATCTTAGAATAACATATTAAAACACATTAATAGCACGCGCACTAAGTTCTAAGTAACTAAGTATAAAAATTCAGAGGGCAAATAAATGGACCACATCTTTACGATATCATTACGACGTTGGCAAGACGTCCTGTTTCCGTACTGTTAATACATATTTACGACAGAATACTTAAAGTTCTAATTTGATAGTATGATGTAGCTGTTTCAGTCTTTGTAATGACATAATGCTTTGCTTTCCACAGGCATACGAACAAAATTATACGGCATTTTTTGATATTTTTTAATCATTTCTACATATTCAAAATAATTTGGCTAAAGACTGCGCTGAAACTGGCGTAATAAAAAAAATTAAAAGTTAAAAAAGAAATTACCGAGAAATAATGGAGTTTGGATCAAACACAATCTTGACATTTTGCATGAAATATTTTTCTATAATTTGCAATACTTAGGTTAGTTCAAACACAAGTTATTTCGAAGTTCAAGAAATATTTTTAAAAAATAGAAAAATACCCCTAATTTCGATCGGATTCCTGGCTTTCTAGATCTATCTAGCCTAATTATCATCTAAAAATTATCGACTGATTAGCTGTTAACTTTCTTTTTAAAAGCACGTATCAATAAAGTATGAAAAGTTATCTCGCAATCACAATACCTAAAATATCAATTTGAAAATATGATGTAGCTTTTTCAATCTTCGTAAGGACAGAATGCTTTATTTTCCACAAGAATCCGAAGCAAATTATGGGGCATTTTTCGATATTTTTGAATTATGTGTACGTACTAAAGTTCTAGAATTGTTCTATAAATGTTACAAGATCGGTTGTCACAGCGTTCTTGATCTGTTGCAGATTTGTTATACAACATTTGTAATTGAGTCCCAGAATTGTTCTAGCAATGTTACAGATCCGTTGTCACAGCGTTCTAGATCTGTTACAGCCCAGGAAACGAGAAACGATTGACCGCGTTTCTATCGTATTTCAAGTCGTATGAAATGTGTATCTTAAAGAGGAATTATAGATTGCTGGCGATAGGTTAGAGGTACCAGTGAATCGGAGAATTGATTATTTTACGATTCACCAAGAAATATTTCGGTATCGAGTAAAAAACAACGGTTAATCGTTATAATACTATTGGGATCCGCTGCGCTTCAGTACGCCATCTATTTTTTCAATGCGGCCAAAATGTGAACTCGCGAAATCATGAGGTAGGATTTTGATTTTAATTTGAGCTTATAACAGCCATTTTTCAATTATTTCGCATGGATGAAGCTACTAAGGGGATGAAAACAATTAAGATTTATTGGAAACTAAGTGTTACATATGTGTCATTTTCATCGTATAAACGAAAAACACGATTTATGTCAAAACTGTTTTTGTCAAAAAAATCGTTATTTTAGTTTATTATATATGTGTAAAGAAATTATAAGCTCCAATTTACTTACCTTGACACAACAGTGAACTTAAAATAAATTTTGATTAATGTATACATGGAATATTTACTATCTAAAAAATTATAACCTAAAAGTTAGGTTATAGAATTCACATTTTATTTCTGTTCGTCTATAATTAATATATGTTGCCTATTTTGAACAAAAAATTTTGCAATATGCATTAACTATAGATCATTTAAGCTTATGGTGTGTTGCAACTTTTATGATATGGTAAAATAATTATTTTCTAGACTAACGCAGTTTTAGCAGGAAATGTCTTTTTTCACTGAATACGATAAAAATTCTACATTGAACACTTAGTTCCCGAAAAATATTCATTTTTTGTATTCACTTATTGTTCTAAACTAGTAAAAACAGTGCTAAAAATGGTTTTAAGTCCAATTTAAAATGCAACTTGAAAATGCTACCTGCACCCTACCGAAATAAATCTCTGAATTTTCTTTAGTGAAATAACCTGGCCCATTTGAGTCTATAAACAAAGTCGATTTGAAACAAAATAGTCGCGGAGATAGTTTGAGAGATTTGGGTCCTTTTCAAGATCCTTTTAGTGGTCCTTTTAAGAGTGGTGCGACGATAATATAATGTTCCTTTTGTATTCGTCACGTACCGGGCGGGCAGAGTTATTTACAGTAGTTGGACGTGGCTAATCCGCTTCCCCTTTTTAAATTTCTCTTCAAATTATTAACACTTTTTTTTAATTGATGAATTTTCTCATTATACTTATTTATAATTATAAATTATATACTGATATACAATTTTCTAGTTGAATTAAAAACTGTTGTCTTTTTTGGCGTATCTCATTCCATTTACGAGAAACGTTCTATTAATTACAATTTTAAGCATTTAAAAAAAAAGTTAGATATCTGAAGTCATCGAAACCCATAGATTCCGAATTATTATGTTTTAGGCTGTTAACTATGAAATTAAAAAAATCTACTTCTAAAT
>NC_046666.1:91762485-91769257 GCF_010883055.1 Belonocnema kinseyi
ACCTTTAAAAATATCTACCTGAGTGCCTGCGGAGAATTTCTCTGAGATTCTTTGACCTAAAGAATTTTTAGTATATACTCAAAGATTCTTTTCGGTAGGGCAGGTAGCATTTTTATGGTTTCACAAGTTCACGACAGTGAACAGTCCCTAACTTATCTGCATTTTCCTATTCAAATTTACTTGCAGCCACTTCCCATTCACTACAATAAAATAATGAAGAGCCTAATCTGCATTATACAATTCATCGGACTTCGTCAAACATCAATTGTATGATGCAGATTTGTTTCTTTAAAAGGGAACCTGTACTTTCTCTATTCAGTTTGACATCCTTCATACTACATTTCATTGAGAACTTGAAACGATTCATTCGTTTCTTCTGTCAATCGTAAATCACATCGTAGTCCCAAAGCAATCGAAATACAACTTTGCCAATCTGGAATTTTAAAATACACATTTCAAAGCGCTCCAGTACAATCGTTTCTTTTTTCCTGGGAGAATTGTTACATAACACTGGTAACCGAGTACTAGAATCGTTCTAGAAATGTTACAGATCGTGTGTCACAATGTTCTAGAACTGTTACAGAAATGTTCTAGCGTATGGGGGGTGACGTAGTTACTCGAATGTTCGTAACCTGTTACTTATCTGTTCTATAACACGTTCTTTTGTGTTCTAGAACAGTTACAGATCTGTTCTGTAACCATGTTTGCTGGGTGGAAACAATCTTGGATTGTGAACTTTCTGACCGTTTGTTAACAACCTTCAACTGTAACTTTTTTACGTATTTGTGAAGAACCTTTCAAATTAATTTAATTGTGAATCTGTAAAAAAAGAAGAATGTACTGTGTCAGAATTTTTTCATGAATTCGTTCACCTATACCAGTCTTTTGAGTCAACCACGGTTTGCAAATTTTTGTATACTTCAAGCCGGATTTAGTGAAATATTTCAAAATGTGACTGAGTCACATATAAAGTCGCATCGAAGAGCAAATTTCTCACATAAAGTATATCGTTAGTGCAATGCACAACGTTCTCAAGGAATTATAATCCAAATTCTCACTGAATCACGACGCCATCAGGATGGCGTTAAGGCAACTGAAAACACGTTGTAGAGTACTGCCTGCTAGAAAAATCCTATTTCAAGAAAAATATGTTTAATGCAACGCAATACAGTGGGAAAAATTAAGGATGTCCTAGAGACGCATTTGAGACATCCCTAAGACGTATTTTATAACATGTCTTTCGGACGTCCTAGGGATGCTCTTAAAACGTCTAATGTCAGTACGAAAGATGTCCCAAGAACGTCCATGTCTTTAAGATGTCTTTGGGTCATCTTTAGACATTGGTAGTCTTAGAAACGTTTATTGGGCTAACATAAGATGTCCTAGGACCGTCCCAAAGACGTTCTTGAGATTTTCATAGTTTTGTGCTGGTTGGGAAGAAGCATTTCTTGAAGCGCTCGAGAAGATGGGCTCTATATTTAAATGTATACAAAATAGCAGAATGAGATCATTCGAGTAATTTCACAAGCGGATTTCGCTGGCAATATGTTTGAGTGTTCTTCGAGACCTCGCGAAAAAACGCTTTCAGCGTTTATCCCATTGGGACCTTGTTTTCGAGATATAACATTTCTAAAAATAAGGTGCGCTCGCTCTACGAGTGACTACCGCAAAGTGTGACCAAACGCATATTTTTCCTTCAAAAATGTCTGCAGCGTTCAATTTTGCCCCGATTTGCGATTTATTTATTTTTTTTTTAAATTAAAGTTCTCTAAATTTCAACGAGGACCTTGGTCATAAATTTTTGAATTTTCATTTGTTTATTACATGTTTACTCATAGTACGAGAAAATCGAGATTTTGCACAAAATAATTATTTACTCTACAACAACATTTTGCATATAATGAAAATCATCTTGAATCAGCACAAGAGTAATCCCATAATACAAATAATATGATTATTTTATCATTTAACTATTAAAAACCAGCTAAATTAACAAATAGCTAAATATTGTAATTTTTATAAATTGGTGTTAGGGTTCTGGCCAGATGAAATAATAACACAGCCACACAAAAAAAGTGTGCGGATCTGGTAACAAGACACACGTATTCCTATGGATTTTGGGGCGCTGAATTTAAATTCGGTATCAAAAAATCACCTATCACGTCATGGTTGAGCCATAACCTCAAAAAATGACGAAAAATCATGTACTGAGGTAAATAAATTTCAAAATAATGCCAGTGATGCAAATTTTCACTTCAAAAACATGTGGACAACTGTGAAGGATCAACCCTTGCCTGGTATCAACTTATTTAACATAACTTTACCCAACAGAACCTGACTGGCATCACTGGCATCACTTGCATTGTTTTGAAATTTATTTGCCACAGTGAATAGTTTTTCGTCATTTTTTGAGGTTATGGCTCAACCATGACGTGATGGGTGAATTTTGATACCGAATTTGAATTCAGCGCCCCAAAATCCATAGGAATACGTGTATCTTGTTACCAGATCCGCACACTTTTTTTGTGTGGCCGTGTAATCAACGGAAGGTCTCGTAGTTTTTGTCTACTGGCCGTAGTTTATGTTTACTGTGGTGTTATTAAAACATGTTTCGTTCCTCGACGTCGTACCTCATCAGTTTGTAAGAATTAAAAAACTCATCATAAGAAAAGAGGTGGGACGTAGATTCAACAGTAGTCATATACATCGATTTTTGGAGATTTCTAAGATAATTTGTGATATTTGAAACGCATTGATTCGTAAATTATTGAGTTTTTCATAAGAAGAATGTTATTTGAAACAGTTCTCTACATGGTCGACGGATTGTTATTTTTTTTTTATTTTTTTATACATATAATTAAGTTTGTGGGCCAACACTAATAGAAACTTCCGAGACCATGGAGATACTGAGATTTTGATGAAAAATTGTTGTTCTTAGTTATAAATGCTTTAAATTATTATGAGAGTGATTGTTTGTCAGAATATCTATAAATTATTAACCATTATAATTGTTATGAACTATTCCTATGTAAAATTAACAGCAAGTAATTTTTAATATTTATTGTTGTTATTTAATTTCAAATATCACGAAATTTTCATGTATTCAGAAAAGCTTTCTTGTATCTTTGAACTTCGATGAACTGAAGTTAGCTGTGAAAAAAACCGTTCATTTCACTTTTATTTGTTTCTAATGCTTCGAACAATCACCGCTAGATGGATAATCATATAAACCAGCTCACAATAGAAACCATTTTGTTGTGGAATGAATACGCTGCTGGTGCTGTATAGTTGTCTTTCTTTTTTAAGCGGCTACGACTACGATTGTATCCTTCGGTTCTTCGCTTAATGAGTTTGATATTTTCTTCGTTTTCAATTGTTTTCAGTTATTCACTTTTTACTTCTTGTATTTGTATAATATATTGGACATTGCCAATAACCAGATAATCCCCAGTGGGCACAGTTGGCTTAAAGTTATCCTAAAGACGTCTTTTTGTGAATATCTTTAGGCTTTTTCAAACTTGCGGCTAGAGTGCAGAAGGCTGTAAGATTGGTTTTGCTCCTTGTGCTGACTTACCAATCACAGTTTTGAAGCATCCATTCCATACGATCTATATTAGAAATCAATACTTAAAAATCATGGGAATAGAACTTTTCAGCCCCAAAAATAAGGAATATGATATGGTATATGATATCGCAATATTAGGCTATGCAATGCCTGCTATCCCCGGAATTTAAGTTTTTTACCCTAAAGCAATATGTATTAAATTTTTTATCACAATGGTGCATCATTGAAAATTTCTAAGATCTGCAACCACTCTCGTGATATTATAACAATTCTCGATAAAGAAAATTCCATTCTCATTACGTCATCGTCGATTCCTGGAATTCTTATCAATGTGAACTTAATTAATTAAACGTTCTCATTTAATATTTTCCGACATGGGCGTCATATTTTATATGATGTTAAACAATTATCGGTAAACAAAATTCTATTCTGATGACGTCATCATCGATTCCTGGAATCCTTATCTATGTGAACTAAATTCATTAAATGTTCTCCTTTGATATTTTCCGACAGGGGCGTCATATTTCATATAATGTTAAATAATTTCTGGGGTAAACAAAATTCCATTCTGATGACGTCATCGTCGATTCCTGGAATCCTTATCTATGTGAACTAAATTAAGTAAACGTTCTCCTTTGATATTTGCCAATAGGGGCGTCATATTTCATATAATGTTAAATAATTTCTGGGGTAAACAAAATTCCATTCTGATGACGTCATCATGATTCCTGGAATTCTTATCGACAGTGCTGCCATATTTCACCAATATTGACACCATATAAGCGGTGCACTCTCTGTTTTTTATCATTGTACTAGTAAACAACCACGAGTAGGCTTGAAGTATAAAACGCTCCAAGATCTATATCAAAGTACAAGTTTTTGGGTGATTCCATCAGTTAATAACAAGACTCGCATAATTTAAATTTACTTTAAATCTGTGTAGTGTTTCTATAAGAAAGATGTAGAAGTTTATCATTTTGCTTTAATCAAAAATCTATCTAGATTAGTCAAATCACAAATAACAAAAGCAAATTGCTCCAATTATTTTTGTGACAGGTGTTTGTGTCACTTTAAATTTGAGAAATCTCTAGAAAAACATAGAATTGATTGTGACAATCTGAATATTAATTGCACACTAATACTCCCCAGAAAAGAGGATAATATTTTTAAATTTAAAAATTATAAATACAAAGAGAGCGTTCAATTTGCAGTATATGCTGACATAGAGTGTTTGTTAGAGCCAGTTGTCAATACGCATGGAAATACTTATCAGAAACATATACCTACAAGTGTTGCTTATTACACAAAATGCAGTTTTGACGATTCACAATTTGAACCTCAAGTTTATCGTGGAAAGGACTGCATCACGTGGTTTGTCCTTGAGTTAAAAAAGATAGCTGAAAAAGTAGATTATTATTTTTAAAATCCAGTTCCAATGGAACTCTTAATATTAAAGCAAGAGTATGATTTTCAAAGCGATGAAGATTGTCTGCCAGCAAAAGAGGAATTTTATTCTAAATTAAATGATGAGGGTATTTCAGATGAAGATTATAATCATGCGTGCAAGGTGTGGGAAAAATTTAACGTAAAAACGTTAGAGGAATATTCGGACTTTTACTTAAAAAATGATGTTTGTCTCTTGGCGGACATTTTTGAAAGTTTTAGATGTGACTGCATTAAAACTTATAATTTGGATCCATTACACTACTATACAGCACCAAGGCTTTCTTTCGATGCTATGTTAAAGTATCCTAGAATTGAACTCGATCTATTAACAGACGTAGAAATGTTATTACTTATTGAAGGATCAATAAGAGGTGGTGTGTCTCAGTGCTCCAATAGGTATGCGAAAGCAAATAATATATTCATGGGGTCGAATTTTGATGAAAATGTACCCGAGTGTACTTATTTCGATATAAACAATCAATACGGTAAAGCTATGAGTCAATCTTTACCCTATATCAATTTTAAATGGTTCACTGATTTTGAAAACGAACCAAATTTTTTCAACATTCCCGATGATTCAGAAATAGGTTATATTCTTGAAGTAGATTTGGAATATCCTGAAGAACTCCATGAATTGCATAAACACCTACCATTATGTCCAGAACATTTTGTACCTCCTCTTCCAACATCTAAAATCCCGAAACTAATTACCAATTTGAAATCAAAGACGAATTACGTTCTCCATTATCAAAACTTAAAACAGTATTTAAAATTGGGAATGAAGCTTGTTAAATTTAATCGAGTTTTAGAATTCAAGCAAAAGCCATGGGTAAAAGTCTATATTGATTTGAATACTGATTTGCGAAAGAAGACAGAAAATGAATTTGAAAAAAATTTCTTCAAACACATGAACAACTCTGCCTTCGAAAAGACCATAAAGAACGTTAGGAAGCACAAAGATGTTAGGTTAGTGACAAAGTGGAAGGGAAGATGGGGTACAAATGCTCTGATTGCCAAACCAAACTTTCATAGATGCACTATATTTGGTGAGGACATGGTGATCATTGAAATGAGTACAACCAAAATTAAATTCAATAAGCCCATCTATATAGGCTTCAAAGTTGTAGACATATCAAAGATAATGATTTACGACTTTCATTATAATTACATGAAGTACACATTCGGCGACAAGACAAAATTACTCTACACCGACACAGACAGCTCAATTTACCAAACTACAGAAACAGTATTCCTATACAGTTTTGGGTGAAGAAGGGGAGAGAAAGAAAGCCAAAGGGATTAAAGGGTCCACTTTGAGGACAATCACGTTTGAGGACTATAGGCTAACTTTGCTACATTATCAAACTCTTACTCGAACTCAACGGTTAATTCGAAGCCGAAACCATGAAGTTCACTCGATTGCGCTAAACAAGATCGACCTCAGCTGGCGAGATGATAAGAGGATGCTGCTTTCTCATACAACCGACACACTTCCATGGGGCTACAAATTCCAATCACAGGAGGCAATGGATGTTGATAAAAATTAATATTCATTTTCCAAAAAAGGAATTCAAATCTCAAAGGAGAGTTGAAATTATGTACAGTGATTCTAAACAAAAACTTGTATATATGTGTAGAAACAAGCGAGGTGATTCATGTGACGAGTGATGTGGATATATGAGTCGGTGAGTGAGAGAGAAACCTAGCACTAGTATATAACCTTTGATGTGGAAGATATATTCTATAATCTACATATTGCTG
>NC_046666.1:91769357-91781319 GCF_010883055.1 Belonocnema kinseyi
GGAAAAAGGCATCAAAAGAAGTATACATGTAAATTGAATATATTATTATTATTGTAGGGACAAGGAACTCTGAAAAAAATGACATAATTTTTCTATTTCATTTAAAATTATTTTTGATTTCCAATAGAAAAAACCAGGACATTATACTTAAAAATAAATAGATTATAATTAATTATATATATGCAAATAAACTATTTCTACTCGGTTACAGTAATTTTTATATCAACTTTTTCACCATACCACTTATTGGTTTATACTCAAGTATACGATCATGCAAAATTAAGCAATATGCCGTTGTTTGAGCGGGAAAATTTTCACTAGTTTGTAATTCCAATCGAACGTCAACTGGTCAATGGTTGCAGTTCTTTACCATAGTAATTAGCTTGAAAATTCGTATACATTTCATGAAAAAGAGCATACCTATTTCGATTAATATCACGATTCAAATTACTATATGGATAACAATGATCATTAATAAGTAGTTTTACATTAGTCAAATTGCAATGATCAAAGTTGCTAGAGCTTCTAGTAGTATTATTTTTTCGGTTTGTTTGGAATCCAAGTACGACAAATCTTGGCTTTTCCAATTGTGTTGATGTTTTTACAGTCCAAACATGGTTTGAAGTAGTTGGAAGTAGAGGCTATTTATACAGTTCCCAAGATCGAAAACTTATTGGAATAGGTGGATCTTTTTCAATATATTTTAGTAACTGAAATCAGCGTGAATCTGACAATCTAACACTAGGCAATAACCACTCTATTTTATTAATTTCAATTTTATGCAGCTTAATGGGGGGCTGCTTGCAAGATGACATTTGCATCACTTTTTAATCTTGTCAAAATAAGTTCATGTTTATCATTGACAATGATTTTGTGATAATCCTCAGCAAAACCAAATATCATGCTAATAGGTATGGATACATCAAAATAACCAGTGGGGATGGTTAGTGATTGATTATTATCATTTATTTCAAGCCAGCCAGTATTCGGTGTGTAACGTGATTGTCCGGGATGTAGAGATACATAATTTTTTATGAGACTAGTGAGACCCACATTTTTATTTGTATTAATTTCTATTGCATTGATTTCATATCTTGCTTGTTCAAAAAAATTGCATATGGCATTAGAAACTAAAATTGTGTTTGTTACTGGTTCTCCATCAGTTCTTACGATTCTTCCGTGTACGTGTAGTGTACTTTTGCTCGGCAGGAGACAATGATCTTAATTCTGAACTGCAATTCTGATCTCATCACTATTATTATTGAAAGGATATCCAGGGGATAATGTCTTAAGGATGTCCCTAGGACATCTTCGAAGCGTCTTGTATAAGATTATAATTATTCGAAATCAACCCAAATTCAAAGTATTTCTATATTTTTCTCTCACAAGACTTCAATGCTTAAATGCTCTGAAATATTTAAAAAAACGGATTAAGACTTAATTTTTAAGATTTATTTTTTAAATTTCAACTCAGAATTATTTCGGCTATGAGATTTCTCTAAGTTTGATTGTGAAAATGTGAACGAAACCAAAAACATCATCTAGAGTAAGCCCAAAACTTTTCTAAAAGTGGAAAAATTCCTTTATTATAAATTTGTAAATTACACGGACATATCATAAAGTCATCATAAAGACACCATGATGACATCCTATGTGATTTCCGTTCAAAGTTGAAGTTCAATGCGCATAGGACTTCCACTAGGTCACCTGTGAAATATGAAATACCACAACCCTAACATCGGTAAAGTGGTCTTTTATAGGACAATGATGAGTCCCTTACTAGAGTTACCTGAAAAACTATAATATACAGGATACATTACGATTTGAATTAGAAAATCCTCCTAAATTAAAAAAATCAAATTTCTTTAATGAAATACTTTTGAGGACTGCGTGCGCTCGCCGGGGAATTTCAGTTTGCTCATCCCATCCTAGTCGCACAACGACTTTTTGTCAGTATTGCTCGTTGCTTCCAGGCCGTACAGTTATCAAAAAAAGAGCGTATTTTGAAAATTTTTGAGACCATTTTTTTCAAAATTCAATAATTTTGTGTACGAATATGCAAGTGATACTTTTAATAGGGATGTCTTGAGGACGTCCTATGGACGTCCTTAGGATTTTATTAAGGACACCCTGAGGACAACCTATGGACATCCTCAGGATGTTATCAAGAATTTCCTGAGGACAACCTACGCACGTCCTCAGAATGTTATAAAGGATCACAGTGTGCCTAAACGAACTTTAAAGGGGGATGACAAAATTATTGTATTGGTTTTATGTAAAATCTGACATGGTCGGTTTTCTTCATATATCCACGTTTTGAGACTCCCTGAGTCAGGAAAAAACCATTTTTATGAAGGTGTCTGTCTGTTTGTCTGTCCGTAGTCTGTAGTATTCTGTAGGCACGATAACTCTCGAAAGATTGATCATATTGGATTCTGCTTCAGCACAGTTTTTCAGGACCCAAAAAGAAAGAACGAGTTCGTTAACCAGCCATTTTGCATAAAAACTCAATGACTGATCACATTTTTTAAATTTTCGAAACCATGTTTTTTCCAGATTTGGAAATTCTATTTACGGTTGTCCATAGTACTTTGAAACTCGAACAATTTATTCATATGACTTTTTTCAATAAAATCAAAATTGTCAGATTTATAGCATTTTTAAAATCCTAAAAAACAAACGAAAATTAACATTTTAAGCCAAACAACGCATGATATGAAAAAAAGTCAGGAGTAAATCAATGTTTCTTTCAGGAAGCCTTACAATGTTATCGTAACAACTTTTTTTTTAGCATAACAACTATTGACAATTCTATGTATGGTTTTCCGTAGTGATCAGAAACACGAACAATTTATCTCGACGACTTTTTTCAATAAAAGGAACATTATTAAAGTTGTAGCATTTGAAAACCCCCAAAAACAAGCGATAATTAACATTTGAAGCCAAGGAACGCACGAGATGAAAATATTCGGTAGAAAAAATTTTTGCTTTTTTAAAGCCCTACAATATTATTCTGTTTCGACATTGAATTTAATACTCTTAATGGCTCAGATTATACTTACAATGTCGTAGGATATATAAAGACGTTTTTAGGACACCCTTTTGATGTCCTGGTGCCCACACGGAGGTCTTTCACTTTTTAGCGTGAAAAAGTAATCATGCCTTTTTGGGGCGTCTGTAGGACTAGCCCTGCGGACATCTTTGGGACAACTTTAGACCAGACATAGAACGTCTTCAGGACGTCCTAAAGTTGTCTTTATAACGACCCTGGGACTTAGACGCTAATGTTCAAGAATGTCCCAGGACATTTAAAGACGTCCTAAGGACGTCTTTCGGATGTTCCGATGCCCACTGGGACGTGTACATTGATTAGTTTATGGCTATTAGAATCTACTTTTTGAAATGTATTATTTATGAAATAAATGATTGTCGAATAAATCAAAATGGGTACGCTTAATGTTATAAAGAACACCTTATCTGATTTTCAAATTACTGATAACGGCAGAGGTGCGGCAGATTTAACGCAATATTTGCAAAGAGAATATGACAACTTATATATGAACTTACTTGCCTGTTTCAGGAAAAATTTCGCAATTTGGTTGATCACGTATTTTATTGTGGAATTGAATTTTGAAAACATTGAAAAACGTGGAAGGCCAAACTCTGGTGATTTCTGAGAATGCTCTACTTCCACGGAAAGAATAAAAATAATAATAGTAGAAGAAGCATACACTGCAAGCAAAATTCGAGAAGATTTTTTACGCTCAATGACAGTTTCTGATAGAAAGAAAATATCAAAGATCATAGATCCAAAGTCATCTTCTGCCAGTGTGACAATGCTAATGACTGCTTAATTCCTTACACACCAGAGGAAGCTTTAGAACTAATGGTGCAAGATTATTTGACAAAAATTCAGTATCACATTATTCATATCCAGTCAAGCAACGCTAACTTTCATCCATCAAATGAAGATGTAGCAAAAGCAAAAAAGAAATACTATGCTAGTTTGATGAAAGTAACTCGAAGAGGATTTAAAATCAATTTACAATCATTATTTAACAATATGATACACATGTCACTTAGATACCCTACTCTTTGTCTTCCGTTTTCAAAGTAACCTTATAATATGAGATTAATTATAAAATCTGGTTGTGCTGGTTCTTCAAGTCAAAGCAGATACTCGTACAAACAAAAAATGACCTGAACATAGTTAGTGAGAGTATTTTTACTGTTTCAATGGTACCACTCCAACTTTTTTTTTAAAGAATCCAGAACCTACAGTGGTATGGCAAAATCCTAAAACATCTTCAACAATATATTGCAGGCCAATACTTTATGAATTCGTCAAAGAGAGCAGAAAAACCCAATTCAGTGATATCTTCTCTTCACAAAGAAATAGCAAACCTACAGCGAACAATAGTGAAAACTAATACTGCTAAATTTGCTATAAAACATATTATGGAATTGACTATGGTGAAATAAAAAGTTTGCCAGGGTCTTTCGAAAACTACATTAATCATGACCTGCTATCTTTGCAAAGTTAAACCGAAAGAGCTTATCGCACTGTATTTAGGCAACGGATATGTGCAGCTTCTAGAGAGAAGACTGGGTTGATAATCGATGTCGTAAAACAAGGTTCAGGTAATCCAATGATAGGAATATTGCAAGACGGTTGTTTATGATCCTGAATTAACGGCATAAATTACCGGAGTAAATTTAAAGTTAATAGAAAGATTTGCTTACAGTCTACACAAGTTGACAAGTTCAGAGGCAACAGACTTGGTAGAATTCCAGAAATATACTTTTGAAAGAGCTCAGCTCTATGTACAGTCCGTTCAACAAAGAAGGAATCGCGATTATTCGTAACCATAAAAGATATTTAATTTTTCTTTTTTTAAATTAAAGGTCACTAAAAGGGCTACGGTGAACTTACTTAATACGTCGTCCAATCTCCACCACTGTCCAAAATAGCTTGGCACCTCCTAGGCATGCTTTCAATAAGGGATTCGACGTATATTCAATGGGAAGTGACCTCAATATTTCTCTAATATGACGAGAGACCTGTTTCGCTGTTTTGAAAACAGTTTGGGCTGTAAAGTCTAAATAATTAAAAAAATATAATAATTTCATATTTGAATTATAATCGTAATTTAAATCCCTAATTATTAAGTCATTTTAAGTCACACATGTTTAAACGCAGCAGGCATTTCGATTTACGTCTGCTCTCTACGGCAGTTCGAGCGATACTGAAACTAACGAATATTCGATTGCACCGTCCGGATGTAATGAGACATTTTGTTTTGCCAAGTGGACAGTATTCCGAAGAAGCAGCTGAAGCTCGAAATCAAGATTTAAGAAATATTCGACAGTTTAAAACAGGCAACATCTCTCATGTTGCTACAAACACGCATTTGACACACAGTTTATTGGTAAATTCTGATCCATATATTGTAACCTAAGGCTGAAAGATAAGATTGGCATAGGATAAGATAAGATTGGCGAAGGCCGATTTTTCTAAAGGGAAAATGCTAAATCGTTTAATTTATTCATTTGGATTGCTTATAAAATGAGCAAATATAATCACATACATGTATATCATTTTCAAAAATATCTACAATAACTTAAACGATTCAGAGGAATCCGAAGAAACCGCAATTTCAATATATTGCTACAAAAATGTTATATAAAAATTCTTATCTGCAGGCTGTCGACACTCAATGCTTTCTAGATGAAGGATTATAGATGCCATCTAGCGTATACTCCGATCCCTGAGATACGATAATTCATGACGTCACATTCCTTCCAGATAGTTTTTAAATAATTAACTTGAAAAAGTAAATGAGATGAAGAAAGCAATAAAAAACAAACAGAAAATCTTAAATAATTATTTATGTATTTCTGTTTATTTTTTCATTGCTTTATTCATGAAAGTGTGGTTCTGGTGGAAATTGAAGGTTGGATGTGTGGGCAGGCGAAGCAACGCTGCGCCATCTAGCGTATAATCCGAGCGGGATCAGACTTATAATACTCTTTATTCGAAGCTTTAGAAATAAATAAAAGCGAAATTAGCAATTTTCACTTTTTCACAGCTAACTTCAGTTCATCGAAGTTCAATGATACAATAAATCTTTCATAAATACACGAAAATGTTGTAATATTTGAAATTAAATAATAACTATAAATAATAACCATTATTATTTGTTAATTCTACATAGAAATAGTGATTGCAAATTGATATCACAAAAATGTAAAGCAGTTTTAGTGAAAAAAATATATTTTCCACGCCAAAGTGCCTCAGTTTTATATTTATATATTTAATCTGTTTAAAAAATGAGCAATTACTGTTTTTTTACAAATATAAATACACGCATTATTTTTAAGAATATCTGCATCAATTCAGATGATAGAAGAAAAACCGCAATTGAAAGAACCACAAATTCTACATTTTTGCAGAAAATTGTTTATAAATATTCCAATTGCTAAACATTAAAAAATATTCTGACTAAAAATCACTCTCACAATAATTTAAAGCATTTTTAGCTGAGAAAGCAAATTTTTCAACCAAATTACAATATTTGGCTATTTATTTTTTAATTTATCTGCTATATCATCAGAAATTGTACCTTACCGATATTAGATCAACCCTCCAAACCATGAAGGCAGAAAATCTACACAAATATCGATCAAAAGCATCTTCAATAAAAGAAAATACTTAACTAGATGACTCGATGGAAAATAATATTTCTAAATTAAAATTACTTCTTGAAGAAAAAAAATCCTACTCCATCTTCACTCCATTGGGAGTCGAACCAAAAAACTTCTGATTTGCGGTCAGGTGCTTTTCCAATTATGCTATTAGAGGGGTCAGAATAAGAACTCTTAATTCAAGAAAATAACGCTAATTTTTAGCTAGGTGTTAATGGTACAAATAATTATTTTTTAATTTATCTGCTATATCATCAGAGATTGTACTTTACCGACAGTAGATCAACCCTCCAAACCATGAAGGCAGAAAATCTACACAAATATCGATCAAGTTAAGAATCTTCAATAACAGAAAATGCTTAACGTCT
Source organism: Belonocnema kinseyi (assembly GCF_010883055.1). Taxonomy (NCBI): domain Eukaryota; kingdom Metazoa; phylum Arthropoda; class Insecta; order Hymenoptera; family Cynipidae; genus Belonocnema; species Belonocnema kinseyi. The sequence goes on from NC_046666.1 coordinate 91,776,431, forward strand.
CAATAAGACTAGATGGAAAATAATATTTTCAAATTAAAATTACTTCTTGAAAAAAAGATCCTAGAAATACAGCGTACTGTGAAAGTTTTGTTCGTAACGTATAACTTGATTCCCATATGGTTCTTTTAATCCCCCCCGCCCCTGAGGCAACCGATTTTCTTTCTCTGGAATTCTATTTCTATACCACTCATTGCCAGTCAAGTCAGTCTAATGTAAAACTTTCGTTATACTCGTATTCAGTGCGTTTAAAGCGATGTACAGTGAAAAATGTAGATTGAAGCAGATAACCTCTGGGCAATCATTACTTTGCTTGTATTTTCGAATTACATTCTAAGAACAAACAGTGACCTGTTCACATTCCTCTCCGAAGTCATCATCCAGGGAAAGTTAGAAAGTTAACAACAACTTTCACAATACACTGTATTTCTATGTCATCCCTGAAAATAATGCTTTAAAATGTGAAACAATTATTTTCTATTGTTTCTACCCTACACATTAGTCCAAATTAGTTTTCTATGATTTGAAAACCCCCCTCATTATGACTTTCATAGAAATCCATCAAATTAATAAAAAGATTTAAATTGGAGTTCAATTGTTGAATTTTTTAATTATTACTCCAAATTTGTGCTTTATGACTCAAAACCGCCCCTGTAATGACGTTTCGATTTTTTTATTTTTGACTTCAGATTTGTGTTCTGTGACACGAAAATCCCCCTCGAACTGATTAATGCAAATGTACCAAATTAATACAAATTTTCAAAAATTTCTCAATTTGAGTCAAATCTTTGAATATTGACCTCAAATTTGTGTTGTGTTCCTAAAAATCCCATTCCCACTAACTTTTATATTAATGCAATAAACAAATTTAATTTCCAAAATTTGAGTTAAATTTGGGAATTCTTCAATTTTGAACACAAATTTGTGTCCTTTCTTCTTCTTTTTTCTTCTCTCTCATTTGGTCAACAAACAATTGGTAAATTTGACAAATGTAACTCTAGAAACCTTTTAGTTTGAACCAAAAATTAAAAGGTTCCTTAGCAGTTCGGTTCCGGACTGAACCCTTTAATTTCTTAAGAGCCTAGGTCCGAACCCGGATTTTTTAAATTCTAAAGAGTCCAGGTCCGAATCTGGACCTTTCAAATTCTTTAAGGTACGGGCCTGGACTCGAACCTTTTAAATTATTAAGAGGAAAATTTAAACTCCTACGGGTTTGTGTCCAGACCGGACCCTTGCTAGACCATTTAGGTCTCCGGATTCTTTAAAAAATAGGGTTCCGATGCCTGCTTGTAACTTAAGAGGAATGACTTTTATATTCTTGGGATAGAGTTCCAGTTAGCTCTTTTATCTGGAAATGTATCAGGCGCGTGAGATATCGAGAAAAGTTAGCCCAACAGTTCATGCGACAACTACTGGCTAATCGTATCACACAGTCACGTCCATTCTTCACTCTGTCATTGATCATGCTAGACCCTTTACCATGAAAACTTTAAATGCCGCGCGGATCGTACCTACAAGGCTTACATCGCGGTATTCTTCTGCCATTCCAACTCAGCTATCCATCTCGAACTGGTCACCGATTACACAGCAGATGCGTTCGTCGTAGCGTACACGAGATTTACCGCATGGCGCGGCATCTGTATCATGCCAATTTTTAAATCATACTTACAGGTGAAACTGCACTTACAGCCGGGCTGTAAATTTTGAGGATAAGCATAGTGAATGCATTAAAAGTAATATGTTAATGTCGGTGAGTAAAGCAACTTAGAATGTCTTTAATTTCGTATTCCAACATTTTTTTAAAATAGGATGAGCCAACTAACGGTTCTAAAAGCAACGTTGTTCGCTTTGCAACCATTACTAAAAAAAATTATCTAACACTTATCTGTTCTGTGCACTTAGTAATGTAGGCACATAATTTGAGGGGTTCTCATAAATGCATAGAACATGTAGTCTACAGTGCGATTGTAAAAGTTGTAGGTCCAATGAGTCAGTGAAATCATACAAAAATTAGCTCAAAATTCAGAACTTGATGGATGAGCCAAAGGTACTAAGGATAAACCTCTGATAAATAAAGTAACGCAATTTCGAGGTTCGAAGGTCTTTTATTAGCAAAATTAGTTTTCATTGCATCATGAGTTCTGTTGTAAGCATCACTTAAAAAATAAGGCATATCATCTGTTCAATCAAAAACTTTTAATTTCTCGAAAGAGGGTAAGGAGATCGTCTTGTTGCAGTATTATCCAATCTAAGCCAAGGTTCGCACGTTGCGTGAGCCAATATATACACTAGCCACGAGAAAAAGAAGAATCCAAAGAAAAGCGTCGTTCCGTAACTGGAAAAATATGTGATCTTCAAAATCAAAACTTCACTGTTCGTAATTTAAAGATACAATAGCAAATACATACCCAACAATCGAAAAAAAAAGTACTCCAAGTAAAATGCTTCCTAAAAAATGGTAAGTCGCTATAACGCGGAAACTGAGTCTAGGAGCGATGCGAGTTTCACAGCCCGATGTAAAACCATTCGGACCTCGTTTTGGTAAGCTAACGACTGTCGTTGGTGGCTTGATAACTTGACGAGCGAGTCTTCCCAGAAAGTCATTTCTGCTATAGGCAGTAACCAATTCGTTCTGATACTGCAATAAGAAAACATTTAATATATCTATGAGAAATAAAAGAGAAAGGTATTATAAAAATGACAAATATCTAAACTAAACACAAGGCAGAAAAGGGTAGAAGGAAACAACACAAAACTAAATTGACGAAACACTACCTTTTTATTTAAATAGTTGCATAATTGGTACAGAACTCTAACCAAGAAAGCAATTTCATTACTGCGTACTGGTTGCAATTCTGGATCACCCAGGTACTCGACATATCGACAGTTTTGTTTTCCATCTTGAATCGGAACAAAAACACCAGGTCTGCTAGAATCTAGATTTGAATCCACCTATAATTTAGAAAGAAACACTTATTTTCCGTCATAAATATAAATTCATTGGTTAAAGAAAAGTGTGACACTGTGCATAAGACCATGCACAAAATAATTCAAAACAATCAATGCTTATGTAATATGTATAAAATGGTATTAAACCCGCAGACCGTTACCGCCACCAACTGATACGAGTTAATATATGTTTTTTTTTTATTTAAAATTTGATCGTACAATGTCGTACACGCGTTTGATCAATTTGACCGTTCTATTTCGTGGGTTTCGTAACGAATCTGAACTTTATGTGCAAAATAGAATATGTGGTAGAAAGAAAACAATATGCATTGCCACCTCTGCTGGTACAGTGCCGCACCTAACACGAGAAAATTATTATAGAAGTAAGTGTTGGTTTCTCTTTTGACTTCCATGTGACAGCATTATTCGGCCTCCTACGCTTCTACTTCCCCTCATTTTCACACTTTTCCACCATCACTTTTTAGCAGATTTCTTTTGTTTCTTAAAGCCATATATTAAGCCTAACTCTTGCCACAGCCGAACTTACTTGCCTTTTTAAAACCCGAATCTCTATTTTAGTAATATTCGCCGAGATTTGAGAAACCCTACACATTTTGACAGTTTGTTGTGCACCGTTTTATCAGTTTTGATTATGTTTTTAATCTTTTAAACTCCGAAGACATATAAAAAAACAGGTCGGACGAATAACGAAGAAACCTAATAGCTGTGACCAGTATCATTCGACCAGATGCTTTCATTTCTTTGGGTTTTGGCAATTGTCCGTTCGACTGTAACACCTAAACAACGTCACCTTTCAGAAAGGTGTCGTTCAGGGTGATACCATGAGCCCACTCCTCTTTCTGTCACACATTATTGCCACCATCTCTCGCACTTCGGAATTTCGAAGGGTACTTTTGCGGCAAAAGCGGAAATCGAAAGCATAAGGTCACTCATGTATTTTACATGGATGATCTTAAGATCTATGCTAAAAATAAATAGCAATTACGCCTAGCTCTAGAGATTTTCAAGGAATACTCTGAGGATATTGGAATGGACACTATCTATTTGGAATGGTTCCATGGACGAAGAACGATCTCAAATCCCTTGATATCGGGACAAGAAAGGTTATTCACATAAACAAAAGCATGCATCTTAAGTCTTCTGTTCTGCGACTCTACATCTCATGTCATCAAGTTGACCACGGAATACTGAATCTTGAATGTCTTCAGAACAGGATTATTCCCAGTACAACACACATAGTAGCAAATGTACGGAACCCTCTTCTTAAAATGATCAGTAAGCACGAAGAAATGGGCAAAGGAGCGTTTCTGTACAAAGCGGCGGAGGAAGCTGCTGAAACACTCGGCCTTGACTTCAATATCAGGTGTCAACAAAATGTATCAAATCTTATTTATCTCGGCTCATCCCTCCTGAATACCCGGATTAGGAAAGCACAGGAGAAAACCTCCAAGAACATCTCCTAGACAAGAGGATGCACGGTATCTTCCACATAAATGTGTAGGATCAGTCCATGTCATTGTTGTGTTATTTCCACTTTAGATCTCCTTGATTTCGAGAAACCAACAATGTTTATTAATGAATTTTCGGCACCAGCTGAAAAAAATAGCCGAGAAGAATTAACAGAAAGAGAAGTATAGACACTTTATAAGGCACTGGTTAATAGCCTGATAAGCATCCCTGCGTGTCAATAAGATGCTAAGACACTTGCGAGAAAAATGCAGAAGGCGGTCGTCCTTTGTTTGCTCTGTGTCCTCAGGATGCACGATAGTTTCACCGGATGACCGTATTGAGTCCGTCACGGAATATAATCACCTACATCACGGTTGTGAGAAGTGGTTACTACTCAAACTTTACGCAATTTCGCTAGGACCGGGTGCAGTTTTTCAGATTAGCATATATTCGTTTTCAATCATTATTTTGTT
>NC_046666.1:91781419-91792303 GCF_010883055.1 Belonocnema kinseyi
AAATATTGTGACGAAATGAGTTTTCACCCGTTACTTCAACAAACAAACAAATTAGGAAATAAATTAACAATCAAACTTCTTGCGCATCTTTTTCAGAACTAGGATCAATTTTCAAATGAATAATTTCGACAAATTAACTTACTTTTATTTATATCTTTCGTTTTCTCTATTTTGTTAAACATGTATCAAACCACACGTCATTAACACGAGAAAGAGGGAAGATCAACTACCAGTATCAATCGAGGTCAATAGTACAGGAAGGCCCATTTATTCTGATGGAAGGATGATTCTTTATCTAATGGAAGGACGTCAGATTGGAAAGAGGGAAACCAAACCAATTTGAATTCTGGAAGTGTTCCCACCAGATCACTCGTCTGTCGCCGTTGCCTTCGAGAAGTCCGCATACGCTAGGAATTTCTATTTCCTACGGGGCCCTGTACTGACATACAAACTAAAAAGATACATAAGTGAAACTTCCGCTTAGGTCAACTTTTTCATTATAGAATGTCATATTTGATGTTATTCTCTCAATGAAATGTCACCCAGCTTGTGTTTATAGAAATAGAAACCATTGTGTCGTCAAGTAAACTTAATTAAAGTTCAGGGTGCGTTTCGAATTATCACGAGTCTTTAAACTAAAGGCATTTCTCGATAGACAACCACGTGAATCGTATGGAACATCTAATTGGATAGTTATCACCAGAATTAAAACTAATCGATGACCGTGCGGCAAACTAATATGTTGTTTAATTGAAAGGAATGTTATCTTTGGATTAAATACTTGTGAACAAAAGGTTAGTGATTTTATAGTTTATTATTATTATTCTATAGATTTTTATAGTTTAATCGAGATCGCTTTGCCAGCTACAAAAGTGCTCATGGTAGGCTTAATCATATCACTTTCTCATTCAAATATGTCTCTCACTTAATTTCTTTTAATTTATAGTGTTTACTGATTTTAGTGTGTGACATGTTTTGATAAAGCACGTATAATGTCACGCCTAAATTGTACTAAACCGGGTTGTTATGAATTCTAGTATCTTACCAAGAATGGTCTCAAGCAATGTGACGTACATTTTCGTTCTTTAAATTCAAGTTCACCTTTCTCTTTCAATGGGTTTTGATTATTAAACTGGAAACATTGAGGGTGGAATAGAGTCAGATTTAAGTAATCGCAGTTATCATATCAAGTGTAATTTCGGTAGTAATTTTTTGAATAAATGTTTATAATAATTCTTTAATCTTAAATCAAAATGGTCTCAAAAAATATTTAATCGATAACCCCGCTCCCTGCGATACTCTTATTTCAGGTAGTCTCCCAAGTTTATTAAACTGATTCTTACTCATACAACAAATGGCAACTGATACCGGATTATGAACATTATTTACCGAAAGTTTAATTCAATGACAATTCACACGCAATTTTAAAAATTCTTTCTCGAATTCTAAATTCGTACAGATCGAAACAGTACCGCTAATTTCGAAACAAATCAAAAAAAGCCAAGAAAGACGACAAACCGTGTGCAAGACAGATTAAGACAGTGACAATTGCGCATAAAGTTTCAATAGTGAACTGGGTTTCGGTCATATACTAAACACACTAATTCCGAAGCCTAGATCTTGTTTCGCTCAAATAAATCAAACATACCGTGACGGAATAAAAAGATTTTCTAAAAAATTTATCCCAAATTCTAACAGACAAATAGACACTAATCTTGAGAGTCCAAGCAGCTCACGAAAGCGTACCGTAGAATTTGAGAAAAGATCGAACAGAGATAGATCAGGAAAAAGTGAATCAAATAACACTTCCTTCTCTCAGAATAAAATTAGGAACAATAGAGATTTGGATAAAATAATTTTGAATTGGAAATTGGTAATCGACGGAAAAAACGTAGTGCTAGTAACTTTTTAACAAAAATATAAGATCGCAGAAGGTTAACACATGTTACTGATGACGACCTACTGATCTTCTTGACTGTTTTGCTTGATGGAATGGCTTTAAAATGGTTTGAGAATTACGAAAAAGAATGTTATAATTAGCTTATGTTTGAAAAAGAATTCAGGTATCACTTCGGAGATGGCGATTTTGAAAGACGAGTTAGAGAACAAATTCATAGTCGGAAACAAGGAAGGAGCAATACTGTTAATGCAATAAGGTACAACAGTCCTTCTCACAAGTTAACGGCTCAAAAAGGAAAAAAATACAATTGTAAAGTTGTAAGTTTAAATGTACAATGCAGCACTCTGGAATTTTAACAAAACAATCCAATATTGTCAGATAATAAAAAAATATAATCTTTTTTACTACAAAACATTTAAAAGTTGTATGAAAGTTGAAAATAGGTTCTATAGTCGCATTTCGATGTTTCAAATTATCTACTACTAACAAGTAACACTACCCAAGTGTCACTCACCGATTTGAACCAAATTTTGCACATCAATAAAGCACTTCAAAATATTGAATCCGTGTTTTTTTATTTTTGCATAATACGCTTTCTAGGGATAGAAACCACCCCTACCAAACCATAAGCAGCCTAACCCACTATCTCTGGAATCAGCGAGTTTAATCGCTCGTTCTTCTTCAAATAATTGAATTCTACACCATAATTTAGCCCACCTAATCACCTACTTCTTAACCAACGTAACCCATCCAAACAACCACCCATAACCTACTTAGCATCGAGAAACAACCACTATCAAACCACAAGGAGGCTAAACCACCTGACCCTGGGAACAGCGAGTTTACTCGCTGATTTTCTTTGTGATAATTTAATCTCCCACCACAAGCGGGTTAAACGACCAACCCTTATGGTTTGGTAGGGATGGTTTCTACCCTAGAAAGCGGATTCTGCATAAATACAAAAATACGGGTTCAATATTTTGTAGCGTTTTATTGATGTGCAAAGTTTGGTTCTAATCGGTGAGTGATATTTAAGTTGTGTTACTTGTAAGCCAAAGTACAAAACTTCCAATATGGGGAAAATAAATTTCAGTATTTTCACTCCAGTCATAACCGGTTTAACTAGGCACTGGATGAGTCTGGGTGGACTGAGTGACGCCAACCCATTGTCAAATTTCCCTCTCCGCTCGGTTCAAATGAGACGATCTAGACCCGATACGGAATCGTGCCGATATCGGGAAATATCGCTCGATAGAATCACTAGTTTGGAGTGGCCTGGCAATGGACATCCGACACCTTTTTTTTATACTGCTATTCCCTTACGAGACATTATCTGAAAATGTTCGAGCTTTATCAGTGTACTAAACTCTTTCTTTTAAGTCTTGATTCCTCTCGATATCTCCATTCAAACCGCAGATATTTTTTTCTTGCATTAACCATTCTGATGACCACAATTTTTGATATTTTTTAATTGTCAAAGTTGGGCTCCATTCACAAATAGACAAGTAATCGACTTGAATTTTTTCCGGACAATTTTGTGACTTTCAGGTACGAGACACATCATACAACAAATAGAATGGTTTCGACTCAGCTTTGTTTCTCACCTAATTTTTTCCAAGTTTTAAGACTTTGTGTCCCGATATCAGAGTAGCAAAGCACCAGCGGCAAACAACAACAAAACGCTCCAGCGACAGAAAGTTTTGACTTCAAACCGCTGCCATATATACAATTTTCAACCGATTTTTTTTTTAATTTTCAGAAAAACTTTCTTCAAGCTTAGTGAACAACTTTCTCGCCATAAGTAATTTTAGTTGAAAAACTTACTTTTTTCAAAGACTCTCCTACTGATCGAAGTCTGCGAAACGTGGTTTTCGTTCGAAATGAATTTTTTATTGAAAAGCAATATACATATTACTTTTCTTTAACAAAGTGCATTGCTTGTAGTCGTCGCTCATATATTCAGAGTAAACCATACAAGTTTCAAGCATTATTATCAACAAACGGCCAAATGTACGCACGTTGTGTTTTACGAAACATTAACTTTTAATCAGAAAATTTGCTAAGTTTTTATTGTTTATCTTGAGTAATAATTGTCGAATGAAAAACTTTCATGAGGAAAATTTATCGTCCGCGCCAAGGTGAATATGAAGATGTATTTTGTCTTACGTTTCGGCCATTTTTTTGTTGACAGCTTTTAACGAATAGACAATACTTCTACACGGTTTCTAGAGCTTCAAAAATTTTAATTTTCTTAAAACATTCTTGAAGCGTTCTCAAATTTTTAATCTTTTTAAATCTTTTCAAAACCTTAAAACCTTATATATGTTTCGAATTTTTCCTACATTTTTTGTAAATCTGCATAATGAAAATAATTACCTTAAAATCTTCAAGATTCTTTTTGAACAATTTATAAAATTTTTTAAAAATCTTTTTAAATATTCTCTTGAAACAAATTTCTCAATAAACAAAATTAATTTTAATTTTCCCATAGATCATTATTTTTACACAAATGAATTTCAAACCAATTGAGTGCATTTGTGACTAAAAAAGAGAAATTTTCAACCTAAAACAAATAGTTAAATTTTCAGGTAAAACCATTATTTTCCACAATATGTATAGTTAAATCTTCAAGTGATAAAATACATGCCTAACAAATTACTTCAACTTTCAGGTAAGTAGTCGAATTTAAAACCAAAAAAGATGAATTCTCAATTAAAATTTTAATAGGTAAATTTTTAACTAAAAACGGTCAGTTTTTAACTGAAAATAAATTAGATAAATTTACAGTTAAAAAATAATTTTAAACCTAAACCAAATCTAATTTACAACAAAATAGTTCAATCTTCAACGAAATAGTAAAATTTCTAAACAAAAGAGCGTAATTCTAAACCAAAAAAATAATAATAGACTTTACAATTAAAAATTATTAACTTTGAATAAAAAATATTCTCATTTTTTTGTTGGGTTCTATTAATTCAGTTCGCATTTCAGTGAAAAAAGGGGAAGTTTCTCGAAAACAGGGTTAAAGAGGAATTCTTTTAAAAAGGGACAAAGAAGGGAATGAAAGCTGCGCTTAACATGAAGTTACTTTTGATAAAATTTGTAAATGGAAAAATGTGGACTCCCAGTGGGCACACAATTTTAGAACGTAACTGGAATGTCCTAAAAACGTTTTTTGGACATACAAGTCCAAAGACGTTATTTAAACCTTTTAGAAACTAACCTAAGTCAGACCAAAGAATGTTCTAAAAACATTTTACGTTCTAATTACGTCTTTAAAACGTCTCTGGAACATTGTATGTTTATGGCACGTTATATGAACTGACTTAGGACATTTTTAAGCATTTCCAAAGATGTTCTTCAACGCTTAAGCCCACTGGGCTACATCTCTAATGTTTTTAATTTTCAATTTCTAAGTTGTTAATATGAATTTTTAAGTAAAAATTTCTCATCTTACTACTGTTATTGTTATTTTAATCAATATTTATCTCATTCTGTAAAAACGAATAATTTTGAAATATATGGTTCAATTAGCTCTGTGATTGAGAAACAATAGTGTAATATATTATATGGATTCATACATAGACAGCACTAACAATAAGTACTGCAAGGAGACCGCACGCCATGTGTTTCACGTGGCGCCAATTCGCGATCGCCTGTCCTCGGATTTTCTCCATAGCTCGATCTATTCCCAGGCGAAAGTACCCTCCAGAGAAGAGTTTTAACTAAATTTTCGTCTGTTACTATAGGAATATCTATATATATAGGAATATCCGAGGACAGGCGATCGCGGTTGTAGGTTTTTTTCTACAGGCGTGCTGTCTCCTCGTAGTACTTGGTGATAGGCAGTTTACATTCATACAATTTTTTTTATTTATATGCCTATTGACCGTTTTTCTTAAATTAGTGTTCTTAGCGAAATTAATAAAAATTGCTGAAATTTGATGGATATGATTGAAGGATCGGCATGAAATATTAAGGGATTTTCTTTAACGGAAAAATAATGAAGATTATATTTTCGGATAAATTTAGTTTAGGGGTTTTGTTGACGTTGGAGGGTGAAAACAGTAAAAATAGTATTTTTACTTATTTTATTCATGAGTTTAAACAAAACATAAAAGATAAACAAAATCACTAGGCACCGTATCAAAGGTACGAAAGGTAGACGATTGCAACCTATTAGGTCCGAGATCTGTTAGCCTTTTGAGCTAGTGATCGCGGGTGTTTATATCTACAAATTCATCCTTAAAAGTTTTACTATCAGATATAATATCAATTTTATTATCACATGTTTTATTACTCATACCAGTAGTTTTCTATAAATAATCCCTGATGAGGTCTCAATTGACTTCAAAACATGTTGGTCCCTAGTAATATAAAAATAACGCAGAAAGAATAAGGAAATAGTGAGCGTTGGTTTTGGACTCTCTTCTGTTTTCCACTTTTTCGTTTGTTATTTAATTGCTTCTAATGAGTCAGAAAGGAAATAGTATTGTAAATATAGTTTTAATTTGTGAATTCTTTCATGCTCGTATTTTGATGTATTTAATTAGTCGTAAAATATTCTACAACAAGAAGTGGTTCCCCTTGCATAGAAATGTTTTCTCATTGATTTTCAACTTATTCAATTTGCAATTTACATTAAAATGAATGGATTTTATAAACCTTGATGTAAAATATGAAAATGAATAATGTTTGATGACTTAGTTTCAAGTTCCCAATTTAAGAAAACTTCAAGTTTAAACAGAGATTCGAAGTGGTAAGAAAACTTATGCGGCTTACCCAGGAAACAAAAACCTATGCCCTTGCATTTCAATGAGTTTTGAGGTCTTTTGAATTAAAATTTTATTTATTTATAAGCATTGTGTTATTTATATTTATTACCTGACACTCCTCATTCGATACAATTAATTCTTTAAAATTTTAATCTGCATAGTCTAATCAGTTGAACACAGCCTGAGGTAACCTACAATTAGCAGATTCACGCTAGTGAAAATTGCTTTGTGCGCATCGTATTTTTACCATTGGGTGTGATCTTTTAAGAACTCCATTTCATATTGAATCTCAACCCATTCATATGCACATTAATGAATCGTAGAATACTCATAGGAATTATTTCAGGTTTGTCAGTCTCATTCAACTCTATCCACTCAGAATTTGGACGAATGTGGCATGGCACATTTAAAGCACCGCGTACAGGTGACCGATTAAAAATGTGGCCAACCGATTGCATTTTTCTTCCTTCAATCTGCAAATGACAGATACGCAATTCAAACTGGCTCGCTTTCTATCAGTTCTATCGGAATGAAAGATGGGTCTATGTAGGTTATTTTATTTTATATTTTCTAATATATAGTTATGAAGGAGACTAAAATTGTAGAGATTGTTGTGAAATATGACCTTGAATTTAGAATAAAGTTCTTTTTTAGTTTTAATAATAAAGGACAATAGAGGACTTCCATTCTAGGCATGAATGTAAACACTTCAATTTTCAAGCCTCTCATCTCACATTTTTTTCTCATTTATTTGGAATCTTTTGATTTCCGTCCAAACAGGGTGTGTTACTTGTTCCTTCACTATTTTAAACAATCATTCACGATCTAACCTCTGTATCGCTCCTCGTAGAGTCTTGAAGAGGGACTGGTACCAGTCCGAAACGTTGACAAATGAGCTGGACTTAAAATATATGAAATTTCTGACCGCTAAGCCGCGTAACATTTCTACCACATATACAACATCGGGCGCCTAAGGTTATCTATATAAAGATTAGAATTGTTTAATTTTCAATGTTTCAAGCTTTAAATCATTTTTTATAAAGCTTCGATTTCGAAACCATAATTTTCAAAGTTTTTAGAATCATTAAAATTTAAAGGTTTAAATAAAATAAGGATTAGAATTGCAAAAGTATTATCATATTCTATTAATTTGATATTTTATAAACCATGTGCGAATCCCTGCAACGATTTTATCTACACACACACATACACACACATATATATAATTAAAAATTTGTCATAAGGACAACCCCAGGATTTCGCGGGAGCGGGTGCTAATCTGAAAAATTGAACCCACTTCCAGCGAAATCGCGGTAAAATTTCAGCCATAACCACGTCTCACAACCGTGAGATAGGTGGTTACAGTCTGTAAAGGAATCAATACGACGATCCAGCAAAAGCCTCGTGGACCCTAAGAACACGGAGCGATCCAAGGACAACCGCCTTCTGCATTTTTCCCGCAAGTGTTCTAGCATATTGTTGACACGCAGGGATGCTTTCTAGGCTATTAGCAAGTGAAAGCTTGGCACCTCCAAGAGCGCCGGTGATAAGGACGATCAGTTTAACAGAATATTCCAGGTACAATCGTTGCAACTCCCTTATAAGGTCTTGATACCTCTCTTTCTTTTCATTCTCCTTAACTATGATGTTTTTGTCAGCTGGTGCCGAAAATTCGATAACGAACATGGTTCGCTTCTCGAAGTCAAGAAGAACCATGTCAGGCCTCGAGTGAGCGACAGAAACAATTGTCGAGAATATAAAGTTCCAGTATATACGGCACTTCCCATTCTCGACAATTGACTCAATTTCCCCAGGAGCATTTAGAGTAGCGATATTAAGGTGAATGCCGTAAAAGTAACAGAGATGGTAATAAAGTACTCTTAGTGCCGCATTGTGCCTTTGAATGTAGGTCGTTCCCGCGTGTGTTGGACAACTAGATAGTACGTGAGTTAAATGCTCCGGGCGTGCATGGCACGCCCTGCAGCTATCATCGGGAATGTCTTGGCTCAAAATGTGGCGACGGTATGTTAAGGTGGAAATGACACCGTCTTGGCATGCAAAAATCAAACCCTCTGTATAAGACTTAAATCCGGGCGATTTAAGGAAAGCAAACGTTAGCTCACAAGACATTGACTCATTCCTTCACATTTCTGTGGAAGATACCGTGCATCCTCTTATCTAGGAGCTGTTCACGAAAGTTTTTCACTTGTGCTTTCTTAATCCGGACTTTCAGGAGTGAGTACTCGAGATGGATTAGATTCGATGCATTTTGCTCACCCCTAATACTGAAGTCAAATCCGAGTGCTTCAGCAGCCTCCTCCGCTGCTTTGTACAGAAACACTACTTTGCCCACTTCTTCGTGATTCCTGACCATTTTAAGAAGAGGGTCTCTTCCATTTACAACTCTATGTGCTGTACCCAGAATAATCCTGTGGTGAAGACATTCAAGACTCAATATTCCGCGACCCCCTTAACGGCGTGAGATGTACAGTCGCGAAACGGAAGACTTAAGATGCATGCTTTTGTTCATGTGCATAACCTTTCTTGTCCTGATATCAAGAGATCTGAGCTCGTTCTTCGTCCATGGAACTACTCCAAATAAATAGAGTAGTGCCGGGACACATTGAATGCAGGACGCGTACTGTCTTGCCCAGCCTATCTTTATAGCAAGTTGATGCATTCGTCTTTTGGTCTTATGATCAGTCGTTGGTTTTGTTTTACGGTACGCATCGGCCAAAGCTCTCGCTACATTATACATACAATAATTGATAGCCCAGATGTCGGATTCACCGGAAAAATGTCCACAAAGCTCGTCATCCATTTCAGCCAGATCTTTAGGCTTGAGAGAAACCTTGATGTTGATGTTTTTCCGGGTCGTAAAGCATCGCTCTTCATCTATTGGATGCCTGCCCGCGGTTGGTCTTAGTGTCGCCTCTCTTTCTTTGTTGCCGGCTTGTTCTAGCTGTGGTAGAGTAGGCGTTCCGCTTACATAGTCCCTTTTACGGAGTAGTTCAGCATGGTTTCGCAGACGTTGCTGCAAAATTGCGATAGCTCCGGGTGTTTCTCGCACCACAGAGCATGGAGCCGTGCCATGTAACCCCGCGTTCTGTTGTTTTGAACCGCACTTACTACAACTATGTCTGGTGTTGTCATTGGTTGTGGCTGAAATTTTACCGCAGGATTTCGCCGGGAACAGGTGCTAATCTGAAAAATTGCAGCCGCTTCTGGCGAAATCGCGGTAAAATTGCAGCCACAACCAATGACAACACCAGACATAGTTGTAGTAAGTGCGGTTCAAAACAACAGAACGCGCAGGGCTCCCGACAATGGGTCGGCCAACAATGCCGACCAATCTAGAGCTGGTGGAGCCAATGAAAATGGATTCAATGCGATATTCAATGGATTCAATGGATATAATGCAGCGAGAGCTTTGGCCGATGCGTACCGTAAAACAAAACCAACGGCTGATCATAATACCAAAAGACGAATGCATCAACTTGCCATAAAGATAGGCTGGGCAAGACAGTACGCGTCCCGCATTCAATGTGTGATTGACTACATCACATCTGGCAGGAATTTTACCGCCAAGGTTCGAAAGTTCACGCGCGAACTCCGGACCCGTTATCACACACTTAACAAGTCAAAGCTGCTAACCATCAGGCAGCATATTTTTGAGAGAATACGTATACTATCTGACGCTAACAGAAGTCTAGAGCGGAGGGAGAGGTGGGTCAGAGAAAATCAACAGTTTCTCTCTGACCCATCTCGACTCTTCCAAGACCCTCCAGTTACTATCGAACACCCACCCAAGCTAGAGGAGGTCGAAGTATTTTGGAGAGAAGTCTACGAAGTTCAGCATAGACTGGACGAAGACTCAGAAAATATAAATAGCTTCAAGGAGTTATGTGTTCCCCTCATAACACCTGATGAAGAATGCCCACCCATCACTACCGAGGAGGTGAAAAGAGTATTAAGAGGGATAAAGAATTATACCGCACCGGGACCAGATTGTATCAAAGCATTATGGTGGAAGAAGTTTTCTTCAACCCATCAGCATTTGGCCCGTATTTTCACCTCATATTTGAAGTCGGAAGAGTTGATTCCAGGGTGGTAGGTGGAAGGGCGCACAATACTCCTGCCGAAAATAGGCAACTTAGCTGACCCGAAGAACTACAGGCCAATAACTTGTCTGAACACGCTTTATAAGAT
>NC_046666.1:91792403-91812360 GCF_010883055.1 Belonocnema kinseyi
AGTCTTCCGTTCCGCGACTGTACATCTCACGCCGTCAAGGGGGTCGCGGAATATTGAGTCTTGAATGTCTTCACAACAGGATTATTCTGGGTACAGCACATGAAAGAGACCCTCCTCTTAAAATGGTCAGGAATCACGAAAAAGTGGGCAAAGGAGCATTTCTGTACAAAGCAGCGGAGGAGGCTGCTGAAACACTCGGACTTGACTTCAGTATTAGGGGTGAGCAAAATGCATCAAATCTTATCTATCTCGAGTACTCACTCCTGAAAACCCGGATTAAGAAAGCACAAGAGAAAAACTTTCGTGAACAGCTCCTCGATAAGAGGATGCACGGTATCTTCCGGTACAGAGGGTTTCATTTTTGCATGCCAAGACGGTGTCATTTTCACCTTACCATACCGTCGCCACATATTGAGCCAAGACATTCCCGATGATAGCTGCAGGGCGTGCCATGCACACCCCGAGCATTTAGCTCACATACTATCTAGTTGTCTAACTCACGCGGGAACGACCTACATTCAAAGGCACAATAAGGCACTAAGAGTGCTTTATTACCATCTCTGTCACTCCTACGGCATTCACCTTAATATCGCTCCTCTAAATGCTCCTAGGGAAATTGAGTCAATTGTCGAGAATGGGAAGTGCCGCATATACTGGAACTCACTCACTTTAAATAGTGAGGGAAGAACGAAGGGAGCGTCCTCGGCCAAGAGTCCGAGAGCGCTCTCCCGAACAGCATGAGGAGGATCCCTTCCTCAGATTCTTTGAGGCACTGGAGGCACCCGCTGAAGATGTGTGGGACAAGTATAAGTCAATAGCGCTGTATTAGATATGTGCTGATACAAGAGCGCAAACGAAAGAACACATTGCGACAAGACTAGCCCTTTACATGAAGTCAATCACGCCAACCATCCCGCCGGGGTTTCTTATGATCAGGAAAGCGTGCACTCAGATACCTTCCAGTAGGAGAAAGCAGAGAAGAAAGGAATATGCTTTGTGTCAAGCTCTCTATAACAAGAGCAGAAGGAGATGTGTGGATAATACATTAAACGATTCAACCGAGGCCACACAGCCCAGAGGAGAAATCATGGAACCATTTTGGTGAAATGTCATGACACAGCATTCCGAAGCCGAACCAGAATTACAAGAACATGAAGTCCAAATGAATGACCTATGGCAACCCATTTCACTAGAAGAAGTCATCAAAAATGGAGTCAAAACAAAAACTGCTCCTGGCCCTTAACGGGTAAAGATTATGGAAAGTTTCCGAAAGGAATATTGACCTGTATCTATAACCTAATCCTCTGGACAGGAAAATTGCCGGATAGCTAGCTAGCGTCAAGGACCATTTTCATCCCAAAAAAAGGTCACGAAGATGAACCGGAAAAATACAGGCCAATCACAATTCCATCTGTAATTGTAAGAGGATTACATAGAATCCTAGCCTGCAGATTGGAACAGGCGATTCACATCAATGAACGTCAGAGAGGCTTTAGAAGTCATATTGATGGGTGCAGGGATAACACCTTTCAACTTTACTATATACTGAAACAACAGCATCAATGTTTCAAGCCTCTTTATATTACATCGGTGGATGTCGCGAAAGCGTTTACATCTGTTTCACATCCGGCATTAATAGCAGCTATGAAATCATTTGGAGTACCAACAGGATTTGTAAAATTACATTAAACATGTATACAGCCAAGGGTTCACAGTTCTACAAGGACATGGATGGATCTCCGACAAAATATATCCGAGAAGAGGTGTAAGGCAGGGCGACCCGTTGTCCTCGCCGATATTTAACATTCTCATGCATCGACTTCCCGAAGCCCTACCTAATAAAGTAGGGGTAAAGGTCGGAGATCGCAGTGTCAACGCTTCAGCCTTTGTAGACGATGTAAACCTATACGCAACAACATCGCGAGGCTTACAAATCTTGTTGGATCGGCTAGTGGAATTTCTTTCGAAGTGTGGTTTAACCATAAATATCGATAAAAGTTTCACTCTCGGCTTTAAACCGTCTCCTAGAGACAAAGTCTCTACTATAGACATTGACACACAGTTCGCAGTGGCTGAAAGAAGATAAAGAGTGCTATCCAGAACGGACTCATGGGTGTATTTGGGAATATCATACACGTGGGCTGGGAGAGAGAGAATCTCTTTAAGTGAAATCCTAGTAAAGGACTTAGAGAACCTAAAAAGGGGCCCTCTAAAACCACAACAAAGACTTTTCGCTCTCCGTACATACGTGATCCCAAAGGTATACCATCAGCTTGCATTGGGCAACGTCATGCTCGGCACTTTAAAAAGTGCCAATTCCTGTCGATTTCGCATCAGTGCAATACCCACTAAGTCAAGAACAGCCAGAGGAAGATTCAGATAGAAGTTGCAGAGCAGGTTGCAGTGCAACGGAAACTTTGAATCATGTTGTTCAAAAATGCTTCAGGTCCCATATGGCTCGCGTCAAGAGGCATGACACGGTAAGTAGCTATGTTGCGACGAGGCTGCAAAATTTAGGCTTTATGGTTCAGCAAGAACTACATATAAAAACTCATGATGGGATCAGGAAGCCAGATATTGTAGCTACCAAGGAGCAATCGGTTTTGGTTGTGGATTCACAGATTGTAAATGAGCAATTCGATTTGCAAAAGGCTCATTGCAATAAGGTGAATTACTACAAGCAAAACCCGGGAATAACTGCTTACGTGCATGTAACGTGCATGTAACGTATATTTCCCTGTATTGAGCATTAATAAATAATCAAACTTCCCAATTCTCCATAAAGGGATATTTGAAGTATCAGGATAAAATCAAATAAAAGAAAAAAGTATTTGAGCACAGAAATGTTATTTTCGAAATGGTAGAGTAGAACATGGTTTTTGTGAGTGATATGGCATATTGGCAGTTTTCAGCACATGAAGTTATGCTACACAGTAAGTTTGACTACCAAAAATTTTTTTGCTACTGCATAACAAACCTTCAGTTAGATAAACTGCTTCATTAAAAGATTTTTACAGTGTCTTACTCCTCGTCTGGTGGAACCGCCAAATATGTCAAACAAGACAAAGATTCTACTCTATAGACTTTTGCATGCCACTTACCCATCGCAATAATAAATGTATTACCTGAGATTGATGACAAAATGAAGTCGAAAGTATAGTATCATGGTACTCTTGATCAGCGACTACATTTGCTGGAAGAAATTCCTCCTCCTCCATCTAAAAAAAAATCGATATTTGAAAGATTCCTTTCCTTGTTGCGGTCCTCTATTTATCTTATTTCACAATTAACCTAATTTGTAATGCATAAAAAAGTTACTCTGAATATATAGATCAGACGTTCCTGTGCGAAGGACAAAAATGCAGGGACCCTCCGTCTCTCTTCTAAGCTTACATCGTCAGAAGAATAGTCTTCACCATTGAAGAACCTCCAAATAGACAGAAGTAGCTTTCTACCACTTCTTCGTTTTTCTAAAGCTTCAAGCAAACTAATCGCTGTCAACTGTGCTTGTCGTACTGTATAGAGAAATGAGAGTACCTAAACCATTTATATTTTGGTTATCATCTTGTAATACATCCACTGTAAGAAATTTAAGAACTTTTTAGCATTACTTGATTTTTCATTGTCACTGAAAATATGGGAATGTATTGATACAAAGGGCCTTCAAGCTCGAGGATTTGTTGTCGCACTATTGCGGTCCACTGATTACTTGATAGTCTACCACGACTCAGGGCGACGTCGTCCATACAACTTTCAACCTCTGATAAAATTTCTGTCAAGCACGATTGTGAAAACACCTGTTATAGAAAGATGGGGTATGTATTTCGCACTTTCTAATGAAAGAGGAATAAGTTTAGGTCCAAAACAGTGTACCTTCGTAACCCTAAAAAGCATCAATGCATTTTTAGGTGCCACTAAATCTATTCTCATGAATCGAGGCAAAAGTTGCTGAAATATGGCTGTGTATGCTAATAGATTATTTGCAACAAAGGACACCCATTTGGCAGAATCATATATCTTTCCTTTTTCTTCTTCTTCAAGTTTTCTAAAAAAAATCAATATGTTCTACCCATATGCCTAATTTTGCATATAAATATATATCCGCTAAAAAAAAAACAATATTTTAGGTAATAAAATTACAATCGGAGGTACTAACCCTTCTTCAATATATCCAACTCCTGGCATGTATCTCCAAGGTTGAATAAAGCTTAACCAAGCTTCCAAGATCAATCTAAATGAACTGTCAAGAGGCCAATGATGAATGGCTTTTTTCAAAAAAAGGTAGATTTTGCCTTGCACAGACGGGAGTATTACTCTACACGAGTACAAAAAATTAATAAACGTTATTAATGACAACTTCAACTGGATACCTGGGTTTAGGTTTTATAATAATACGCAGGCGCCAGGATAATCGGGGTTTCCGTGTTATTGAGAATTAATATCTGAATAGGGTTGTTTCGCAATTGTATATCAAGTAATTTTTGAATTTCCAATTTTAATTTAAGCTCAGAGTACTTCGTAAATTTTTAGCGTCATTTTGTTCAGGAGGATTTTTTTCAAAATATAAACCGAGAAAACTCATATTCAAATTGTAATCACGTGACATGAAAGTTGGCAGAAGGGTGACAGGGATTCTCAAGTATTCAAGTCAATGCGCAATTGGCTTCTAACCAAAATTATGATAAATAGGAAGACCTTCGAATTATGCATTTTTTACAGAATGTACTTCTTTATATGTTTTAGTCAGTCCCATGGTACCCTGAAATGAAAGTGACGGAAATGTTAATCGCGAACGATGGTGGCGTTGCCTATCCTTTTAGGCCGAAAACTATTCAAATGCATGGGGAAAGTGTCACAAATGTGAAGTTTTGTGCTTTTTCAATTATAAAACCAAACTTTCTCGAATTTTTTTCTTTAGAATTAAAACAACTGGCCGTATTATGAAACAATTTTCGTTTTTATGACACACTAAATTGAGCAATTGAACATAAAAGCAAATATAGCGCGCAAAGCAGTGGAAAAAATTTGTGTGTGAATATTATGATCTATATCCGTAAACTCATATAAAAAGATGTTGCCCTGAAGCTTTTATGTTCAAAATAATATTTCAGTATCTGCATTTCACAGCATGTTCAAATTGAGCAGCCATGCGACCCTAAGAATTAAATTTTCTCGGTTTGGTTTTTCGAACTTTCTGATAATTAACATACTTATATGTAAAAAGTAAGATTATTTAGTTGAAAACTTTTCAGATGTAGATTTTATTAGAATTTTTGTTTTACCAATTTCTTTGTGATATTTTTAATAATAATTGTGTTTCACAATACGTACATCGGCTATTTCAAAGTCCGTACCCAGAAAAAAAGAACCGATAGAAAGCGAGCCGGTTCGAATTGCGTATCTGTCATTTGCAGATTGAAGGAATAAAAATGCAATCGGTTGGCCACATTTTTAATCGGTCACCTGTACGCGGTGCTTCAAATGTGCCATTCCACATTCGTCGAAATTCTGAGTGGATAGAGTTGAATAAGACTGACAAACCTGAAATAATTCCTATGAGATAATTCCCTAATATGCAGATTAAAATTTTAAAGTATTAATTTTTTCGAATGAGAAACATGAGGTAATAAATTTAAAAATGCTGATTAATAAAAAATTACAGAAATTCAAATTAAATAATACTGTGATATATTATAATGATGCAACAATTTACTTATAAATTCAATGATTATTTATTTGTAATTCTCTTTTTACATTGGTTTCAATAGATTATCCTGTAGAGGAATGATAAAATTTACACTGAATTAAGCTCCAGTGACATTCAACTTATTCAGTACACATGCTAATGGCTGCAGGGAGTCCACTTGTTATATAACATACAGATTGTAACATATTCATTTTTCAGTTTCAGTGATAACGGGTTTTTATGTACGTAAATTAAAAGAAAAAATTCAGATTTTGATTTGTAAAATATATAAATAAATTTTTAACATTCTAAGGTGGTGTGATGCAAATATGTGAAAAAAAATGTTCAACAAAATAAAAAATAAATGCCTGAAAATAAATAGTCTGTAAATGAAAGTACACTACATGTATGCCAGGATTTTCTTAAAAGTTGCCCATCAAAATATTTTTTAATAAATAATTTAAAACATTTGAATTAAATTTGTTTTATTTAGGCTAATAATTTTCTATCGGAACTATCGTTCCTCGATCGGTTAATATTGATTTATAATCGCTACTCAATGGGTCATAGAACAAAATTACGCGACCGATTAAAAAAGTTGTTATCTTATTCAAAACTCACTCTAACCTATGGGCGACTATTTGTCATTCCCATGACAGACACGCAATTCAGAAAACAACAAAACCCATTCAAATGCAAGTGAATATATTTTTGTTTCCTGGGTACTTATGAAAAAAGGGACCGCGCGTTTTATAACCCACGGAACGGCTTGTTTCCATTGTATGTACCATTTAATGAGACAGCCATTTCGGAAAGACTCTAATCCGGTTTTGTTGTTAAAAGAGTGAATTTGCACATTGAACGACACAAACAATACAATAAATGTTACACGGAATCCATGCGTTTATAACGATACAGGTTATGAGGTAAATTATTTACAAAATTTGCACTACATTTAAACTAGCCTATAGAACTAGCATACTCATCAGCACGCTTCAATGAAATGCAATTAAACTTGTGTTAATTGTTTACAAAATATTAATTTTAGGTAAGGAATTAGATCAGTATAATATTATGTACAAGGAAGAATCGATAAAGGAGAAAAAACTGAATAAAAAAAATTTTAGGAAAATAATATAAAATACTATTAATATATTTAAATATTATAATCTCATAATATTATCGGGGATAGCAAAACAATTTCCCTAAATATTCCTGGAACGTTCGGAGAATACCAAAAAATGTTCCAGGAAGGTTCCCGAAAGTATGAATACGTCCGCGTATCCATGAAGGCCCCAAAGAAGTTTCGGGGAATGTTTGCAAAAATTTTCGCTTTATATTAACTCGATTAGTTGAATGAATTCAATTTTTCATAACCATTTCCCGAACCTTCCTGAATATGCGCATATTTACCTACTTCCGGGTACCTTTCTGGAATATTTTTCGGAATTCTCGGAGCCTTCAATTAGAATGTTCCAGGAATGTTCAGCGAAACTTCTGTGCTATCCCTATAATATTATAAAAAAATAAATATATAAATATATATATGTATATTATTATAAATCTATTATGAGTTTTTGTTAAGCTTTTACTTGGGTAAACCCGGTTATACATAATAGCCACGGACTAAGTCAAGTGACTGATGAGATTAGAATGTTATAAGTTAATTCAACTAATTTAATACGATGCTTAAAACCTCCTGCGATGATTTTGTAGGTATACAATTACGAGCGGCCACGAGCGTTGGAGGTGACAACAGTCACCTCTAGATGCTTTCTTAGAGCAGCATATGCCACTCCACGGGTTTTTAGTCGCTCGCTTCCTGATGGTCAAGAAAGTTTCTTACAATGCGACAGGAGTTCAATAAAACCCCCTTCTGAGCTCCTGCCAATACCCTACTGACTCCTAAATATTCAAGATGTTCAGTGCATCTTGCTTGCACATTGCCTGTAGCCGAAATCACAATGGGATGAATAGATGCATGATTCACATTCCTGCATATGGTCTTTACTTCATGATTTAACTCGCTATAATTGTGGATTTTGTTTGTATAGGTTGACTGCAAATTTCGGTTAAGCGGGCAAGCAATGTCGAGAATGTAGACTCTTCCACCTTTTTTCTCGCATCACGATATCAGGTCGATTGGCCCGGATGTAATGATCTGTTTGGATAGTAACATCCCAATATAAGATGTAATTTTCGCTTTCTAAAATAGGCATTAGAATGTATCTATAGAAGGGCATCCATTCTTTTAAGAGTCCTAGGTTTAGGGCAAGTTTTTGATGTATAATGCCCGCTACATCATTATGTCTGTGCGTATATTCCCTCTGAGCCATTACGCGACAGCCATCAATAACGTGCTCGATGGATTCGTTGGTATCTCCACATAATCGGCACCGGTCAACCACGTCTTTATGTAACACGTGTTTGAGATAATTCCTGGTGCTGACAACCTTGTCCTGCATTACAATGAGGAATCCTTCCGTCTCTGGATATAGGACACTCTTTCTTAGCCAAATATTAGATGCCTCACTATCCACTTCATTTTGATCCAACGTTTTGGGGTGTTCGACATGGATGACTTTCTGTCTCCATTGTATTTCTAATTCCCCTATGGTTTCTGCCCTGATATTCAAAGGCCAATCTGAAGTCAAATTTAAGGGCGTGTAGTCAAGATCCGCTTGACAGATGGTCCTGTAAAGCGAAACTTTTCGTTTGCTGTTAAAATAGTCTCGCAACTGTATAACTTGTGACTCACACAGTTTTTTGACATCTACAACGCCCCTACCCCCCTGAATGTCATGGTAGAGCTACCCTTTCAATCGCTGAATTTCTATGGTGCATTCGGTGCTTCGACATTTCTACGCGAACAATTCTGTTTAACTTTTCAAGGTCGTCGTTAGACCATTTTATGGGCCTGAAGGAGTACGTGAGGACAGGGATGGCATATGTGTTTATCGACCTGATTTTGTTTGCCGAGTTGAGAAAAGTCTTCATAATCAATCTGAATCTTGTAGTGAAGGCAGTCGTTAGGCTTGTCTTAACTATCGTATGTTGAATACCCTTAGATTCAAGAATACCCCGATATTTATATGATTCGCCTGCAGCCATTGCCTCGATGTCATTTTCGAACTCGTTCTCTAACTCTGCGGTTCCTAATTCCCCTCTGATTAAATACACTGTTCTACACCTATCTAGTCCGAACTCCATGTGGATATCATTAGAAAACTGCTGTGTGACATCGATCGCTTGCTGCAGTTTCTGGGCTGAACTAGCGTACAACTTCAGCTCATCCATGTAAAGAAGATGGGTCACTTGATGACCATCCTCACTATCATGAATTCTGAACCCATGATAAATGCTGTATAATGTTTTGCTCAATGGATTCAATGCTAAAGAGAACCATAGTGCACTGAAGGAGTCTCCTTGAAATATACCCGACTTCAAGCTTATTGATCTAGTTATCCTTGGTTGTCCATGATCAAAATACTTGATTCTTGTACCCCAGAGCCTCATCGCATGGCCTAAAAAGTCAATAATGCGTGGGCAGATTTTTTAAAGTTTTAAGACTTCAAGCAAATAGTCATGCGGCACGGAAAAAAACGCTTGCTTGTAGTCAATGTATGCCATGTGTAAGTTCCTTTGATGCTTGCGAGCTTGAGCCATGCCAACAGCGTCTATTGTGTCTAGATATTTACAGCCTCGCAAATTTTAGAACATCCTTTTTATTCTTCTGTAAGAATGTCATTCTCGTCACAATGAGAATGTATCTTATCTGCAATGATAGCTGCAAGACATTTATAAATTGTTGGAAGACAGGCTATCGGTCGAAAGTCAGATGGATTTTGAGCGTCTCGTAACATATACGTAGTACCCTGGAGCTTAAAGCCGGGGCATTCTGGTTCTATTTGCTTTTTTATATTGAGTTACTCGACCCAATTTGCACCTTACTTTGCTAACATCCATATCCAACCTGATCTTCCATGATGGATCTCGATCCCTTGCTGAGACAAAAACTGCATTTGCAGGCCTAGTTTTCCGGCCGAACGTTTTAACGGTTGCCACAGCTGCACAGTATACAAGAGTTTGCACCTCTTACGCAGTTTGTGCTACGTTCAAATACGTAGGTAAAACCTTGCTCTCGAGATGTGCTATTAGTGCACGCAGATAATTTGTGATGTTCATTTTGGAAGAAAATGCCTAAGTGTTGGTTCTACATATCTGAACTCTAGTAAAGCATGAAGAAAATTCCTTTGCAGATGTTGTCGTTTTGCTGGGATTTCCCTATCCACATCATCGTTAGTAATATCCGGATGTGGTTCTAATGGATCCGGTACATGATGATCATTATCCCTAGCACCTATGCCTTCAGCATCAATCAAGTCTTCGTTATCCACATCTTCCAAGGCGAGTTCATCAATAGAAAGCTGCTGTTCCACTTCCATTTTGAAAGCAGCTATTTCAACAGCCAAAAGCAGTCTGTTTACAGATATTGAGGTTTTTTGAACTGCCAGATTCTGCTCATTTATTTTCATGGATAGCTCTGAGTATTTAAGTAAGAAGAGTCTATGATGTTCTCTCCTCACACTTTGCCCACACTTCTATGCCAAAAAATAAAGGCGCATAACATCTCTGTTGATATGGTATGTCCATTTTCGTCGGTTTTTTGGTTGCTGAACCTCTGCCTCTGCCTCTGGTTGTATAAGGCCATCCACCTCTGGAGGATGTGGTGGTGTTGGATCATCAATAGGTTGAGGAAGAACATAAATTGCTCCTGCTTGACCGTTTGAAACGGCTTCCTCTGATGTTCATTGCCGTCGCTTTTCCACGTCAAATCAACCTGTTGTTTAATCTCCATTGCTCGGTCTTCTGTAACGTGCAAATTAGCCCTGATGTCCTTCACCGTAGCGAGAAGATCTCTTAGTGCGACTTTTTGTATATTAGGATACTTTGCAGCAAATTTCCTTCTTAAATTGTATCCTTTTTCCATTTTCGTTTCAAACTTCGCACTTTTATAATAGAGACGCACCAATTCCTCTTTCATTGTGGTATTCCAATTGATGCTCTCCCACAGCATTTCTGTCGAGGTGGTTAGCTGCAAATAGCTAACGCTAGCCAAAACATCCTCAGTAGGCACAGTTGATTTTCCACTGCATACCGTTTGTCGCAGATGTTCTTGCTGGCCAGCTGTTTGATTAGTGAGATCTGCCTGACCATCTCACAGCTCACCATCATCGCCAACATCCCGAATGCTGTGACCCCCAGCTGTGGCTCCAGGGACGCCCCAACGATCCTCGGGAAGCGACAAGCATTTTTTTTTAGTTTTATTTTATTTTATTGAAGTTTTATTTTATTTTATTGAAGCATGCTGGTGAGTATGCTGATTTTATAGGTTAGTTTACATATCATAATACGCACACGGTGATTATTCCCAGTTTTCCTTAAGATAATTTTATTTTAATATCATTTGTATCAAATCACTTCGGCTACTGGTTTGAAAATGATCAAAGTTTCGAATAAGGTAAAGATTTTTAATATTGGAATTGGAATTTATTTTTAAAAATCCAATATATCTAGACTATTATCAACATCTGCCTCATAATAAGGCCAGCGACCTTAACGTTTAAGGCTTTTAGACTGAAAATTTGTCAAGATTTTACTTTGTGATGAACGGGAATAATGGGATATAAGTGTGTTGTTTTTGGATGCAATTCTGATTACGCGAATTGATCCAAGAAAGTGCAAGTTTATACCGTACAAAATGACACGAAAATAATAAAGATCTAACAAAGAGCTATTTTGAGAGTTAATTTTGAATTAAAAGAATATAATTTGTGCAAAGCTTTTTGGCTGTGAGGATATTCTTACGGAGCATCCGATAATTCGAAAGGATGAATCTGTTCTTATTAGAGGGGTACATATTTTTATCTGTATTATTTTTCATCTTTTCCCATTAATATTGGTAAAACAATTTATTGAAGTTATCATCACAGAATTTTAAATTAATTTATAGTCTTTACGATTGTTTTTAAAGATCGCAATCTTTTATTTAATTTGAAAATAATTGATAAAAACGAGTTGAATAAAAGAAAAATTTTAATTTTCAACGTGATAATGAGTAAAAACATGCATGGTAACTTTTTTTTAAAGTAAATTATTCGCAACACGAACTTTGAATAATTTGAATAAAACAATTTATTAAAGGTGTTATCAAAAAATTTGAAAACACATAAAATTCATTGCAATCGTTGGCTTGAGGTGATGTCAAGGTAGCACATCATATCTGGCCTCTTGGCGACCTTTTTCTAATTTTCAGCACCGGTCTGGATCTCGAAACACTTCACAGTGGAAGAAAATGCACTTCTTTCGTTCACGAATATCCAGAGCCTTCAATTTTGATCCAATTTTGAATTTAAGAAAATTTAAGTTCATTAAATTCTGAAGAGCTTGACGCTGCGAACTTTAGTTTCCTCTATTTGTTTATTAATCATTTTTTCACTTAAAGTATATAAAAACTGAAATTTTGTACATACAAATTTTTTAGGGTTTATTAACTACTTTTGTAAACTTTATATTGTCTTAAATGAATGTTTAGGGACTCACAGAATACAAATAATTTGTTCATTATACCATTTATTTGTTATAAATGAATTTTATGAACAAATTGAGAAATAGTGTTATTATCGGTGACAAAATTTGTGTTTTGCTAAAAGTGCTTCATATTAGTGTAGGAATGACATTTAATTACAAAAATTATTGAAAAATATAATAACCATTGTTATAAACAATTCTTGTAGCAAAATATTAAAATTTGAGATTTTGTCAAATTATGATCTCCATCAATTGCCAGAACGACTACAGGTATTCCTTAAAATAATAAATATTTATCAATATTTGATCAAATATAACAATTTAAATTTTTATACATAAAATAAATAAAACAATTCAAAATTGTGGCTCTTTCGCATAGACATTTGTTTTGCACAGGAAATGTTTTAAGCTGTTAAAGGAATGACTGCTAGTCGCAAACATATTTAAGAATTTAACAATAACCATTGTTATAAATAATTCTCGTAACAAAATATTCAAATTTAAGGTTTTATTCAATTTTAATTTTCTTTAATCGCTAGAATGGCAACGGATATTCCTAAAAAAATGTATCTTTGATAATATTTAGTAAAATATAAGAACTTAAATGTTTATAAACAATTTAAATAAACAAATTCCAAATGTTGGCAGTTTAGCTTGGAAAAGATCGGGTTTACAATCGCAATAGATTCAGAATGAATCATTAGACTGCATGCAAAAATTCACTCAATAAAAAATCTTTTGACAATAACCCACCGACTTGGTAGGCAAACCCCCAATTTTTCAAAGATTCATGTCAGAAAACTGGATCGGCAATGAATGCAGAAAAAAGGACTTTTTGATGAATTTCAGATTTTCGAAGTATTTCTTCTTTCGTAACTGATACATGGATCTGAACTCACTAACAGTTTGTATGCTAGATCAGTGTTAGTAGCAACACGAGAAAACTTGCGTGAATTAAACTCTCGAATATTCTTGTAGCCTTTATTCCGAGCTTTACCTGCTTCTTCGGAAAACTGTTCAATTGGTAAGGTAAAATGTTTTATAAGATCAGGTCCATGCAATAATATATTATGGACAGTTACAGGCATGTAGTACCACGGGTATAAACGTACGTACAGTTGTGCGGTGTCCATAGTATATGTTCCAAATGTTGTTAAGTACTTGTTAATTTGTGCAGAATGTTCGCAAATATTTCCACAAACTCCTGGTCTATCCCTGTAATTTTTACTGTTAGTTCAGAGTCTGTAAAACACCTTCTTGCGGTATTCTTATAATTGGATATGCCTGAGCCGTATTTTACTGCATCTATTACCAGTCCTGTCTTCTGATGAAAAGCTCTGCAGATTCGAGTCGTCGCCTTCTTTTGCAAATCTTTATATACATCCATATCTACTCGCCATTTCTTAAAATCGAGGCGATAGGCTATATGCAAAAGATTTTCCATAAAGTGAATCCTAGCATGAAGTGTTGACGATCCATAATCATATGACTTGATATTTATAACTTTGCCTTTGACTCTATCTAAGTCATTCATCTGTTTAGGTGTCGCTTGACAAATGTAGCAAGTCATAGATGATAAAGTTTCAGAAAGAGTCTGTCAAACTTTTTAGTATAGCATCGCCAACTTCATACCAGGTTTTATCACAAAAGTACCGAAATCGTTCTTTATTATTATGGGCTTCATTTTAACGATTTCTTTTTGAAGTGATGATATTATTGAATTAGTCTTTTTCTGGGGTTTCTTTTCCGAATTCATATAGTATAGGCCTAGAATATGATTTTGTCGATGGATTAGGATATGCCCACACTACAGAATTTATCGAATTCTTTTAGCGAAGTCGCAGTGGTACCATTGAATTTGTGAAGATACTATTATTCGCCATATCTGGATCATCTTTCTCTTCCTTGTACGTATTTTGGCTGGAAGAACCTTCACAACTACATTTCACAATTAACTTCAAGTTATGAGGTTTTCTTGTATCCGTAAATTGAAGAGAAATATCAAGATCTTTAAAACCCGAGATATCGTATGGAGTAATAAAGATTTTGTTCCGATTGTGAAACCCTTTTTCGTTACTTTAAGCGAATGCAGATAACGTTCTTCTTTAGCTTTTGCCAAATTTTCGTATGCTGGGTAAATGTCAGCATTTCTCTTTTATACCTGCATAAATAATGTGATACTGACTTTTAGATAAATAAGCTTCCTCTATTATCGCCAAAGTAAGGAATCGGGAAATTATTCACATTTTCATTTTCATCAGAAGGTTAAATTCAATTCATGAATTCTGATATTTTCTTCCTATCACATAGATTTAATGAGAGTAAAAAAGCCTCTCTTATTACGATGTCAGTATATTTTTCGTTTTGTCGAAGTAGAACATTCTGCAAAGTCGCCTGAGTTTGGCCTTCCGCATTTGTCATTACTTTCAGGTGGAAATTCCACGATAAAATATGTGTTCAACCAACCTGCAAACTTGTTGTCGAAAAATAAATGCTGAAATCTGCGATTTTCTTTTAAATGAGGGATAAAATCATGATTTAATTTGCTTTTAACCTTTTTCAATTGTCTACAGTTTAAACTAAATTCTCTTCTTAAATACTGCGCCAAATTTCCCAAACCTCCATTGGAATTATAAATAAAACAATCGGATAGGGTCTTCTTGAAAACTTTTAAAGTATCCATTTTGTCTTAATGGAAAACCATTTATTGGACGAATATTAAACCCAACAAATTGTTTTTCAAATTCTTAAAATTATTTAGTACTTGTATCTATTGTTAACACAAAATTCCAGAATTAGAAAACTAAACAAAGAAAGAAGACAAATATAATGTAGTGCAGAAAAGAATAAAACTCTGAGAAGAAAACTCTTAATCCAATGCACATATTTCTGAAAGAGAATATTGAAACAACTGAAAGTTATTAAGACAAAACATAACTCTGGATACGATGGCTACGGAAAATAATTCTATTTCTCAATTTTTAATTTGAAGGAACCAGATTTTTTGCTACGTGAAACTACCGACATCTGAAATGTTTTATCTTATTTGTTTATAAATATTCAGATTGTTACATTTTACCAAATATTATCGAAGATATATTATTTTCAGGAATATATGTACCCATTCTAGCCATCAAAGAAAATTTAAATTTGATAAAACCTTAAGTTTAAATATTTTGTCACAAGCATTGTTAACAACAGTGGTTATTGTTAACTTGTCTAATATTTTTGTGACTAATATCTTATTTTTCTAATATCAAATTTGTTTATAAAAATTTAAATTGTTACATTTTATGAAATATTATTAAATATTAATTATTTTAGGGAATACCTGAAGTCGTTCTGGCGATTGAAGGAAATAATAATTTGAAAAAATCTCAAATTTTTATATTTTTCCACAAGAATCGTTAATAACAATGGCTATTATAAACATTTTAATTAGTTTTGTAATTAAATGTCATTCCTACATTAATATGAAGCACTTTAAACGAAAAAAATTTTTTGCCGATAATAAGACTATTTCTCAATTTGTTCATAAAATTTGTTTATGACAAATAAATGGAATATTAATGAAATTATTTGTATTCTATGAGTCTCTAAAGATTTATTTAAAACAATATAAAGTTTTCCTCAGCAGCCGTTAAAGCGTAAAAAACTGTTATGTACACAATTTCAGTTTTTCCATACTTTAAGTCGAAAATTATTAATAAACAAGTAGAGGAGACAAAAGTTCGGAGCGTCCAGCTCTTTAGAAGTTAAAGAAATTTAATTTTTTTAATTTGGAACCAAACCAAAATTGAAGGCTGGAAATTTTTGAACGAAAAAAGTGCATTTCCTTCCACAGCGCGCTGTAGTTCTAAACCAGCGCCTTATACATTATGTTACAGTGGTACATTTAAATTGAATAGTGTATCAACTCTGTTGCGCCCTACCCTTTGAGGTCGTGTCGAATTCAATATGTATGGAGTCTAATTGTCAACGAAACATGCGGGTGAAAACTCCTGTTAAATTTGGATTGTAATCTAATTTAAATTTCTTAAATATTGAAACATGCGGATTCAACTATTTCGTTTAAATTTATTTCATCAGTTTAAATTTATTTATTTTACTTGTTTATGAAAAAAGTATGCAATGGTTAAAAATATTTGTGAATAAAAAAAAGATATCATGAAGAAATTCTTAA
The DNA here is from genome assembly GCF_010883055.1 of Belonocnema kinseyi. Classification (NCBI taxonomy): domain Eukaryota; kingdom Metazoa; phylum Arthropoda; class Insecta; order Hymenoptera; family Cynipidae; genus Belonocnema; species Belonocnema kinseyi. The sequence continues at coordinate 91,808,864 of NC_046666.1, forward strand.
AGTAACGCATAGTAGCGTACGTTACTTTGCATTGCAGTTATCCAAAAATTTGGAACACAGTAGAGCGCCTTCGACTCGATCTCCATGGTAGGGCGCAATTAAACTGTTGTTTTTTTAATGCAGATTATGGGAAAAACGAATTTTCAACAATATTAATCACATAATTTATTAAAGTTATTATAAAAAAATTATAAAGCAGTTTAAATTATTTACAATTGTTTTTAAAGGTATTGTTCACAAATACACTTTTTATACTCTACAACTTTATCAATATTTATTTATTGTATAAACCCAATTCTTTATTTTATAAAACACTACAAATGTTCGACTTATTTGTAATAACAGACATTTTTTATAACATAACTAATTTTTATAAATGTCTTATAATGAAACAAAGTGAATTATTTTCTAGCCTTAAAAATATATCTAAATTTTTATAATTTAGTTCAGTTAAGCGTTAATTTTAATTTTCAATAATCATTATAAATGTCAACAAAAAAATGTAATTGAAATGCACTATTTCCACAGTTTACCATATTTACATATGTCAATGCTAAAAATTTAATGTTAACTTTGTAGAATTATTATATGTACTCTGTGAAAAGTGTATTCCTATTTCACCATCAAAATAATGTTGTTTTCACTTTGCATTAGTACTTATTAATTTATTGGATGTTTAATAGGCTACATTTGAATAAGTTTCGGCCTTTAAAAAAACAGCCAACGCCGCCACTCAGCCGCGTTCAAATCTCATGACACATTTATTCTAAAACCTTTTATAGGAGAGCCCTACTCCTGACTAGAATGAAAGGTAATCTATCAGAAAAAAGAGCTATTCTATCGAATATTAGTGAATATTCCCCTGGTTTTATTACTTAAATTGAGAGTTTGTAAAAAAGTGAGGTTATATCACCATGTTGACGTACACTTGCAAAGCCTAGCTATTTTTGTGACATTCTCGATAACAACTTTCACGAAAACCTCTTCGGTCAACAATATATTTCCCACTGTTCACGTTGATACAAACAAAACGAACAAAAATGCATGCAGAGACATAATGTAGGAATCACTTATACCTAAGCTGTGATTGGTGAAAAATCATTCCCATTTCACCGAGCAGGGACCCTGCAATCGACGTCGTTCAAAAATTCAAATGTCAAAATTGCAGTACAAATTGTGAACAAAATGCATAAGATATTCTATTAATCTTTATGGTTTATTACAGCTTTATTCAGAAAAAATTTAAATGGATAGGCATGTAAACGTTTCCACATAAAACAGTTTGAGTTAAATTTGTATTTGTGTAGAATAGATAGCAATTCATAAATTGTAACTAACTTATTCAATACGTTACATTGAATACCAACATTTTTTTAAAAGTCGGTAGTGGGATCGAAGTTAGTAGAAGTCGCGATGAGTGGTAGTATGATAAATAGGAGGGCACTATATTGTTTAAAAATATGTAAAAAATAACATATACTGATAACACGGAAAAATTTTAGCTTTTTGTACAAGCAAATAAAAAAGCAAGAAAGTTGGCATCATGATACTGAGACGTTTACCTTATATGAAATACGAATTTTACGAACTACACTATAATGATATCTAACTTTGGGAACAACTTTATTAGTATTAATAGAATTAGAAATGAATAATTTTACCCCAAATATAAAAGGCATTATTTGTAAATTATATCCACCCTGAAAAATGAGTTTCTAATATCAAACCAAAACTTGGACAAAATGTAGCCCTACTAGATAGCACATTACAAAAAAATTTGTTTCGATTGGATAAAAATTGACGGAGATGGTGGGAGTGGGGAAATTTTGGATTTTGTGCTAGTAGTCCCTATTTCGAATATTCTAAACTGCTTTCGTATGGATTATACAAAATTATGTCCTATATGTTTTTGATAGATTTTTTGATGGTCTATCTAATGGTTGTAACCATTTTTTTATATTGAAAATTTCACCTCTTTTTTCGAAATCAAAAATATTTTGGATTTTTTAAAAATTTGAACCTATTTTTTCTTTTCTTTTTTTTTCCTTAAAATAAAGATCAAAATTTTTTGTTTCGAAACCTTGAAGGACAAAACTTCCTTTTTTTTGTTTTCGAGAATTTAAATAAAGAGTAATGCAATTCATCGAATGCGCTCGTGACCGCTGGGACACTCACTCGGCGGAACATCTTCAGACTAATACAGGGTTGAGTCTGTCTTCATAGTATTTTAATTCCTGCATTACAGTCACTGCAGAGATGTAATCATAAGGAAGTAAATTTAAGTGTAATTATCATACATAATCTATTGCCTTTGATTATGTGGAAGATTTATTCTTTTTTTATTTAGTGCACTCTGTTGCAGTTGAAAATTTCTTTAACTACAATTGCCGATCTTGGTAAGGAATAAACGAATGATACTAGTATCGTTGATGCACTGAAAAATCTTGGTTTGATCATTTCTGAAATTACATCATGAGTTCCTTTGCTACTAAAACAGGCAACTGTGAAGACTACTGTAATGCAAGTTGTAAAGAAACTTATGTTTTAAGTTCAGAAATGCTAAAACTAAGATTTGAGAGCTAAGCAAAGATACCAGGCACCTTGCAGAATCATTTATTTGTTCCTTACCAAGATCGAAAATTTAAGTCAAAGAAATTTTCAACTGCAACAGAGTGCAATTTATTCAAACAAAAAGAGAAAGAGAAGTAATCCTCAAAAGAATCAAAGGCAACCAACAAAGCAAAAAAAAACATCACGTGCATACTAAGCCACGAGCCAGGATAGATTTATGTGTAAAAATCTTCGGTAAACGTTGACTGAAATTGCTCTTATATGTAATACCGTACAACAGTTTTCAGCCATATACTTTCCAATAGGTTGAACAAGCACCCAAGTTTTAATAATAATAAACTGTAAATTTTCTTTCAATTATTGCATGAAAGGTGATAAGAGTACAAATTTTATGGGCATAAATGAAAGGCAGCATGTGTTAATTTTACTAGAAGTCGTTTGAAAAACGCCACATTTTAATGTTATTTTAAGAAAAATATACATATTTTCAGTAATAACAACTTTCGTATTGTTTTGGGGCTAATTTTGAAGATAATTTTCTGCATTATTTTAGTGAAGTAATGAGATATATCTATAATTTTTTATCTTTGATAAAGTGAAATCTTGGACTTGGTTTAAGAAAGTCATAGAAATGGAAAAATAGTTAACTCCCAGGAAAATTTGTTTCAACAATTATTTTAAATTTTATTTAATTTAGAATCAATTAAATTTGTTAGAATACTGTACTATTAATTTTTTTTAATTCATTTACGAAGACCTCGCTTATATCAATATCGATAAGTTCTTTAAAAGTTGTACGAACTCGAAAGAATAACTTTCACTTTTCCGTATACATATCAATATGCAGAAAAAGACTGTACGAAGTCAAAAGAACATTGGCGGATCCAGAGGGGGGCGATCGCCCCCCCCCCCGAGCTCTAAGTTTT
>NC_046666.1:91812460-91818979 GCF_010883055.1 Belonocnema kinseyi
ATATCCTTTTTTTTTTTTTTTGCTTTTTTCGACTTTAAATATGTGAAGCCAAGCAAGCCTCCGGTCTATGACACACGACACAACGAATGTGTCAGAGGCTTGCATTACAATTTCGAGCCATGGTTTCACTCGACTCAGGCGCGATTCTAAATAACGCGAGGTCTAAGATGTTGAGACATATAAAATCCATCTGTCAAAGAAACAAAATCAAAGATCACGAAAATACCACCAAATCTATTTATCGAAAATAGAAAAGTTAAGAAGATAACAATTGAAAAAAAAGAAGCAAAGAAATTAGCTTTAAAATAGCTTTTGAACACATTTAAGGTAATAGATAAATGCACATAATATAGCAATTTTCTACTTCCAATAGATTATGTTTGAAAAATACACTTAAATTTACTTCCTTAGTATTACCTTAGTCCCAATCCTATGAAATGCATATACGAATTCTATGAACGACAAATATTCATAATTGGCACGATAAATAGTACGAAGAAGTTCCGCCGAGCGAGCGTCCGAGTGGTCACGAGCGCCTTCGATGCATTGCAATACTCTTTATTTAATTTCTCGAAAACAAAAAAACACGAAATTTTCTTCTTCAAGGTTTCGAAAGAAAACATCTTGATCTTTATTTTGAAACCAAGCGAAAAAGAAAGGAAAATAAGCCCTCTGCGCGGGCACAGTCTCATTGGGCGCTACGCGCGCGACGCTTCATGCCAAGTTTCAGCGCGCCTAGAGCGTACGGGTACGCTCTCGCTCTTCGCGCTCGTTTTCGTACGTTTAATGCGTACACTTTAATCACAGTTTTTCAAATATCGTAAATACTATAACTTAAATTAAAAACTATGATTTAAACTTCTGAGGAATTACAACCATAAATTGTAACTGCAATTTTTTTCGATTTGCTTTGAAAAAAGGTTTTCAAAGCACCTACGACTTTGACGATTACAATCATATTACGAAACTCGCGGTTCGCGCTCGATAAGTTGTGCCCAATCGAAAAACTGCATCAAGATAATTTGTAAATTATGTAAAAACAACGCTTTAAACTTATGGATCTCTTATGGACAATGTGCAAGTCTTTTTGACGTTTACCATAAAATTTGACAAAATTGATAAAATTCATAACAATTTGTCTATTACAATTTTTTGTGTATACCTTTGTCTGGTACTGCTTATTCTGACATTGCAAAATAATGTTCACACTTTAGTTTTCCTGATCCTAATAGGGCCCTGCTGTGATTGTTTAATCATTTTCACTTTTCTTAAGTGAAGCTGAAAATTTTTTTTTTATTTGTCATTAAAGAAGGTTCTCAAAGTACCTCCGGCCTTGACGATTATATTCTCATTGCGATAATCGCGCTTCGCGCTTAACAGTTAGGTTATACAGGCTCTAATTTTTTTTAATTTTGGGCTAATCAAAAAATTCGACTTGAATTGTTTTGAAATATATTTGGTATCTAATGAAAATTTTTAATGAAATTTTTGGATCTATGAAAAAAATAAATTTTTCTATATTTTGAAAATTTTCAAAATTTTCAAAAGTATATAACTTTTCTAATATTCATCAAAATTAATAATTTTATTTGGATAATTTGCAAGTCTTTTACCCATCTATCAGAAACTTTGACAAAAAATTTTATAATATTAAGAAAAAAAATTTGAAAATTTTGAACATGCTATAATTTTTTTAATTTTGGGCTAATCGAAAAAATCGGCTAGAATAGTTTTGAAATATATTTATTATCTAGTGAAAATTTTGAATGAGACTTTTGGATCTATGAAAAAAATAATTTCTTATATTTTTTGAAAATTGTCCAATTTTTGAAAAGTATATAACTTTTCAAATTGTCATCAAAATAAAATTTTTTATTTAGATAATTTGCAAGTCTTTCACCCATATATGAGAAACTTCGACAAAAATTTTAAAAATTTCAAAAGAAATTTTGAAATTTTTAAAATGCTCCCAATTTTTTAATTTTGGTAACCATACATACAGACATGCGGACAGACAGACAGACAGATACCGATGAAATTTTATGATTTTCGAATTCTGTGAATGCCGAAACGTAAAGATCCGTTAAAAACCAGAGATCGAACATTTGGACGATTACAATTACATTCTCAGGAACGAGAATGTAAAAATACAACATATTTTTTTATTTTGAAAGAAAGGGGCTATATTTTCAATGTTTAAACAAATGGTTATAACCATTCGATAGATCATAAAATATCTATCAAAAACATGCAGACAAAATTTTGTTTAATCCATACGAAAGCAGTTTCGTACTTTCGAAATAAGGACATCAGGGTGGATAAACTTAAAAAATAATGTCCCATATAAAGCATAGTTTTATTACACCGATAGTACAAAATCGTGTTGCTTAAAACATAAGAAACTTTTCTAGCAAAAGTGAAATAAAATTAGCTTCAGTTTCCGGCATGAAAGTGTAAGGTAGTAGGAATTGTTGATGCTGCGTATTTCTGATATTTATGGTGAAATTTTAGTTGAATGGATTGTGGAAGTGAGTAGAAGGGTTTGGATGTGACAAATTGATTGAGAGATTGTGAGATTGAAAAAGGGAAGAAGATATTTTTGAGGACTGGGACACATTTGCGCGGAAGTTGAGGTTAGGTTTGTTTGATATTTGTGACGTGGTGGGATGATTCGGTCGATCGGGTTGGTAGTAACAGAGTTGGGAAGCGACGTAGAAAGGAAATACAGGTACCAGACCGCGACGATGAATAGTTAGGAAAGGATAGAAGGCGGGGTCGTTTGTATTAGATTCACGGCAAGCGAAGCGTTATCATCGCGGAGGAAACGGATTTAGAGCAGGAAGTGTTTAGGACACCGAAAGAGGAGATTAAAGAAAGGAAGGCAAGGGGGATGTACGGGAAAACTTTAGAAATGGAGAGATTAAGAGCAAAAAGCGTGGCATCGATTGAGGCTTTTATCAAAAGGAAGAGAGGGGCGAGGGGAAGCAATGAAGAGAAGGACGACATAGGTTCAAGTTTAAGATATCCAAAAACGTTCAGATCGCCGCCGGTAAATCATAGTTTTGTATAGAAAGATGAGAATAGTAAGGGGACGGAAGAAAACGGAGATGAAACTGAAGATCCGATGAAAGAGGAAAGACTGAAAGAAATTCACGAAGTTATTATAGAAGTAATAAGGATTTATGAAGAAAAGGGTAGAGAAATTAGAGAAGGAAATTAGGCAGAAAATGGCTGAACTTAGGAAAGAAATAAAGAAATGGGAAGAAGTCAGGGAACAGTTCGAAAAAGGGATGCAGTCATTGGAATAAAAACTAGATAAGCAGGAAGATAATAATAAAACGGTAGAGGAGATGCAAGGTAAGATAAAGAAAATATAAAGATCGAACCGGGATTTTGGTAAGGGAGAGAGTGGGAATACGGTGAAGGAAAGACTGAGAAAAAAAGAACAAAGAATAGAAAAGAAAAAGGGGGGAAAAAGAAAAAGAAACATAGTGGTGAAGGGTATAAAATTAGACAGGAAGAAGCTGAAGCAAGGGGTGAAAGAAGTAGTAAAAGGATTGATGCGAATGCAGAGAAAGAGGAAGTCAGAAGTGTAGGAAAAGAAGTGCGAAGAGGGAAGAGAATGGTACTGGTGAAACTACAGAAATGGGAACATAAGCATGAAGTGATGACAAAGAAGAGGATGTTATATGGCAGCTCGGAGATAATAGAGGATTATTTGACATGGGTAGAAAAGAAGATGCAGTGTAAGTTCAGGAAAATAGCGGAAGAGGAAAGAAAAAAGGGAAGTAGAACCTGGGTTGAATATGGGAGAATACAGGTAGACGGAGTATGGTGGTATTGTGATGAAGAAAGGGAAGATATAGTAAGAAATGAGGTGCAGGAAAACTAGGAGAGGAGGGAGCGGGAGATAGGAAAATAGGAAAAAGTAAGAAGCACAAAGAGATGAAAACGAAAGTAGGGAAGAATGGAAGATGTGTTATTGGAATATAGCAGGAATGGAGAGAAAGGATAGGGAGTTTATGAGAAAGTTGACACAATGGGACGTAGTCATAATGATGGAGACGTGGCTAGATGAATAGGGACGAGAAAGAGTAAGGAGAAGGTTACCAAGTGGTTACAAATGGCAAGTTCCAAATGCAAAGAGGAAGAATAAAAGGCAGAGCAATGGGAGGAATGGTGATGGGAGTAAGGAATGAATGTATAACAGGGCAAGATAAGAAAGAGAGGAAAGAACAAAAAGAAGGATTAGTACTAGAAGAGGTAAAAATAGTAGGAGAGAGGTAGAAGGTAGTACGGGTTTATGTGAACGGTGATATGCAGGAAAAAGCAGATGAGATAAAAGAAATGTATTTTCAACGGAAATATAGAAGGAGATGAAGGAGAATATACACGCTTAGGAGGAGAAAGGGGGACGTTCATTGATTATGTGATAGTGGATGATGAGGTAAGAGAGAAGTTTAAGTAACTAGAGGTAGGTTATGATATTATATACCAATTTGAATAAAAAAGGAGCAAAGGTAAAAAGCGTAGGAAAAGGGGATTGATCAAGGCAAGGAAAGGAACAGTTTAGAGAAAATATCAGAAATATCAAAATGGGAGAGGGAAATGTGGACGATGAGATGGCAAAAATGGTAGGAGAAATAAAAAGAGGATTAGAGTGTACAAGCAAAAATGAAGTTACTAAAGGGGGGAATAGAAGTGAATGGGATGAGGATTGTAAACAGAAAAAAGGGAGGTTCAAATGAAGTATGGAAATATAGAGGGACGAAACTAGAGGTATGGGCATGGATAATGTTTAATCGAGTATGGAGAAGAGAGGGGTGGCCAGAGTTATGGAAAGAAGGAGTAATGATACCAATAGTGAAGAAAGGCAAAGGAGAGGAGGTTAAAGATTATAGGGGTGTGGCGCTGATGTCAACACTGTATAAAGTATATGTAACTGTTTTGTCGGAGAGAATGAAGAAAGAAGTTGAAGAAAAAAAGAAAGAGCCACCGAATTAGACAGGGTTTAGAAAAGGAATGGGGGTGATGCACAATATATATTTTTTGAACTATCTAGTAAATAAGAGGATTAAAAGGGGAAAATGGACAATATAGCAATATTCATGGACTTAAAGGCGGCGTTTGACTCATTAGACCGAGGCGAAATATAAAAAGTTATAGGTAAAAGGGGATAAGGGGGAGGGTGAGAAAGTTTGGACGCGGGGATGGAAGGGATTAGAGTTAGAAGAAGTAAAAGAGTTTAAATATTTTGGATATATTTTGCAAGCGAATAGAGATCATACAGCTTCATATTAGAGAAAGGATGAAAAAAGCATCAGGGGTAATGAAACAGATATAGGGAATAAGAAAACGAAGGTTAAAAAAATTAGATAATGAGAATGTGGTTATTTTATACGCTGATATGGCCGGTATTACGTTACGGAGCAGAGATATGGGTTTAGAAAGAAAGGAGAGACATTGAGAGATTACAAGAAAGGTATATAAGGTGGACACTAGGGGTAGACTAGAGGACGCCAGCATTTATGTTGAGAGAAGAAGCGCAAAGGGCTAAAATAAAGTATTAATGCGGGAAAGAGGGCATAGAAATTTGAGACGAAGCTGAGGGAGGGATAGAAATGAGTTAGCGAGAAAGTGTTTGATGGAGGTAGAAGAGGGGAGAGGGAGGGCGATAGAATTAACTTGATGGGCAGAAGAAAGGAGGTAGTTCCTTAATGTTAGAGACATTGAAGACGGGACCGGAGTAAACTATGAAGAATTGTAAAAAAGGAAAGTGAAAGACAATTAATAGAAATATGGGGGATGATTGAGGAATCGAAATACAATAAATGGTATCAGTTGATAACAAAGGAAGGAGTACCGAAGTAAAGTGAAACCCTTCAATAGCCCTCCCTTCTATAGCCCTTCCGAGAATTTATGCCGCGCCGCAGGTATGTGTAACAGGAGCTGCGCGGGATGTACGGTTGTCACTCAGGCGTGAACAAACAACAGCGGAGCGGGCTCCGATGAGTATGTTCCCACCCACCGTCAGCCCCAAAATCGGCTCCATAAAAGAGTTTCACTGTATTTAGAAAAGTGATGGAGAGAAAGAAGGTAGACCAGAATAGCAAGATTTATATTGGAAAACGAAGTAAGCGAGGGGATGTATTGGGAAAAAGGAGATAACAGAAAGTGTGGAATATGTGAATGGAAGGAGGAAATATGGGAGCACATATTGGAAGGATGTGGGAGAGGAATAGACGATAAAGCAAGCTGGCTAGAGGATGTGGTTAAGATTCTAGGAGAGGATGGATAAGAAGAAGAATGGATAAGGGAGGCGGAGGGTGCTAGAGGAGCGAAAGAGAGAATGAAAGAATGCATTTGGAAAAAAGGAAATTTGGAGGTACAAAAAAGTGAAAGAAAAAGGAAACGGAAGTCGCTTAGATTAGATGCGTAAAGGTTTTAAGTAATGGTTATGTAATAGTACAAGTAGACTAAGATGCGTTTGGGTTCTCATGCTCTCTCTCTCTCTCTCTC
>NC_046666.1:91819079-91820318 GCF_010883055.1 Belonocnema kinseyi
TTAAGACGAGTCAGGCGGTCCTCACTGTTTACGTTTCTGTCCCCCCGAAATCAGTCCAAGGACATTTGAAGGCAGCCCCCGACACTTAACTAAAAGCGAGGGTTTGGTGTAGTCTAATTTTATTAAAAATATAAGCGATAAAGATTTATTACTTGATAAAACGAAATTTTTAGATGGGGCCAGTAGTTTAATATGGAGCGAAAAAAAATAAGATTCTAATAAGGGGGAACCGATGCTTTCTGACGTCAGTGCTTGAGTGTGGTATCATGCTGATTCTACTTCTCTGAGAGCAAGCTTCCGATGTAAGACCAGTCTGATTACAAAATAAAAGGTTATTAAAACAGTAGCAACTAGGTTAAACCTATTACCCAAGCATGTTATTTTCTGTTTTGTGACTTCAGCACGCATAGCTTGCACGACTTGAAATCCATTCGGTCTTACGCATTTTTTACATAAAAATTAAGGGCTTAAGCCGATAATATTATGTTATCTGAGTTATTTTCACCTAAAGGTACTTAATTAATGGACTAGAGCGATTCTTAACACCAACAACAAACGCGACAACAAATTTCTTAAAAAAATATTATCGAATTTTCGCAAGAATGATTATATTGTGCATGGCTTTATAAATTTACGTATTATTTAATAACAATAAAATTAAAGAATAATCTATAGAGTATTGGGAATAGTTGGTCGATCATTTCTCCATCTGGCGACAAAAATCAGAACTTGAAAGAGAAAATACTCTGCAATTAAAGCTCATGTGAAAAGTGTAAATAAATCAGTAAAACGAACATTTTAATTTCATAAACGAAAATTTGCACCTTTTTTCCATCAAATTATGGAGGCAGGATTGCTCTTCTCTCCTAAGGATTCCAAAAGTCGAATTTTTTGCTCTGTTTTTTGCTATAATACCACAGCGCGGGAAAATCTGCAATTGAATTTTTACCACTTTTCAGCAGTCGATATGTCAATTAAATACATAAATAAACTTGGGAAAACTGAAGTAGACGACAAAAGAAATAGTTTGGAAATAGTTTCGAAAATGAGAAAAGAAGAGACGCCAGATATGCTATTTTGCTTGCGTCTTTTCGTAAAAGGACTACTCCTTGTACACAGGGTCACGTTAAGTTTGGAATCTATTTGTCTTATTATTTTTTTAATTTATATTATTTTTCAAGCATTTTTACATTCTCATCAGAGAAGGTATTAGACTTTTGTAAAAAATGCCTCCCCCCC
>NC_046666.1:91820418-91838440 GCF_010883055.1 Belonocnema kinseyi
ATGTCTGTTTCCACAATAACTTTTGAAACAATTAATCTAATAGACTGGCCTTATATGCTAATATACAATTTCTATTTGAATTTAAAAATTTTGTCTTTTTTGGCGTATCTCATTCCATTTACGAGAAACGTCGTATTCATTCCAATTTTAAGCATTTAAAAAAAAAAGTTAGATATCTGAAATCATCGAAACCCGTAGATTCCGAATTATTATGTTTTACGCTGTTAACTATGAAATTTAAAAATCTACTTCTAAATTTTAATCCGAAAGCTTAACAAAGGACCCTCGAGTGTCGGCTACTCTATTGATATAGCCCCACTGCTTGTTATTTATGATCGAATTCTTATTTCAATTTCAGCCTCTCTGCTTTTTCTTTATGATCGTATTTCTATGTCGATTTCGGAAAGGACATTTTAAAGCCTTTAAAACATTTAAATGAACTACCTGGACCTTGGAATATATCTGTCTGAGTGGCTGCGGAGAATTTCTCTGAGCTTCTCTGACCCTAGAGAATCTTTAAAATATACTCAGAGATTTCTTTCGGTAGGGAAAAAATAATAAAACAAATAAATTCCAGTCATACTTGGCTCTGTGTACGAGTACTTCTTATACGAAATGACGCGAGCAAACTAACATATTTGAAAGCACTTCCTTCCTCATTCTCATAACTATTTTCCAACTACTTCTTCTGCCCACTACTTCAATGTTTCTAAGTTTATTTATGTATTCGTCATACCGGCTTTTGAAAAGGAGTTTTACGCGCTGTGATATTATAGCCAAAACCAGAACAAAATATTCGGATTCTGCCCAGTGGGCACACAAGTCCTAAACTCGTCCTATATACGTATTTCGGCGGAAGTCTTAAGGACCTTTTAAAGACATGAAAAGATCCAAAGGATGTCTCAAAGACGTCAAATCATATGACATAGAGGTGCATTAAAAGGACGTCTTTAGGACGTCCCAGTGCCCACTGGGAGGACTCTTTAGGAGAGAAGAGCACTTCTGTCTCCATAATTATATGGACAACAGGTGAAAATTTTCGTTTATCAAATTAAAATGTTGGTTTCACTGGTTTATTTACACTTTTCACATGGGCTTTGATAGCAGAATACCTACTCTTTTGAGTTCTTATTTTTGTCATCAGGCTGCGTATCGCAATTTATCCACCTCCAATAGACATCAAATACTTACAGATGTCAGAACATCATGGACTCGGAATATTAAATTTAACTTTGAGAATTTTCCGTTATAATTTGCAAAAATGGTCATATTTTAAAAGAAATAACAGAAAATCATGGGACATGCATAATACAAAAACTTCCAAGTAACGAACCATGAGGAAGCACAGTTTTCTTATGTTTTACATTCATTAGACTGAACATCTTAATCCTACCTTTTCAATTCGTCCATTGCACTTCTATCTCCTGTTGCGCTATTTGCGAATTCATGTAATGTCTTTATAAATGCTCGAACAAGCCGAATGTGTTCCCCAGAATGAATACTGTGCTAAAATATAATGATGTACCATCAACATATTTTATTCCATCATCCACCTGTTCAGAAATGCCAAAAATATAATGCACTTACTTTACGCGGTAAGGAACTCGCAGAAGCTGTGACTAGATTTGGGGAAAATTGTTCTTCCTCTGTATATTCCAACCAAAAATCCAGAAAAACTTGTACTACAGTTTCGCTTCTCCAAACTTGAGGTAAGCATTGTTGTTGCGGTACTCCAGATGTCGGACTGGTTGAACCTGGAGATAGTATTGAAGTTCTTAATAACCGTGTTGTCTGTAATCTAAAATAAAAATTAAAAAATTTTAGACTGAATGCATTGCAGACCATGCAGGTTCTACACTTAAAGACGCAGCCCCTCAAGGACGAAATGTTCTTTTTCAGAAGAAATAAGGTGATAGGCTTTTTTCCGATTTACGAAAAAAAAATTTCCTTCTTCGCGGGCACATTCTCATAGCAACTCTGCCCGCAAGTTTAAGCGCGACGAAGGCGCGCGATTTTCCAGTTTCGCGCTCAATGCTGTATTTCGCTCAAGCTTCGCGCTCAAATATGTATTTATCTTGCGCTACACGCTCGGTATTTGTATTTTCCCAACAGTTGTGCACAGAACTTTACAATTAAAGTTTAGATTCCGTTTTGTTAAAGCTCATTTGGCTTTAACGAATACGTTCTCATCACGTATCTCGTGCTTCGAACTCGATTTTATCGAAAATGCAATTTTTTTACATTATGTTCAACTTTATTATATTAACAAGATTGCAATAACAACTTTTTGAATTTTGTTAAAAAACGAAAATTCAAATTTTTATCGGACGACAAAGAATGGAAAATCAATAATTCCATTTTTAGGTCAAACTATGCAAGATTCGAAGAAATATGAATGAACAATAATTGTGCAAAATAAAGGAGCTTCATATTTGTTATTAATTGTTTTTTGATAGGATGCGTAGTTATTGTTTGAATCGTCAAACATAACATTAAAAATAAAAAATAAATTTTTTTTGGAAAACAACACAAGGTTTGAAACAGTTATGGTTGGGTATATTACCTGGATCAGTTACACTCGCTGCGCCTAAGTGACAAAAAAGCGTAGTAAAAGTAATTGCTTATGCTCAATTATTTAACAATTGAGGCTCCGGATGCAAAAAGGAGATATAGAATTATTTTGCTGGAGTGGGGAGGCCCCAGAGCACTTAAAAATAAAGTCTCGAATTTTTATTTTTAAGATATATGTCTACAATAAAAATTTGTAGACGCATCTTTTTCTCTTTATAAAAGAAGTTGTAGCTTTTTTATTTTTCGAATTATTGATGAAAAACCGTTTTTTTCTCTGGATAAAATATTTTTCATTTTTTCACTTCAACTCGCACCGAAATTTACCCGGCCGGTAAACCGCTACCCTAGCGTTAGGTACAAGTGTGTCTCACAATCAGCCGAATTTTTGTAATTAAAAATACAGTAAATTTAAAAATCATTGTTTATTAAGTATAGCAAAGTGGTTTTCAATGTATAAATTGAAATTTTTGTGCTAAAGATAATAATTATGTTATAATTATGTCCCAATTTTATGATTTAAAAAAAAATCGTCAGAATTATTTTATTTGAAAGTTTATGCGCAAAAAGTCTTTTCTATTCATGCATCAACTTTGAATTATGTCAATTAAAAATTTTCTTCTATTCAAAGATATGTTTCAACTATTATAAATGGGCATAACTTCCTTACTTTTCAATAAAGTGTATTAATACTATAGGTCAATCGATTTGCCTCGAATCAAGGAATATTTTCCGCTCTTGCACAAATTTTGAATTATGTCAGTGAAAAAAGTTTCAATCTACAAAACATTTTTTTAAATAATTTTATGCATTACCATAGCCTGGTAACAAAAATCCGAACTAGAAAGAATAGACACGCCCTACTGAAAATTCATATATAGGATCCTATACGTCTCAACCTATAGGTGCGGGTTTGAATCCACGGGAGGGGGGAGAATTCCATGGGTGGGGAGAGTGGCTATCTTACGATGTGCCACTTGATCATGCGTACGAGAATTTTTGCCGACAAACTGTGCATGAAAATACATACGGGCGCTGCCATGTTTGTCGCGGGACATCAAAAGATGGCGGACCTCTCCCCTCATTGCATCAACCCCGCAATGGTATGCATAGTCCCGTGTTTCCTATGTCCATGTACATAACTAATGGTAACTAAAGGTACGCATGTCTCTAGGTGATCCTGGATGACTAAAAAAGCTTCTGCGCAGCCGTAGATGCCATAGATGGAACTATAGGTGGAACCTATAGGTGAAACATATAGGTTCCTATACAGTGGCGCGCCAAAGTTTTGGGTCACCTCTTTTTTTTGTGACTGAATAAATTCTCTTAATTTTAATTATACCGGAGCTAAAAAAATGTCTCGTTAAAAGGTTGATTGTTTTCGAAATTCTGATTCAAATAAGCCCAGGGTGAAGGCAATTTGTCTAGTTTTTAAGTAGATATTGCAAATATAGTGTAAATTTCAATGTATTCTGAAATTTTCAATAACTTCCGAAATAGTCAACATTTTTTAATGTGCTTGGGCTCATTTTGAAACTTTTTTTCACCTATCACAGCAGCTTACGAGTATAAATTGTAAAAAATTTATTTTGCAATTGCAAGAACCTGAAGTTGTAATAAAAAAGTTGGATAAATTTGAAAACATCTTATCTGTAGGAAAATCGGAACAAAAGTTAAATATATATATTTTTGGGGGGGGGGGGGAATTACATAAGAACTTCATGATTATATGTTTCGTATATTTTACAAAAATATTTGAGTTACTAAAAATAATATTTCAATTTTTCCAACTTTTTTGTTACAACTTCATGTTTTTGCAATTCGAAAAGAAATTTTTTACGATTCATACTCGTAAGCTGCTGTAATACGGTGAAAAAAAGTTTCAAGAAGAGCCCAAGAACATTGAAAAATGTTGACTATTTCGGAAGTTATTGAAAATTTACAAAAACATTGAAATTTATACTATTTTTGCAATATCTACTTAAAAACTAGACAAATTTACTTCACTCTGGGCTTATTTTAAAGAGAATTTTGAAAATAATCAACCTTTTAAAGAGACATTTTTTTAGCTCCGGTATAATTAAAATTAAGAGAATTTATTCAGTCATAAAAAAAGAGGTGGCCCAAAACTTTCGCACGCCACTGTATGTTTCTATGTAGGATCCTATGTAGGTTCCTATATATGAACCTATATAGGAATTTTCAGTAGGGCGATTTTAGAGATGCATTTTAATTTGTGCATAATAGATTTTTAACTTAAATGGACTTATTTCGAAGCGAAAATGAACTCAAAATAAATTTTTATTAATTTATGCAAGAAATATTTACAATTTATAAATATGATCTAAAAGTTAGGTTAGAATTCGAATTTCAATTCCAATCGTCTATAATTCGTATTATTTGCATAATCTGGATAACATTTTTCGCTATATATATATTAATTAAAGTTTATTTCAGCTTACAATGCATTGAAATTCACATGAAATAGTAAAACAATTGTGTGTGTTTTTTTAAAACATTTTTTACAAAAATGTATTTTTTCAATGTAAAAAATAGAAATTCTATCCAATACGATTTGTTTTTAGTACTCAATCATTGTTTCACATTTCACAAAGACATCGAAAAAACACTTGATCATTTCAAAAAGTGAATACAATTTAGTTAAATTCAAAATTTAAGTCAAATTTAGTTAAATTTAAGTACAGTTCAGTTAAAATTTTAGGTTTTTAATGGTGTTAAATTTAAGTACAATCTAGTTGAATTAAAATGAAACTGTCGTTAGATTTTCAATTTGATTGAATTGAATACAAATATGTGAATTGTTTCTTAGCTTCAACAATGGAGAGCATTCAAATAAGCTGGAGAAATTTGAAAAAAAATTTCCCTTATTTTTATAATAATTAGGTAAATTCAACAAAAAAACTCAGAAAAGTAATTAGGATTATAACTGACTCATAATAATAAAGAATAGATCTAGAGAAGAAATAATATTAAAATAATCCCGTCATAGTTTGGTGAGCCCAATAACCAGGAGTATCATAAATTGTGCAATATTCTATTAAGCAAATTAAATTGATTTGAACAGTATACAAAATCCAACGAAAAGTCTGGAATGTGTAATGCAATCTATTATTTTATATCGCATCAAATTATGGGCGATAGGAGGAGTTACTTTTTTAAATGCATTAAAACTCCCTTGATTTTAAATTAGAATTGTGCAGTTGTAAGTAAATTTCAAATATTGCATCATTGAATTTTTGGAAACCTTTCCGCTTAAAATTTTAAAGTGGAAAGTGTTCAGACTTATATTTCTAAAATTTTGGGTTTGAAAGTTTTCAGAAGTCGACAATGTCAAAATATAAAAGGAAGCGTTTAAACTTCAGCATAACTATTTTCTATGGAAATACTTCATTATTCCAGCATTTTACTTCAAATTAGAAGTATATTAGCAATTAAATAATTATCCCATTCTAAATTATTCCGTTTCAAAAATTGGATTATAACTTCAATGCCTCTGAAATTAAATGGTTTTAAATGAAAGAAATTTGAAATGAAAACAATAAAAATTACAGTGTAATTATTTATTTAGAAGCGTAAAAATCAAATAATTATTATTAAAATAAACTAGTTTATAAATTTAAAATTCAAAGTTTCAGTATTTGTAATATTTCGAATATTCTTAGAGTATAACCTGTCAATTCAAATTATTTAATTTTAAACGTTTCAAATAAAATCAGTTATGAATCTGCAACACATTTTTTGGCAGCTTCAGGATATGAATAATTTAAAGCTGCAATGGGTAAATTATTCAATTTCAAACCTCGTGAAAAATTGGAAAAATGTGAAGCCTTTGAAACCAAAAACTTTTTATAATGACAGGAACTAATAATTTAAAGGTTTTAATATATTTTCAATTTAAAATATTCAAATTGAGTAATCATTATAAACAGAAATTTTACACATTGTGTTATTTGACATTGTTTTGATAGGGTTGATAAATTAAAAATTCAAGCCGTAATATTTGTTAAAGATTGAATATGCCTCAAGTATAACCAGGTAAATTCAAATTATTTAATTTTGAACGTTTTGAATTGAAAATCGAAATGCAGAATTCTAAATGTTTGTATTTGGGGTTATATGATTTGGGAGGCCATTAATTTAAGCCTAATCAAGTTAGAAGGCTTACAGTTGTCAATGTTACGATATTAAACCTTTATATTCAAAACCAAATTCAATTTCAATGTGAAACTTTTTAATTAAGATTTGATTTTTAAATACAGAATTTTTTTAATACTTAATATTTTTAATTTTACACTTTTAAACCTTTTTTTAAATTTGAATAATTGAGAACAAATTACATTTTTGTAGAAACCCTTTTTTTATTTTTACGTAAAAAATTTAATTTAGGAAATACCCCTTGCGCCAAGGTGAACAATGCTTCGAGAGGGAAAAATGGATTAAGCCAAATCTGCTGTTTGCATGAAGAAACTCCCTATCTTCGTTTTGACGTAAGGCTTCTGTAAGTATACGCTGCAACGCAAAAATGACCCTTACGTCAAACTTCAGAGAGTAACTTTTTTATCCAAGACGGCAAAAATAACCACGGCTTATCACATAAGAAAAAATATGATTTGATAAAAAAAAGTTCGTTACTTATTTATTAAAGGAAAACATGTATTCTTGTTCATGTTTACAATATTGAAGAAGAAAGAAAAAAATCTTGATTGGAATATATTGATTTTTAAAGAACAAAAAGCTGTGAACATTATAACTCTAGGCGTAGACAATTTTTTAAATATCTTCCTTTTTAATTTGATAGATTCAATATTAAAATGTCAGAAAGAAATATTTACTTTAACTTCATGTACCTAGATGACAGTTTTGATTTGTCATTTTCAATTGTAATTTTTACATTATGTCAAATTGTCTACTGTGTTATGAATTGCAGTTAGAAGAAAATTGTAAAAATACAAAAGAGCGGAATTAAACTTCGGTTCTTAATAAAGATCTTTGAAAATAAGTATACAGTTTTTGAAAAAATAAGTCTAACAACAAAGTGCCATATAATGTATTTTTTGGTTCGATTCATAATTTTATTCAAATATGAAATTCCTTCCAATTTTTTTTAATTATGCAAGAAATAACATTTTTTAATGCATTTTTCAAATAAAAAAGTGGGGGTTTTTGCATGATGGTCGTTATTTTTCTCAAAAAACCTTTTTGTTAATGAGGTCATTAATTTATAGTTCATAAGCCTTTAAAATGTTATACAAGAAAATGAAAGTTAATGAAATATTAAAATTAGAAATTAAATTTGATTACGAAAAAATTTTTAAAATCAAGTTTTTTATTAAAGGGAAGCATTTAAAATAATTATTTTTGCAAAATTAAACATTTTGAATGGAATTAAATATGTAACAGTTAAACAAGTAAAATGCACGACGTGCTACCGCCTGAGCTTAATCGACCACCTGGAAAATATATTTTTCGATACATGACCGGTGGAGAAATTTTAAAGTTTCAACTTATTTTTCTCAATAAATACAAAATAAAGAAGTAAAGGAAATAATTACATGAGACTAAATAAAAAAATAAGGAAGCCTATATATTTATTACAAAGAAAATAAAATAAAAACGGCGTCCAATTCTTGAAAAAAATATAGGCTGTTAAAGTACATAATAGTTATGTGCATTTCTACCATTGATATATATTATTTTTCATGATTGCGCTTTGAAAAATGTAATTACCTCAGATATTAAAATAACAAAATAACAAAAATACTAAATTAATGTTGCTAAACGTAAGGCCTGGGAGGGATCAAAAATACGAAATCCTAGAAGAACGGAAATAGCTAATATTTAAACGCAAAAAGATACCACGTGTTATCGCAAGTGTAGAAATATAATACTTTAATGACTTTTTGCTATCAAAAATGGTCCTAGCCCTCGGGTGTCAAAACGAGGTAAAAAATGTTTATTATAGCAAATTAAAGATTTGACATATTTTTACAAAAATTATGGTAATTTTTATGTCGAGTTTTAGTATTAAATGCTAATAAAAAAATTTAAGCAAACTTATATTTTTTTCTTATATACCACTAAATTCACAAATATTAAAAAAAATCAACATTTTAGAAGACATTTTTCGAGGTCTATAAGGATATAATAGTTTGCTTTTCGGAATTTTTATTAATTTACTCAGAAGAAAATAGTAAGAGCATATTTAACCACAATTCTGATTGATTTAACCAGACATTTTTTTGAGTGCATTTAAATTTAAATAAAAGTTAACTGTATCTTCAGATTTTCCTATTAAATTTAAATTATTTTTTCACTCACTTATATAGTAAACTTAGATTGTTACCATTTTATATTTCAAATGCACTATAATTTGGCGCGATCGAATATATAATTGCCTGTCAGGCCTCTACAAGTATGTGGCCGAACTAAAAGCAATATATATATATATATATATATATATATATATAAAACCACTAATTTACCTGCCGCGCTAACTACCGGTATGTGGTGCAACTAATCTCATGCCGTATCTAGGACCTAATATCTTTGTTGATACTTGATTTCTGAAAAATTAGTCCTACAAAAAAAGTGACTCATAACAAATCTGCAGGTCTTTTTTGGATGCATCATTTTTGTGAATTCGTCTTTTTTTTATCTTGCATAGTTTTATGGAAAATTTGAATTTTTCATTTTTCAATATTTTTTATTCAATTAAAATTTGAATCCCCGAGTTTTCAAGAAAATTCATAATGTTGTTATGATAAACTTGTAGGGCTTTCAAAAAGCAAAGTTTTTCTTCTCGTGACTTTTTTCATTTCGTGTCTGGTTGGGCTTAAAACGTACATTTTCGTTTTTTTATTTTAAAAATGCTATAACTCTGACAATTTTCTTCTTATCGAAAAATCATGAAGATAAATGTCGTCAGCTGTTTCCAATAACATTAGTATGCTATCAGGGGCACTCACAAGCCATTGCATCGACACGTTCCTGTAAATCGACGCCGATTGGCTGAAGGGTTAGACCATGTGCTCTTACAGTGTCAGATACGTCCGATCCCGATGGGTGACAATATCCGAGATTCGACTGTACCACGAATAGGCGTACAGACATTTTTAAATCTTCAAAAAAGTCACCTTAAAAATGTTGAAAATTTTCTAACTTTTTAAATAAATTATTTCGCTTTTTCAATAAATGACTTAATATTTTCAGAAAAACCGTCGCAACTTTGTTACTTGTTAACCCTTTTTAAATTTTCCAGCGGATTTTAAAAGGAAACGACAAATACTAAAAGAATGAGTAAGAAATGTATAATTATCTCACTATTCAAACGATATTGAGATTTCAAAAAAATGGTGTTTATTTTACAAAGAAACCACAAAATTAAAATAAGCATAACTTCATATGAATAATTTTTTTTCGCAAATGGAAGAAAAAAGTATCACCCAATTTCATCTACAAAACACGTAGAATCTACCTAATTTGAAATGAATTCGATATGTGTTCTTGCAAATACTTTTTAAGACTAACAGCTTATTTACTTCTACAAATAAAGATAAGTTCAGACCTTTTTGATTCTGGCGACTGCATTAACTTCCTTGGGGGGGTCTTCTTCACATAGGGACCAATTATAGGCAAAACAGGGGAATTATCTCTAGGCAAAAAATGATAGAGATAATTGTGTGCCAATTGAACATAGATTGTTTCCCAATTGGCCCAAACATTTTCTTGTTGCGGTTGTTGTAGCCAGGCATTTGTTAAGTGATAGGCAAAATGGAAAATATAATACTCAAAGGGATATGTGAATGTTAAGGTCAATATAATGCTGTATAATTGATTTTGCCATTACAATAATTTCTAATTTCTATGTGAACTTTCCTTCCGTTTCTTTCCGAACGGTTTCTCTTTCCGAAGTTTCCCGATGCCTTTCCGAACTTTTTCGAAGTGCCTCTCTCCATTTACGTCTTTCTGAACCCTTCCGATTTCCTTCAGAATAAATGACGCAGCGTCCCAATAGTTTACTCCGATTCTTTCCGATTTTTCTTCTGTGTCCCACTGTTTACGTTCGTTCGGATTTCTTTCTCAATAAATGTGAAATATATGATCTATTAATTAAATATATATATATATATATATATTTAATAAATAAATATATAAATATAATGAAATAGAGGCTAACTGGAGGGACACTCTGCATCGATCGGAAAGAAATCGGAAAGAAGTAGGAGAAAGGGACATTCGGAAAGAATCGGAAAGATTCGTGGGACAGCTCGACGTTCGGAAAGAAGCGGAAGCAAAGTTCACATAGCCCTTTCCGATTTTCTTTCGGAATTCTTTTCGAAACCTTTCTGAATCATTCCGATTCTTTCCTTTTTTTCCGGCAGGGAATATGCTAAATTTTTTAATCACAGACAATAAACTAATTTTACTCCAAAAAAAACAACATACTTAAATTGCTTAATTAAAAAAGGATACTCATAGCCAGTGCCGATGGAAGACGTGCATTTTGTTCATCCCTGATCTTGTCTGAATAAAAAGGAGGGATTATGCCTTCTTCCAGCATGGAACGTATTTTCGCCTGTAAAAAATAAACAAAACTATTAACACCATCTTTCTTTTTAAAAAAAATGAATAATGAGGAGTTACAGATTGAACTGTTGTTGATTTTGATCAAAATCACGCAATGCTGTCAAAAAGCAATCCTGTTTTCGAACAAACGAAACGAATGTTGTTAATCAAACTTACTGGTAAGTAGGACACTGCGAAGTTGTACTTTAAAAAGCAATCTGGAAGTAATTTATAACAGAGAGAAAATATGGGTCCCAATGGACCAAGGAAATTACAGAGTGCCTCATATTCTTGCGGATTCCTCTTTAAGTTGATAGAGTGTAGACCCCAACCAACATTGTCTGCTACTCCAAATAAAGAATCTATCAAAACTGGAAAGACGTGTTGAAGTTCAGTTGTGCTTGATTGTTCTATTAGTATAGCGAGTTCTCTGCATCGATTCACAAGAGGAAGATTAAGGTACGCCTGAACTCGCACCTGGAATTTATTTTAAGACATTACAATAGCCGCAAGTTCAAAAAAATTTTATTAAAATTTGAATATCGTTATTGGGATCTGCTGCGCTGTAATACGTTGTCTATTTTTTCAAAGCGGCCAAAATGTGAACTCGCGAAACCAGGTAGGATTTTAAAAATGCATTTTAATTTGTGCTTAAAATCCATTCTTTAAATATTTTGCATAGTTTAAAATGATAAGTGAATTCAAGAAATTAAGATTTGTCGGAACGTATTCCATGTGTAATTTTCATCGTATACACCCTACCGAAAAGAATCTTTGAGTATATACTAAACATTCTTTAGGTCAAAGAAGCTCAGAGAAATTCTCCGTAGGCACTCAGGTAGATATTTTTAAACAGTCGATTTAAAACAAAATAGTCACAGAGATAGTTTGAGAGATTTGGGTCCTTTTCAAGATCCTTTTAAGAGTAGTGCGAGGGTAATATAATATTCCTTTTGTATTCGTCACGTACCGGGCGGGCAGAGTTATTTAAAGTAGTTGGACGTGGCTAATCCGCTTCCCCTTTTTAAATCTCTCTTCAAATTATTAACACTTTTTTTTAATTGATGAATTTTCTCATTATACTTATTTATAATGATAACTTATATACTGATATACAATTTTCTAGTTGAATTCAAAAATGTTGTCTTTTTTGGCGTATCTCATTCCATTTACGAGAAACGTTCTATTAATTCCAATCTAAATCATCGAAACCGGTAGATTCCGAATTATTATGTTTTAGGCTGTTAACTATGAAATTTAAAAAATATACTTCTAAATTTTAATCCAAAAGCTTAACAAAGGACCCTTGAGTGTCGGCTACTCTATTGAGATAGCCTCTCTGCTTGTCATTTATGATCGTATTCTTATTTCAATTTCGGAAAGGACATTTTAAAGCCTTCAGACCATTTAAACGAGCTTCCTGAACTTTTAAAAATATCTACCTGAGTGCCTGCGGAGAATTTCTCTGAGCTTCTTTGACCTAAAGAATTTTTAGTGTGTACTCAAAGATTCTTTTCGGTAGGGTATACATGGAATATTTACTATCTAAAGAATTGTAAACTAAAAGTTAGGTTAGAATTCGTATTTCATTTCTGATCGTCTAGAATTCATATTTTTTGCATATTTTGAACCAAATATTTTGCTATGTTCATTAAATAAATATCATTTTAGTTTATGGTATGTTGAAACTTATACTAGATAAAATGCAGAAACTTACTTATTGAAATTTGATCTCATCTAAAAATGTATGAACGAAAATTTCACCTTTATATTTGACAACATTTACCTTTTTATAATTATAAACCTTTATATTTTCCGTGCCGTAATTTATAAAAATATTATTAATTGAGAAATAAATAACATCAACTACATGAATCTAATGCGTTATTTTAAGGTTTGTTTTTGAATACTAAATTGTTTTATGCGTAGCTTTATGCAAACATTCTTTGAACATTGAAACATTCTTACCAAAATGGCATAAATAATAGGCATTTTTACAATAAATACAATTGATTATGCACGTTATTCAAATTGTCTAACAAATGAACAAAAATAACAAATAAACAACATGATAACAGGTATACAATTGCACTCTCATTAAAGAATTTTTAACAATTAATACCGTAGCGACATCTATAGATGCAGTCATAATTGCATCATTGACAGTTTCTCTATTTTAAACTTAATGATCCCACTTCAAAAACTCAAATATGCTTATCTCCATAAATATACAAGCAAATTATTCGTCTTATAACTCGCTGAGGCAAACACCGCGTGCAGCGTTAGGAGAGGATCATACATGATCTAAGAATACACGGTCTAGCCACACGCAACTAAAAAAAAGTTAACCAATAAGGAGCAACTCCACCACTTTTAACCATATTGGATAAATGAGCGCGTGAAAATGAAGTATATTTGAAAGGAAGTAAATGCAATGAGCGAAGATTGTAAGTAAAAGATAAAGAAATTATATAGTTTATCAATAAATTAAATTAGTTTGAAAATAATGAAATTTTGGAGATGCGTAATCTAAAGTATAAACAAATATATAACATCTAACTTGTAATATAGAAGAAATACTTAGAAATATGGATAACATAACCTCTCAATACACCTGAGGAATTATACCTTTTAACGCGAATGAAATAAAGTATCACCCACCTAAGGATAAAAAAGAATATTGTTTTCGAGCTGAAAGCAGAAATAAATAAATGCAAAATATCGATATCATATCCTGTGTTATGATAATATCCGTTTTTATATTTCGTATATACATAAGCACTAAATGAGAACAAAAGAACGCTCTTAGGGTACACAAAGGCACATGTTCAGATCTTATATTCATATGAAATAATGATTTCAATGATGTTTTCAATAGAAACACCACTACAATTTTCACAAAGTGAATCTTAACACGACGCGCTTCCACAACGGATATCGTCAGCAGTGTCCGCTTCTTGCACCTTATTTGAATATTGAGAACTTTCACAGGTATTGACATTGATTTACAATGTAGCCATAATTCATAATTTCAAATCTTTTGAGTGAAGACCGAAACGCTAAGGATTGCTATGGTAAGCAAGATGGCTAAAAGTGGTGGAGTGCGAATGGGGACAAAATGGGGGGAGCTGATGGCTAGACCGTGTATTCTTAGATCATGGGATCATATACATGGAATTACGTTGAATAATGGTACATCATGATCCAAGAAGCTACGGTCCCGCAACTTGGTGGTACGAAATACGTACAAGCCGCGTCTCATAAAGTTTCCTCCATATTGGTTACCATGACAACGCAGAGTCACTTTTCTAATAACGATTCAACTCATTTCGCGTCATGATGTAGCACCTCTATTAAATATAGCCCCTCTATTATAAAGTCTCTATGTGGTTCTATATATCCTTTTGTTCATTTCTATATAGGTTTCTATAAGACAATTAATGGAGGGAGCACAGCGTTTCTCAAACTTGCATACTCAAAAGTACCCAGTGGGCACCGGGACGTCCTAAAGACGTCCTTAGAATGAACCTCTATGTCATATAATTTGATGGCTTTAAGACACCCTTTGGATCTTTTCATGTCTTTAAAAGGTCGTCAGGACGTCCCTAAGACGTCAGCCGAAAGACGTATAAAGGACAAGTTAAGGACTTGTGTGCCCACTGGGTAGATAATGCAAATTTGGTTATTACATTTTTCAATTCTTGAAGATACATAGTTTGAAATATAATAGAAATTATAGATTTCAAATTATCAACCCTTAGGGGTGTTGGTTCAATCCGACTTTGAATTTTTTACATTCTGATTCCTACGAATGTAATGTAATCGTCAAAATTTTCAATCTATGGTTTTTAACGGATCTTTACGTTTCGGCACTAACAGAATCCGAAAACCATAAAATTTCATCGTTGTCTGTCTGCTTGTATGTTTGTATGTCTGTATCATGCATGGTTACCTGAATGTTGTAGCCACGCTAACTTTTGAAGGATTTGTCCAATCAAGTCCGCATTTGATACACTTCTGAAGGTCCCCAAACTAAAGGCTAAGTTCGTTAATCAGATATTTCGAACCAAAATTTAAAAATTGAGAGCATTTTCAAAATGAATTTTTTTTAATTTTATAATTTGTTGTCAAAGTTTCTTATAGATGGGTGAAAGGCTTGCAAATTATATAGATAACTTTTTTTATTTTGATGAAAGTCACAAAAGTTATATACATTTAAAAATTTGAAAATTTTCAAAAAATAGAACAAATTATTTTTTTATAGATCCAAGAATTTCAATCAAAATTTTCACCAGATACCAAATATATTTCAAAACTATTCTACCTGAATCTTTCGATTTGCCCAAAATTAAAAAAAATTGTAGCATTTTCAAAATTTTCCATTTTTTTTAACTTATAAAAATTTTTGTCAAAGTTTCTCATAGATTGGTCAAAGAGTTGCAAATTATCCAAATAAAATGTTTAATTTTCATGAAAATTGGAAAAGTTATACACGTTTCGAAAATTTGAAAATTTTCAAAAAATAGAAAAAAAAATTTTTTCATGAATCCAAAAATTTTATTCAAAATTTTCTGTAGATACCAAATACATTTTAAATTATTCTAGCCGAATTTTTTGATTAGGACACAATTTCAAAAAATGTTGTTAATGTCTCCGATACTTGACAAAAATACTTGCAAATCATCCAAATTAAAGTTTTAATTTGGATAAAAATTAAAAACGTTAGTGTAATGTAACCGTCCAAATTTTCGATCTCTGGTTTTTAACGGATCTTTACGCGCGCACGGAATCCAAAAATCATAAAATATTGTCGGCGTCTGTCTGTACGTCTGCCTGTATGTCTGTATGTATGGTTACCTGAATGTTGTAGCCACGCTACCTTTTGAAGAATTGGTCCAATCGAGTCCGCATTTGATACACTTCTGAAGGTCCCCAAAAATAAAGGCTAAGTTCGTTAATCAGATATTTCGAACCAAAATTAAAAAATTGAGTGCATGTTCAAAATTTTGATATTTTTGTTGTTGAAATTTTATAAATTTTTGTCAAAGTTTCTTACAGATGGGTAAAAGACTTGCAAATGATCCAAATAAAATTTTTAATTTGGATAAAAATTACAAACGTTATATACTTTTTAAAAATTTGAAAATCTTCAAAAAATAGAACAAATTATATTTTTCATAGATCCAAAGATTTTCATTAGATACCAAATATATTTTAAAACTATTTTAGCCGATTTTTTCGATAAGCCCACATTTTTAAAAATTAGAGCCTGTATAATCTAACAGTAGAGCGCGAAGCGCGATTATAGCAATGAGAATGTAATCGTCAAGGCCGTAGGTGCTTTGAGAAGCTTCTTTAATGTCAAATTAAAAAAAAAGGTTCAGCTTTACTTTATGATTGTAGCTTATCAGGGGTTTGAATTACAGTATTTGATATATTTATATCTATACTTAAAAAAGGGAAAAGGATTAAACAACCACAACAGGGTCTTGTTAGGATCAGGAAAAATAAAATAAAGTAATGCAAAGACCGAGTGCGAGATAAATATATAATCGAGCGCGAAGCGCGAGAATGAATAGTCGCGCGCCCTGGGCGCGCTCAAACAAGCGAGCGAAGCCCTGGCGGACCGAACGAAACGGATGGAGCCTCTACAAAGTACCCGTAAAGACCCATTGGGTCCCCATTTGGTTCCTTTTTTAAAAACTCATAAAAACAGCAAAATCAACTATTAAATTGTTGAAATTCGGATTCTACGTTAAAATTTGCATTAGAAACTCACGGAGTAATCGTAATACTTTTTTTGCAGCGTTGAAAACTTTAAAAAATAAAATACCTGTCATTTACATGGGCCGAAGGCGCCTTCAAGTACATCTTCTTTTAGTAGCAGTTAACCATGGACATAGGAAACACGGGACTAGGCATGCCAGGCTAACTTGAGCGAGCGGGGTTGAATCCACGGGAGGAGGGAGAATTCCATGAGTGGGGAGAGCCGCCATCTTACGATATGCCACTTGATTATGCGCATGAGCATTTTTGCCGACAAACTGTGCATGAAAATATAAACATGCTGCCATGTTTGTCGCTGGACTTCAAAAGGTGGCGGACCTCCCCCCTCATTGCATCACCCCCGCAATGGCATGCCAAGTCCCTTGTTTCCTATATCCATGGTCCAAGCAGTTAATAAGCGTTCCGTCGGTAAGTTCAAGAATTTTGTCTAGATTTCAGCACCACGCAGTGAAAACCTCAGACAACAACGCTGTGATACAAGTGAGAGAGAATTTTATTCTTAAACGTCGCGCACAACATACTAGAGCTAGGTGATCCCAGATTTGAAACGACGTTCACTCCAATTCTAGCACAGGTCTTATCCGTGTGAAATATAGTAGGACACGATTTATATGACTGGGTTGTCCGCGCAACCCATTTCTCCTCTTTGGAATTTGAAAACTCGAAGGTGCATGATTTCCGGTCGGAACCCTTCGGCGGTTCTATTTGTCTTTATCTGCTAACTACTTTGAAATAAAATCAAGAGATTGGGATTTTAATATTTCCAGATTTCGATGCTGGCGATTCTCATGATTTGAATACTTCGCGCGCCTCTTTATATGGGTATATTTTGAGGTTACGTTATTTCAAGTATAAAATATAAATGATATAAATATCTATGCTATTATATATATATATAATTAAAAATGTGTCATAAAGACAACCGCAGGATTTCGCCGGGAGCGGGTGCTAATCTGAAAAATTGCGACCCAAGGACAAACGCCTTCTGCATTTTTCCCGCAAGTGTTCTAGCATATTGTTGACACGCAGGGATGCTTTTTAGGCTATTGGCAAGTGAAAGCTTGGCACCTCCAAGAGCGCC
>NC_046666.1:91838540-91844586 GCF_010883055.1 Belonocnema kinseyi
CTTGATCCGCATTTGAAAGAAATTGAAGAAATGGGCGACTTTGTAATTCATCTCGTTTGGATAAAAACTCCATTATTTGGTTGAAAAATAAATTATTTTGTTGAAAGTGTAACTATTTTGTAAAAAAAAGTCCTCTTTTCTATCAAAAGTTCAACTACTTTGTTAAAATGTACTTTTTTCTTTGAAGGTTCATCTGTTCCGTTGAAAATACATTTTTGAAACTGCAAATTTTACAAATTTAACTATTTGGTTGAAAGTTCAACTCGTTGATTGAAAATTCATATTTTTCGCTTAAAAAATTCAACTTTTTGTAGATAATTGGTCTTTTTAACTTTAAAATTAAATAATTTCGTTGAAAATTCATGTATTTTGTTTAAAATTTGTCTGTTTTGTAGATCATTAATTTTCTTGATCGAAAATTCATCTTAGTGGTTGACAATTTATCAACTTGGTTGAAAATTCATTTTTCCTGCTAAAAATTATTTACCTTTATCTGAAAATGTAACTATTATATGATTGATTAAAAATTAATCGTATATATTGGTTAAGTTGAAATTTTTTTTTAAACATTAATCTTCTTGGTCGAAAATTCACATTTTTCCTTGAAAATTTAACAATTTTGTTGAAAATAGGTTTTTTTTGGTTAAATTCAATTTTTTAACACAGTTTTTATCTGGAATTTGAACTATTCTATTTCTGGTTGAAATTTTATCCTGTACATTGTATTAGTTAAAACACGAATTATTTGATAGAAAATTAATTTATTTGTTTTCGATTATGATTTTTTTTAATTGAAAGAATTTTTAAATAAAATTTTTTAAATTGAACTTAAGGTATTAAAAATGGAAAAATAATTGATTTTACAAGATGATTCTGAATCCGTTGAAAATGAAAGAATTAATAGAAATTAGTTTTTTAAATTATTTTCAATGATGACTTCAAATATTATTTCAGTCTAGAAAAATTTTATTTTTAACCCATTCAATTTGAAGTTTTTTAATTGAAAAAAAATTTCGTTCATTTAAAACAATCCATTATGAACAACTATTAAAAACTATAAAAATTTGAAAAGAATGGTTCAAAATAGAAAGCCTTGAATTGTTAAAATTGTAATGAAGTAAATTTGAAATTTGAACGCTACAATTTTAATTTTAAAAAATATTCAAAATTAATTTAAAACTTGAAATTATTTCAAATAATTTGAAAGTCGATGTAGATTTTTGCAGATTTAAAAAAAATAAAGCTTTTTGAGATTTGAAAAATATTTAAAAAGAATAACAAAAATGGTTATGATTGCTAAGAAAATTGAAAATGATTTTTTATTTTGAAAAATTAATTTTAAGTGAGTATTTGAAAAGATTTTAAAAATTGAAAAAAAAGAATCAGGACAATTTTAAGACAATTTTTTTATTTTGCAGTTTTTTTAATGTTAGGAAAAAAATCTAATTAACAAAATATATCAATTTTCAACCAAAAACTTTACTTTTTAACAAATAAATTAATTTTATATCAAATAATTGGTGTTTTAACTAATACAATGTACTGGATAAAGTTTCAATCAAAAATGGAATAGTTCAATTTTCACATAAAAGCAATTAATTTTTGATCAATCCTACAATAGTTACATTTTCAGATAAAGAAAAATAATTTTTAACAGAAAAAATGGATTTTCAACAAAGTTGTTAAACTGTAAATCAATAAGATGAATTTTTGACCAAGAAAATTAATGATGTACAAAAAAAGACAAATTTTAAACAAAACACATGAATTTTCAACGAAATTTTTTAATTTTGAAGTCAAAAAGACGAATTATCTACGAAAAGTTGAATTCTTAAGCGAAAAATATGAGTTTTCAATCAATGAGTTAAACTTTCAACCAAATAGTGAAATTTTCAACTACAATTATAAAACGTTGTTAAAAAAAGCGTATTTTTTTGTTGCAAAGTAGTTCAACTCTTAGTGAAATAATCGACCTTTAAACCCAAGAAGATGTACAGTTGATATTTCAACCAAACAATTGCATTCTTGACCAAAAATGATACATTTTCAACCAGAAACATTAAACTTTCAATTAAATTATTTAATTTCAAAGTAAACAAGAGTATTATCTACAAAAAAGCTGAATTTTTAACTCAAAACTATGATTTTCCAACCAAAATTTTAGTTTTCGACCAATTAGTTTAACTTTCTATCAAATTGTTGACTTTCAACGCCCAAAATATGCATTTGTTACAAAACAGTAACATTTTTAACAAAAAAGTTCATTTGAAGGCAAATAGTTAAATTTTCAACTATAATTATGAATCCTTAATAAGAAAAAAATAATTTTGTTACTAAGTAGTTCAACTTAAAGTGAATAATCGAATTTTCCACCCAAAAATTATGATTTTAATTTTTAAAAATATAGTTGCATTTACAACAAAACGACTTTGCAGCCAAAAAATATTTACAGTTGACATTTCAACCGAAAATTTTAATTTTTAAACAAAAAGTATAAATTTTCTGTAAAAAAATTTAATTTCTACAAAGAAAGACGAATTTTTAACAAAATACATGATTTTTTAAACTAAAAATGGTATAGATTAATTTTCAGTTTCAAACATGTATTTTTACAACACATAAAACACGTTTCCATCAGAATAGTTATTAAATAAAAAAATAAATAAATTTTAACAAAGTAGTTGAACTTTTGATCGAAAAGAGGACTTTTTTCTTACAAAATAGTTACATTTTCAACGAAATAATTAAGTTTTCATCCAAATAATTGAGTTTTTATCCAAACGAGATTCTAACAATGTTGTGAATATTTGAATTTTAATAACTGATAAAATGATAACGTGAATTATTGGAAAATTGTCCGAGTTTTTCTGTAGTGTGTGATATTGTTTAAATTAAAAACAAGAAGGTAAATATTTGTATTATAAGCCTATCCGTGTTACCTATCTATAAATATTTACATCAATAATTTAAAAGAAAAACAGTTTAAATTACACCTAACAGGTGTAATTAAGATTTTTTAAATTCTAATTTCATAGTAATAATAGTTATATGATATAAATGTTTAAAACTTGACCAATTCCAAAAAATTATATATTTTTATAAAGATTTTTCCGTATATTTTACAACCTAATTAATGAATACATCTGTTTGAGAAAACGACAAGGCAAGTTTTCAAGAAATTATCCACATATTTTTTTAAAGTGTTTTTCATTTAAATTATTGATATAAATATTTATTGATAGGTAACACGGATAGATTTATAATACAAATATTTACCTTTTTGATTTTAGTTTAACCAATATCACACACTAAAGAAAAACTTGGACATGTGTTTGATAATTTACGTTATCATTTTATCAGTTATTAAAATTCAAATATTCACAACATAGTCAAAATCTCGTTTGGATAAAAACTCAATTATTTGGTTAAAAACTTAATTATTTTGTTGGGAATGCAACTATTTTTTTTTAAAAAGTCGTCTTTTCTATCAAAAGTTCAACTTCTTTGTTAAAATTTATTTATTTTTTTATTTAATAACTATTCTGATGGAAATATGTTTTATGTGTTGTAAAAATACACGTTTAAAACTGGCAATTAACCTATACCATTTTTGGTTTAAAAAATCATGTGTTTTGTTAAAAATTTGTCTTTCTTTGCAGAAATTAAATTTTTTAAATGGAAAATTGATACTTTTTCGTTAAAAATTAAAATTTTCGGTTGAAATGTTCAACTGTAAATATTTTTTGGCTGCAAAGTCGTTTTGTTGATGCAGCTTGTTGTTTGATGCAACTATATTGTTCAAAATTAAAATCATAATTTTTGGGTGGAAAATTCGATTATTCACTTAAAGTTGAAATACTTTGTAACAAAATTAATTTTTTCTTATTAAGGATTCATAATTATAGTTGAAAATTTAACTATTTGCCTTAAAATGAACTTTTTTGTTAAAAATGTTACTGTTTTGTAAAAAATGCATATTTTGGGCGTTAAAAGTCAACAATTTGATAGAAAGTTACACTATTTCGTCGAAAACTAAAATTTTGGTTGGAAAATCATATTTTTGAGTTAGAAAATCAGCTTCTTTTGTAGATAATACTCTTTTTGGCTTTGAAATTAAATAATTTAATTGAAAGTTCGTTTATTTTGTTGGAAATTGACCTTGTTTGGTAGAAATTTAATGTTTTTGGTTGAAAATGTATAATTTTTGGTCAAAAATGCAATTGTTTGGTTGAAATATCAACTGTACATCTTGGGTTTAAAAGCCGATTATTTCACTAAGAGTTGAACTACTTTGCAACCAAAAAATACGCTTTTTAACAACATTTTATAATTATGGTTGAAAATTTGACTATTTGGTTGAACGTTTAACTCTTTGATTGAAAACTCATATTTTTTGCTTAAAAAATTCAACTTTTTGTCGATAATTCGTCTTTTTGACTACAAAATTAAATAATTTCGTTGAAAATTCATGTATTTTGTTTAAAATTTTTCTGTTTTTGTAGATCATTAATTTTCTTGGTCAAAAATTCATCTTATTGATTAACAGTTTAACAACTTTGTTGAAAATCCATTTTTTCTGTTAACAATTATTTTTCTTTATCTGAAAATGTAACTATTGTAGGTTTGATCAAAAATTAATTGCTTTTATGTGGAAATTGAACTATTCCATTTTTGATTGAAACTTTATCCAGTACATTGTATTAGTTAAAACACCAATTATTTGATATAAAATTAATTAATTTGTTAAAAAGTAAAGTTTTTGGTTGAAAATTGATATATTTTATTAATTAGATTTTTTTCCTAACATTAAAAAAACTGCAAAATAAAAAAATTGCCTTAAAATCGTCCTGATTCTGTTTTTTTAATTTTTAAAATCTTTTCAAATACTCACTTAAAATTAATTTTTCAAAATGAAAAATCATTTTCAATTTTCTTAGCAATCACAACCATTTTTGTTATTCTTTTTAAATATTTTTCAAATCTCAAAAAGCTTAATTTTTTTTTAAATCTGCAAAAATCTACATCGACTTTCAAATTATTTGAAATAATTTCAAGTTTTTAATTAATTTTGAATATTTATTAAAATTAAAATTGTTGCGTTCAAATTTCAAATTTACCTCATTACAATTTTAACAATTCAAGGCTTTCTATTTTGAACCATGCTGTTCAAATTTTTATAGTTTTTAATAGTTGTTCATAATGGATTGTTTTAAATGAACGAAATTTTTTTTCAATTAAAAAATTTCAAATTGAATGGGTTAAAAATAAAATTTTTTTACACTGAAATAATATTTGAAGTCATCATTGAAAATAATTTTAAAAACTAATTTCTATTAATTCTTTCATTTTCAACGGATTCAGAATCATCTTGTAAAATCAATTATTTTTCCATTTTTAATACCTTAAGTTCAATTTAAAAAATTTTATTTAAAAATTCTTTCAATTAAAAAAAATCATAATCGAAAACAAATAAATTAATTTTCTATCAAATAATTCGTGTTTTAACTAATACAATGTACAGGATAAAATTCAACCAAAAACAGAAGAGTTCAAATTCCAGATAAAAACTTAGATGAAAAATTGAATTGAAAAAGAAAAAAAAACGAAGTTTCAACAAAATTGTTAAATTTTCAAGTGAAAATGTGAATTTGTCGACCAAGAAGATTAATGTTTTTTATAAAGAAAAAAAAAGATTTTTCAACTTAACCAATATCATATAATAGTTACATTTTCAGATAAAGATAAACAATTTTTAATAGGAAAAATGAATTTTCAACAAAGTTGTTGAACTTTCAACCAACTAGTTAAATTTGTACAATTTTCAGTTCCAAAAATGTATTTTCAACGGAACAGATGAACCTTCAAAGAAAAAAGTACATTTTAACAAAGTAGTTGAACTTTTGATAGAAAAGTGGACCTTTTTTTACAAAATAGTTACACTTTTAACAAAATAATTTATTTTTCAACCAAATAATGGAGTTTTTATCCAAACGAGATGAATTACAAAGTCGCCCATTTCTTCAATTTCTTTCAAATGCGGATCAAG
>NC_046666.1:91844686-91852902 GCF_010883055.1 Belonocnema kinseyi
CAGCATCGAAATCTGGAAATATTAAAATCCCATTCTCTTGATTTTATTTCAAAGCAGTTAGCAGATAGAGATATAAATAGAATAGTCTCCTACTATATTTCACACGGACAAGACCTGTGATAGTATTGGAGTGAACGTCGTTTCAAATCTGGGATCACTGCTGGAGCTATTATAGATGCGCTTGAAGTCACCTTCAGCAGAAGTTAGTGACGTTTTCTTTCATTTTTAACGCTGCAAAAAGAAAGTATTGCGTTTTCTCCGTGAGTTTCTAATAGAAAATTTAACGTAGAATCCGAATTTTAACAGTTTAAAAGTTGATCTTGCTGTTTTTTTAGTTTTTTTAAAAAGGAACCGAATGAGGACACAATGGGGTCTTTACGGGTACTTTGCAGAGGCTTCTTTCGGTTCCTTCGGACCGCCAGGGGGGATTTGTCAACGAAAGAAAGAAAATTTGTCAAATATCCGGGGTTTTGCGAGAACCTTGGATCAATAAAATGTTGAAAATCAAAAAATGTGTTGAGGAAATGATTATTTTCCCGGCAAATATGAATTTTGCGAAAGATAGAAACCAGCGGGTAGCAGACGCAGCATTTGAAAGATTAAAATCGTTTGCTAATTTATTTTTTTACTCACAATTCTGACATAATGGAAGAATTCTAGAGATCAGCGGCTCTTCCAAAGGGCTATGTCTTGATGATGGCGTCCCCAAATTTTTCGAAATACGTTGCGAAATGGAGCAAAAAGCAGAGAACTGACATGTCCTGTCTGTGTTTTTGTACCATTATTTGTAATGAACCACCAAACCAGCTACATATTTGCCGTTACCTTCACTCTACACGCGGTATCGGCGGTATCAGGGTCTGGTGGTTCATCCCAAATACAGTTACAAAAAACACAAACAGGGCATCCCAGTGGGCACCGGGACGTCCTAAAGACATCCTTAGAATGTACCTCTATGTCATATGATTTGACGTCTTTAAGACATCCTTTGCATCTTTTCATGTCTTTAAAAGGTCCTCAGTACGTCCGCCGAAAGACTTATATAGGACAAGTTTAAGACTTGTGTGCCCACTGGGATGTCAGTTCTCTCTGCTTTTTGCTCCAGTTCGCAACGTATTTCGCAAAATTTGGGAACACCATCATCAAGACCTGGCCCTTTGGAAGAGCCGTTGATCTCCGGAATTCTTCTATTATCTTTTCTATTATCTTGTGCAAATTTCATATTTGTCGGTAAAATAATCATTTCCTCAACAAATTTTTTGATTTTTCAACATTTTATTGATCCGAGGATCTCGCAAAACCCCGGATATTCGACAAGTCGATTGTCTAGGTAAAATGCTTAGGACTTAATAAACTTAGGGCTTAGGATTTGATCTTGAAAATCTTTCAATTATGCGAAGCAAAATGAATTACTATGAGAGGCTATACGTCTGATTAAATTTTTGGATTGTGCGATATTATGCGCATGCGTTAAAAATAGTAATGAAGACAGGCTTAACACTGCACTGAGAAACTTTGTACTGGAAAAATGACTAAATTAGGTTACAATCGAGGGACCAAGGCGATAATTCGTATATTTTAATACAATAATCGTAAGCTATGCTATTTTTGTATGAAACTTTCCTATTGATAACACGAGGTCTTAGTATTTTTATAGTAAAATCCTAGATAGGATAGATTAGTAGAGACATAATTAAATTATGTAAAAAGTGTAGAAGTAATAAGTACCTAAAATAAGATAAAAGACTAAATTTGTAAGAGGAATTGTTATTGTCTGTAGCAATATGAATTATACTACGACACTATCTATTTTTTGTATTATGGAGTGAGACAAATTCGTAAGATCGATCTCAAATATTAGTAAGTGACTTAGTAAGCGAGCCTAGCGTTGGACCGAGTGCAGCCGAGCGTAAACGATGTCAGCCGACCAACGCTCTACTGAAATTCTTTAAATTTATCGATCACGTGATTTGGATTGATGCAAAGATCCTTATTACAATAAATTTGGATAATTCGAAAAGTTAAAATTGAAAAACAAATTTTCCAGAAAGCAAAAAATAATTTTTTATCCTCGATATTAGGATATTTGATTACGTTAAGATATAGTGCTTAGAATTTTACAAATGCCATCACTGTGAACAATTAATAAATAATTCAATTTAAGTCAATTTGACTGCTAGAATTTACTTGATAAGAGCGATAAATTTCTGGATCTCATTATCTACTTTAGCCGAATGGAAAATCGCCGTGCTGCCGCGCTGGAGACCCGTGTTTGTTTCCCACCAGCTTTACTCTAATAATATTTTTCTGTTTCAGCTTGTACTATAATATTCCTGCATGTGTATAATAATGTATAAACTAAATATAATCGTGTGTACTTTACAATTGCAATTTAAATAAATATAATAGTGCGAAAGGGATCAACATCTCATAATAAATAAGTTTGCATTTACGTCGTATGCTCGTGTAAAATATACGTGTCGTGACCTTCAACGCGACGCGACGACGCATGTTTAAGTCGCTTACTAATTCAGTGCGCCGGTCTCTCTCGACGTTACTATAGTCCTTTGCAAATATTGCAATCTTCTGTAGAAATAAATGTAACATTTTTTAATTTTTTCCAATGAATTTTATAGTTCGGCATGTAGTTACTAGTTACTACTCGGAGTAGTAAACATTACACAAACTCCGCTATGTCCCTCCATTGAAAACTGAAGATAGTAAAATCTAATCTGATTTTTAGCAAATATTTCAGCGAAAGGTTTCTCCGTGTATTTGTTTTTGCCATTCATGCACGAAGGATGGCAGTCCAAAAGGAGCTATACGGCAAAAATTCACCCGTAAAAAAGTCACCAACTTGTAGCTAGGTCTCGGATACGGAGTAGAAAAATCAAACATTAAATCCTTACTTTATGAAAAATGTACATGGATAAATTTGGAACTTTCCCAGTGGGCACCGGAACATCCTAAAGACGTCCTTAGGACGTCTTTAAATGTCCTGGGACATTCTTGGACATTGGCGTCTAAGTCCCAGGGTCATTATAAAGACAACTTTAGGACGTCATAAAGACGTTCTATGTCTGGCCTAAAGTTGTCCCAAAGATGTCCGCAGGGCTAGTCCTACAGACGCCCCAAAAAGCCATGATTATGTTTTCACGCTAAAAAGTGAAAAGCCTCCCTGTGGGCACCAGGACATCAAAAGGACGTCCTAAGAACGTCTGTATATGTCCTGCGACATTGCGAGTATAATGTGAGCCATTAAGAGTATGAAATTCAATGTCGAAACAGAATAATATTGTAAGGCTTTAAAAAAGCAAAAATTTTTCTAGCGACTATTTTCATATTGTGCGTTGCTTGGCTTAAAATGTTAATTATCGTTTGTTTTTTAGGATTTTAAAAATGATAGAACTCAGACAATTTTGATTTTATTGAAAAAAGTCATATGAATAAATTGTTCTTGTTTCAAAGTACTATGGTCAACCGGAAATAGAATTTCCAAAACTGGCAAAATCATGGTTTCGAAAATTTTACAAATGTGCTCAGTCATTGAGTTTTTATACAAAATGGCTGGTTAACGAATTCGTTCTTTCTTTTTGGGACCTGAAAAAGTGTGCCGAAGCACACATTACTACAAACTAAAGACAGAAAAACAGACAGACACCTTCATAAAAATAGTTTTTTCTGACTCAGGGAGTCTCAAAACGTGGAGATTTGATGAAAACCGACCATGTCCGATTTTACACAAAACCAATACAATAATCTTGTCACTCCCATTTAAAGTTCGTTTAGGCACATCGTGATCCTTTATAACATTCTGAGGACGTCCGTAGATTGTACTCAGGACATCCTTGATAACATTCTAAGGACGTCCATAGGTTGTCCTACGTACTCACTTTTTGAATTTGAATCCAAAATGGCTGCCTAACAAACTTAACCTTCATTTTAAGATAGTAAAAGAATTTACCAAAGGCAACCCAGTGGGCACACAAGTCCTAAGCTTGTCCTATATACGTCTTTTGGTGGACGTCTTAAGGACGTCCTGAGGACCTTTTAAAGACATGAAAAGATCA
The DNA here is from genome assembly GCF_010883055.1 of Belonocnema kinseyi. Taxonomy (NCBI): domain Eukaryota; kingdom Metazoa; phylum Arthropoda; class Insecta; order Hymenoptera; family Cynipidae; genus Belonocnema; species Belonocnema kinseyi. The sequence goes on from NC_046666.1 coordinate 91,848,757, forward strand.
AACGGATGTCTTAAAGACGACAAATCATATGACATAGAGGTACATTCTAAAGATGCCTTTAGGACGTCCCGGTGCCCACTGGGAATCCAATCAGTCAATTCTTTCGAAAGTAATCGTGCTAACAAAAAAAAATCATCAATGGATGGACAGACACATTCCTAAAAATCTGTTTTTCGGATTCAGGGGGTCTAAAACGTGGACATTTGACAAAAACAGTAATGGCAAGAACGCAGTGATGGCGACTGTACGGCCTGGCAGCAACGAGCAACACTGACGAAAAGTCGTTGTTAGTAGTGGTGGGATATCAATATCGAAAATATCGATATTCAGAGTCCGATATATCGATATTCCATATCGATATTTACAAAGACAATATCGATATTTTGTCATAATTTCGATATCCATATCTCATCACTATTTTTTCACTTGACAGAATTCACTTTTTAGTTAAATAGTGAGTGATAAAACAAGCAAAAACTGAATACAAGTAAACGTAAGTAGGCATTATATTTTTCATTAATTATTTATCTTTGTATATTTCCTAATTTGTATTATGCGAATATTTGTAATACAGTGAAACACTTCAATAGCCCTTTCTTCTATAGCCATTCCGAGAATTTACGCCGCACCGTAGGTAGGTATAACAGGAACTGCGCGGGGGCCGCAGGTTCTGCGGTTGTCACTCAGGGGAGCAGCCAGGCGTGAACAAACAGAAGCGGAGCGGGCTACAATGTGTTAGTTCACACTAACCGTCAGCCCCAAAATCGGCGCTATAAAAGAATTTCACTGTAATAGAAGTCTCAGTGAGAACGGACTCAATTAACTTCAAACGCTAACAAATGCAATATAAACTTCGACTTAAAATCTTTCGAATTTGAAGTGTTTCATATTGCACTAAATATGGTATTTACATTAATTTCACTCAAAAGAATGTTGTCCATTACTATCCTATTTTCGCCATACATATCTCTCTGTCTTTTATGTTTATACAGTTATTGGGCTGCGTTACTTTTTGGGGTGAGGTGTGAGGGGATTGCCTAAAGTTGTTAACTTGGTTTATGGACAGCCCCTGACATACAATATTCTTTTATCATAAGAAAACAGTAATTACATTCTAAATTAATTACTTCCACGCAGTTACTGATGTCTCACCCAGGAGACTTATTTAAAATATAGTTACTGTATTTATTAAAAAACAAGAGTTCTACTTGTTTAGATTTATTATCTTACGACTATTAGAACCAATTTATTTTGTTTAATTAGGCTCATAAGCACTCACAGAAATCAACAAAAGTTATAGAAAATGATTTGTTTGTTTTTGTACAAACTTACTTTCTGTTGCAAGTTTGAGGAGAAGAATGATCATACAGAAATTATTATATTAAACTATCTGGTAGCTTTAATACATTGGTTTTAATAATAATGTTTTTATACTCATTATAATTATTTATTCGTTTAAAATGAAAAATATCGACAATATCTATATTTTTTATCCGATATATCGATTTTTTCGATATTTATTTTCCGATATATCGATATTTCAAATATCGATAATTTTTTTCGATATCACATCACTAGTTGTTAGGATTGGTCAAAGATATTATAAACGTAGATGCGGTACGGAGCGTCGGAGTGGGGAATTATATATATAGGACATCACATTTTCTGCCCTATCGAGGTGCTGCCCTCATCGTACTACGAAGTCGAATTCTTGTTTTCTCATTCTTCGTAAAATATGACGGTAAAGCAGTAGAAAAGTATTTTGAGGTTAGAAAAGTTTGACATGTATGTATAGCTGAATTTTTTCAGATCTGAAGCTTAATCCAGGTTTTCGGTACAGTCTTTTTTTAATTATAGAAAAAATGTTTTCGAAAAATCATATTTTTAATTTTAAAAAAAAGTGTTATAGAAAGGCATTTCAAGATAAACAAGCGCTGAAAGCATTTTTCTTTAACAAATTATTTTTTTAAATTGAAATAATCAAATATTTATACCAAAGAAACAACTTTTTAAATGTTTGAAGTGTTTAAACATTATTGTTTAAATTTAAAATAACAATAATGAAAACAAAATATATTTCTGGATAAGATATTTTGGTTGAAAATGTATATAGTATTTTTTAAATCACAAAAGTTCTTCCGAAAAATCGAAATGTTAATTAAAAAACACGTGTTTTTGTATATGAATTTGTCGGTAAAATTTTTTTTGTAATTTTAATTTTAAATTGAAACAATTTTTAACACTTTAAATATTAAACAAAAATTTATTTGATAACAATATTTTATTATCGTATTTTTAATAAATAATTAATACTGATTAAGAAGCAATTTTATTTGGGGAGTTTTATTATTTGGGAATTTTTAAATTCGTTAATATTATAAACTGTTCAGGAATTTTATTAGTTTTGGAATTTTATTTTTCGAGAGAGAGTGTTTTACCGAGTCGGGAATTTTATTTTTCGGGATATTTCAGCCGCCCTCATAGAATTACAGAAAATTTGCTCTAATTATGATCTCGGCGCTCGTTCTTGTTAATTTTTTCCTACAGTATTAATAAAGAAAAATTGTACGGAAATTTTTGTACCACAAAGTTACAGATAATCACAATTAAAAATTTAAAAATTCGTTGTACATTCAATTTTTATTCTTGGATCTTGGCGATTTTTTTCTAATCCATTTCAGTCACTGGTAGGCTTTTTTGACATCTAGGAATGTAAAAAAGATAAACTTCAGAAATATTAAAAACTAATTTAAGAACTATTTATACTCTTTTAAGATACCAATACAATGTACACAACACTAATTTAAAATTTGCAAATTTTTAGGCCTTCAGTTTAAGAACTTGAATTTTAACGTTAAAATTGCTTTATTTTCAGAATATAGCCTTACTGTTTGAATTTTCAGAATTGTCGTTATAAGTTATAGGTTAGGTCAAAAATAACATTCTGGGATTCGAAATTGTTACAACGCGAAAAAGTTTTAATTTAAAATTTAAAAATGCGAAAATACACCATTTTATATGTTCATTTACAATCCAAGTAGTCACTTTCTTTCGATTCCTTTGGAAGTCGATCCTTTGCTTTCAGTTTTCTTTTTAAAATATACCTTGAATTCAACGCATTTCAAATTGAATGTTTGCAGCTGCATTTAGATTGAATTATGCAAAGGTTTTTTGTTTTAAATATAAATTAATTAAAACATTTTATTTGTTTTTTACAATTGTAATTTATAACTTCTAAAATGGATTGTGTTTTTCATAGAAATAATTGAAATGTGGTTTTTTCACGTTTATAAAATTATAATTGAAGGTCACTCGGGGTGATTTTCTGTGAAAAATATTGATTTACAAAGAATATTTGTCAAACAATAGAATGGATTTCTTCGCCCGAGATACAAACGTAAATTGTACTATAGTAAAAACAACTGGAAAAATTTAGACGAAAGCCAAATTTGGTAAAGAAAACAAACATTTGTCGACCTATAAATACGAATTTTATTCCCTGAAAGATTTTTATAAAAATCTCTTTGAAACACTTTTATTGCAACAATTTAATTAAAGAAAAATATTTGTTATAAAAATGAAAATAGTACAATTTTTACATACAATTCTTAAAATAAAATCTGTGTCAAAGCACAATCCAATCCGACTATTCTTTGGAAAGTTGTACGATATACAGACAACGACAACATCAATAACAACGACGACGTAGACGCCAGAGAGACAAACAGATACCGATGTAAAAGCTTGTTTTTCTGATTCAAGGAGCCTCAAAACGTCGAAATTTCATGAAATTCGCGGAAGTCATTTTTCACATAAAACTCTTCTCATTATGGATGAGAATTTGATAAAATAATCATGGGGCCTTGAAAAAGTAGCGTTTTTCGCCTCTTGACTTTTTTCCATATCAAGCTTTTTGTGCTTCAAATGTCCATTTTCGTTTGGTTTTTTGGATTTTTAAAATCCTTTAACTTTGGTAAGTTCGATTTTATCAAAAAAAGTTGTCAGGATAAATTGTTCATATTTTTTGTACCATAAATGGCTGTCGATAGAATTTTCAAATTTTTAAAAAAATTGGTCTTAAAAATTTTTAAAAAGCATCAACTTTTTGAATTTTTATCAAAAATGGCTGTTTAACGAACTCGATCT
>NC_046666.1:91853002-91855595 GCF_010883055.1 Belonocnema kinseyi
ATAAAAATATGGGACCACTGGAAAAAATTCCGAAAGGGATGAATGAAAAATCCCAAAAAATAAAATCTCCGGCACCTGAATAATAATTTTATAAAAATTGTAATAAAAAATACATTAAAAAACACGTGCGCTTTGAAAGAAACAAATGTTCTGCCTAAATTTTCTTCGTACCTACATAATAACATTTTTGCACAAACTTTGCAGGATTCAATTCAACAACGATTTATATCAAAATTTATTTTTATTACTTTTATTTTTTTTTATTAATAAAAAATTCGATTTTTCACAACTTTTTTATATTTTTTTCAAATACTATGCACATTTTCATCCAGAAATACATATTCGATTATTGTATTTTCATTAAATAAATAATATTTGATAAACAATTTTTTTAATTGTGTAAATTCAGGAATTTTCTAGTTCAGTTATTTTATAATTCAGCCATTTTCTCTGGTGATTTTTAAAATTCGGTAATATCTTATTGTCTGAAATTTTATTTTCCTGAATTTTCCAATTCGACTTTTATATTTCGGGACTTTCATAATTTCGGGAATTTTATTATTTGGTTATTTTTCAATTTACGAATTTTACAGTGTCGGGAATTTTATCTTTCGGGATTTTTCAGTCGCTTTTTCCGAAAAATAAAATTCCCACATCACTGTAAAAATTCCGAAATTATAACATTGTCGAAATATAAAAGTCCCGAATTGGAAAATTCCCGACAGTTTACAATCTTACCGAATTTGAGAATTGCCGACAGAAAATTTCCGAATTATATAATATCCGGGCTAGACATCTCTTTAATTTGAACAATTAAAAAATAGTTTGTTTAAAAAAATTTGTTTAATAGAATAATAAAATATTTTGAATAAAGAAAAAACTTTTTTAATGTTTAAAGTTTCTAAATTTATTGTTGGAATATAAAGTAACAATAATTGAACGAATGTATTTTTTGATAAAAAGTTATTTGAAAATGTGCATTGTATTTTTGTACATTACAGAAAACGCTCGCAAAAATGAAATTATTATTTAAAAAAATAAAAATAAAAGTAGCGTTAAATCAGCCTGCATTGAATCCTGCAAATTTTGTTTCATTTAAAGCTCACGTGTTTTAAATTTATGTTTGTATCACATATTTATACAATTATTGTTATTTTAAATTAAAATAATCATTTAAAAAAATTAAACATCAAACAAAATTTCTATAATAATATTTGATTATTGTATTTTTAATAAATAAATAATATTGATCACAAAACTGTTTTTTCAATTTCTGCGATTCGGGAATTTTCTAGTTTGTATATTTGATCATTGGACAGCATTCGGCCTGGAGTTTTATTATTCGGGAATTTTCAAATTCGATAATATTGTAAACTGTCCAGAATAACGTTTTTATAAAAATATAATTATAATTCCAAGTGATAGGGAAATTGTTCTTTCGGGTTTTAAATGTTAAGAGGACAGTTCCAAGCCAGATTACGTTTCGCATTGGCAAACAATATTATACGAACAGAATTTCACTAACACATTCGTAAAAAATATCATGTTCCATAAAGTATATTTTAAGATAAACTTTAAATTATTATAATTGATACAGCTTATTTGTTTTTAATTTATTTTTGATTGAAAATGGGTTATAAAGTTTTAATCGCGAGTTACCATTTGTTTAACTTCTAAGACTTTCCAATTGAAACAGTTTAATTTTTAACGTTAAAATTGGAATATTCTTCAATTTTAAACAAATTCCGAATAGTGTTGTGAAATCAATTATGATTCACTTGTAAATCCTTGGTATCCACTTCAATTAAAAAAAGAATCATACTTTATATTCGAAGTTGATAAACTAAAAACGATTTCTATCTAAAATTATAAATTTGAAATGCTTCTAATTTTTAATTTTCCAGGTCTTCAAACTGCATTCTAAAATTCGAAATTGAAAGATTTTCGAATTACGTACTGTAAACTGAATAATATAATAGGAAAAAAGCAATTTAAGAAATTAAAAAAAACTGTTCAAACCAAACTTGGACCAATTTCTTTTCTAAAAATTCATAAATTTCCCGGTCAAAAAATTAATTCACTGCCATTTGCCTATTTTTCCCAGCCTCACAAAATCCCCGTCAATTCCCGTTCTAGCTCCAACCTGTTTCAAATAAAAATTTATAAGAATATATTACTTATTTTTCACATTAGTAATTTATAGCCTTTAAAATTGAATAGTTTTAGGTCAAACATAAAAAAGTAGAATAAAATTTTTTATTTATAGAGTTTTTATTTTATATTGAACAATTTAAACCTCTGAACTTTTTTTCAAGTTGTTTAAAAACTGTTTTTTAAATACTTTTTGTGTATAAGAAACAATTTTCTTCCATCTAATAACTATTTTGGAGTAGAAAGAAGTGAAAAGAAACACAATTATAAAACCTGATTTTTTGCTTGTGATTTCGTGATAAAGGAAACAGCTATTTATAAAATAATTTATAAAAAGGGGTTATAATTTTTGCCCAAAGAAGATAATTTCCAAATAGTTTAAGCTGTACTACTGGACCTTGCTTTCAACCGGAAACGTATTTATTTTTTATATTTACCTTCC
>NC_046666.1:91855695-91872351 GCF_010883055.1 Belonocnema kinseyi
TGCAAACTGTACAAATATAAAAATAAACACTTAATAATATTAAAGAACAATGCATAGATATTGCACTAAAAGTTTTATCTGTTAGAATAAAAATATAATATGACGAAGTAAATAAATTGTTACTTATAAAAGAATATTAAAAGATGAGAAATAACAAAGATATATTTAGAAATAATCAAATAACTTTAGAAATATTACAAAATATATGAAACAGAAATATAAATTATACATTTAATTTTCTCTCTGGTATCTAATAAAATAACCATGTCTTACAAAGCTTGGATATTTTACGTTTGTTATGAAATGTTGGCAATTTAATTTTAATTTAAATGGTTCTTGTCCAAGCTAACTTTACCATCAGTGCGCCTCGAAGGTGTGCCGAGAGTTGCTTACAGCGCTCCAAGTGGCTCTTGGCAAACTATATGGGAACGGTGCTATTTACGGGGAGCGGTGGGTAGAGGGGAAGTGACTTTTTCGCCGGACGCGCCGTCTATGTTTATGGCGGGTAACTAAGCTCGCACCGCATCTACGTTTATAATATCTTTAGATTGGTAAAGTCCACTTTGACTTGGTTGAAAATCGACTTTTCTCAATCGACTTTGCGCTCCCGAAGTCGACTTTTTTCGTTCGACTTTTCGACTTCTTTCGACGAACTATGCTTACTGCCGCGCGCTAAATCCAAAATACATTTGCAGTCTGCTTTCCAGCTGTTGCAGTTCGAGACAGCGCAGTCAAGCTATCCGCGCATGTCCCACATGAACACAAAGCGCGAACCAATCCCGTGCAAGGCTGCTACTTGTCCATGCCGGTGCACAGTCTGGTTAAATAAGGGACCACATAGTGGGGTCAAATCGGAAAATGATGTTCAAAATGACATTTAGAACGCAATTATGTACCGATTTTAGAGTTTTTTTTTAATTTAGAAATAACTTTTTCAGAAAATGGTGAGACTAGATTTTTTATTTTTTTGTTTCGTTATTTATTATTTGAATTCAAACAACGAAAAAAATGTCGATTTTCTTAATTTCATTTTTACCATCTAGACAACAATTTTCTTATACTTCTCGTCCCTTGGATTTTAATACACAGGAGTATAAAAAATATTTAAAAATTGTTAACTTACATATTTAAGTGTTATAAACAAATGGTACTAACAAATAATCGACATTAATATTAACGTATAACAATATTAACGTATGATCCTAACGATGAAAGGAAGCGAATTCAGAGCAGAAATATACTTTGAAGAGGATTAACAATTTGTTATACAAAATTTAAATTTGTTTATAACAATTATCTATACAAGTTAACAATTTTTTATCTTTTTAATATCCTTGTGCATTAAATCCAAGGGACGAAAAGTAAAAGAAAAATTTCGTCAAGAAGTTAAAAAATGAAATTAAGAAAATCATCTTTTTTCCGCTGTTTACTTTATAATAAGAATTACATAAACAAAAACAAAAAATTTACTCTCACCATTCTCTGAAAAATTTAGTTCTGAATTTTTCAATAAAAAAAATGAAAAATCGGTGCATAATTTCGTTCTAAATGTCATTTTGAACCTCGTTTCCCGATTTCACCCCGCTCTTGACCGTGAAAAAAATTTAAATTTTAGCACAAACTATTGTAGGATGTTATTATAAATAAAAAATAATTTGCGGTATAAAAAAGTCGAGAAAGTCGACTTTACATCTCGTTTCGACTTTGAAAGTCAAAAGGTTCGGTCAAAGATATTAGGTCCTAGATACGGCATGGGTCAGTGGTGGGGATGGCCGATATATATATATATATCTAACTACATTTTCGACTATATCGAGGTGCTGCCCTCTTCAACTTTTCGCCGTTTCTATGACAACCGCGTCCTCATAGCACGTCAACGGGCGGGGTGGGGCCGGGGCGCACACCGAAAGTTGTTGAATTCCAAACCGAACGTGATTTTCTGTTTCTCGTTCTCGCATTCGCCTTCGCCATCACTATAGTAATCTTTTCTATATTTGAGTCGGCTGGCTAGCTCTGTACGATCTGTACGCTAAAAATGTTATGAACACTGAATTACCTAATTATATTCAACTTAAAGAGTGTCTAAAAATATTCTACTTATTATAATTTTAAATTTTCGAGACAATAAATAAATTTAAAAAAATTCTTTTCGTACTTTAGAATTTTAGTCAAATTTCCAAAATTATGTTAGAAAACTAAACTTAAAATTTAAATGAAATTAAGATAAATTAAAAAATTTAATAAAATCTAGTTGAATTCAAAATTTAAATAAAACTTAGCTAAATTCAACATTTAAATGAAATTTAGGTGAATTTAAGAATTAAATAAAGTTTAGTTAAATTAAATTAATTTCTCGTCTGGTTTCTTTTCAAAGAGAAATTTTCTAGATACTAAGTAAATAAGTTTTAAAACAATTCTATTCATACTTTAAGATTTATTGTAGTGCAATTTTAAAAATTATTTTGTAAAACTAAGTTTAAAGATTGAATACAACTTAGATAATTTCAAAAAGTGAATACATTTTAGTTAAATTCAAAATTTAAGTAAAATTTAGTTGAATTTAAGCAAATTTCAGTTAAAAGTGTAGATTTTAAATGGTGTTAAATTTAAATACAATTAAGTTCAATAAAAATGAAACTGTCGTTAAATTTTAAATTTGATGGAATTGAATACAGATATATGTGGGTTGTTTCTTGGCTTCAACAATAAAGAGCATTCATAGACTCATAGTTCTAAAGTTTATGGTTTGAAACTTTTCAGAAGTCGACAATGTCAAAATATAAAAGGAAGCGTTTAAACTTCAGCATAACTATTTTCCATGGAAATACTTTATTATCCCACAATTTTATTTCAAATTAGAAGTATGGTAGCAATTAAATAATTATTCCATTCGAAATTATTCAGTTTCGAAAATTGGATTATAACTTTAAAGCCTTTGAAATTAAAAGGTTTTCAATGAGAGAAATTTGAAATAAAAACAATTAAAATTACAGTGTAATTATTTTCTTCTAGAAGCGTGAAAATAAAATAATAATTATTAAAAGAAACTAGTCTATAAATTTAAAATTAAAAATCTCAGTATTTGTAAAATTTCGAATATTCTTCTAGTATAACCTGTCAATTCAAATTATTTAATTTTAAATGTTTTAAATGAAATCACTTATGATTCGGCAATATATTTTTTTCAGCTTTAGGATATAAATAATTTAGAGCTGCAATAAGCAGATTATTCGATGTCAAACCTCGTGAAAAATTAGAATAAATGTAAATCCTTTGAAATCGAAAACTTTTTATAAGGAGAGGAATTTTAAATTGAAAGGTTTTAATATATTTTCAATTTAAAACATTCAAATTGAGTAATTTTATAAACAGATATTTCAAGAATTGTATTATTTAAAATTTTTCATAGAGTTGATAAATTAAAAATACAAGCATTAATATTTTTAAAATTTTGAATATGCCTCAAGTATAATCTAATAAATTTAAATAATTTAATTTTGAAAGTTTTGAATTGAAAATTGAAATGCAGAATTCTAAATGTTTGTATTTGGGTATTATCAGATTTTGGAGGCCATTAAGTTGTCAATTTTACAATATTAAACCCTTATATTTAAAACCAAATTAAATTTCAATGTTAAAATTTTTAATTGTTTAGGATTTGATTCTTAAATTCAGAATTTTTTCAATGCTTTACATTTTTAATTTTACACTTTCAAACCTTTTTTTTTAATTTGAATCATCGAGAAAAAAATATTACATTTTAGTAGACACAACTTTTTTTACGTAAAAAAATAATAATTTAGGAAATACCCCGTGCGCCAAGGTGAACAATCCGTCGAGAGGGAAAAATGGGTTAAGCCAAATCTGATGTTTGCGTGAAGAAACTCACTATCTTCGTTTTGACGTGACTCTTCTTTACGTATACGCTGCAACGCGAAAATGACCCTTACGGCAAGTTTGAGCGCGTCTAGGGCGCGCAACTGCTGGTTCTCGCGCTTCGCGCTGGGTATTTATATTTCCCCCGCATTCGTGGACACACCTTTTAAAATCAAAGGTCAATGGACTGACAACTGTAATTTTGTGATTTTGAACTCTTTTTTGTTAAAGCGCTTTCGGCTTTAACGAACACATTCTCATCACGTATCTCGTGTTTCGCACCCGATTTTGTCCAACATGTAAACTTTTCTACAATGTACAGAACACTTTTATATCAATTATAATACAATATTTATGTAACACTGCCTGGGATTACATATTAAAAAATTGCAAAATAAAAAGCAAATTGTATTTATCATGATTATTTTTTTATTTGTTCCTTATTTTGCTTTAAATTGTATTCTAAGCTACTCTGAAATATGTATCATTTCAATAAATTTATATCATTACAATTCACAATATGTATCAAAATTGAATCATACTAATTCTTATTTCCTTGCTTTTATCATTTTTTATTCTTAATGTTGTTTTTTACGATTACATAAAAACTACTGCGCATCTGCATAGGGTCTAAAGAGGAACCTATAACGTTTCCTATATAGGAGCGTATATCCTCTTCTGCCTTTTCTGTTCTTTTAGTAAAAAGTTTATTTTTGCATTTTTTATCTTATGTTTTACGATTAAAAAAAAATCTACTCGTCCAATCGATAAATGATTAATAATAAATGTATAGATCTTTTTAGACGAACAGCTTTTGTCTGGTAATATAAGTTCGTACCTTGCGTCGTTTTTTCAAACAAATTTAATATTTTTATTTTGAATGATATTGTTTACGACTAAAGTAAAAACTACGTGTCCTATAAAAAATTATAACTCTTTTTTGGATGAACAATTTTCGTCTCATTTTTTTTCGTAGCTTACATCGAAAAGTAAGTCATTATAAATTTGTCGTTCTTTCCAGGGCGCGCAATTCGAGCACTTTCATTTTTTTTCGTATCTTGCATGGTTTGACCAAAAAATGGAATATTTGAATTCTTCTATATTTTTGGTACGATCAAATTTGGAATGTTCAACTTTTCGACCAAATTAAAAAAGTTCTTATCGTAGTCCTGTAGAGCTTTCAAAAAGCAAAGTTTTTCTTCTCTTGGCTTTTTCTCATATCATGAGTTGTTTGGCTTAAAATGTTCATTTCAGTTTGTTTTATTGGATTTTGAAAATGCTCTAACTTTGATAATTTTCCTTTTATAGAAAAAAGTCATAGGGAAAAATTGTTTGAGTTCCTGAGTACTATGAACAACTGCACATTGAATTTTTAAATTTTGAAAAAATGTGGTTTCAAAATTTTTTTGTACGATCAAATTTGGAATTTTCAACTTTTTGACCAAATTAAAAAAGTTGTTATCATAATCTTGTAGGGCTTTCAAAAAGCAACGTTTTTCTTTTTCTGACTTTTTTTCATATTATACATTATTTAGCTTAAAATGTTCATTTTAGTATTTTTTTGGATTTTGAAAATGCTCTAACTCTGACAATTTTCTTTTTATAGAAAAAAACCAGAAGGATAAATTGTCTAAGTTTTGAAGTACTATGAACAACCGTGCGTAGAATTCTTACATATTGAAAAAATGTAGTTTCAAAATTTTTTTGTACGATCAAATTTGGAATTTTTAACTTTTTGACCAAATTGAAAAAGTTGTTGTCATAATCTTGTAAGGCTTTTAAAAACCAATGTTTTTCTTCTCTAGACTTTTTCTCTTATCATGCGTTGTTTAGCCTAAATTGTTCATTTTAGTTTTTTTTTGGATTTTGAAAATGTTATAACTCTAATAATTTTTGATTTTTCGAAAAAAGTCGTTGGGATACATTGTTAAATTTTTTTAATACTATGAGTAACCATACAGAGAATTTTAGAATTTTTAAAAAAGTGGTCTCAAAAATATTCAAAATGTAACCACTTTTTGAAGTTTCATCCAAAATGGCTGGCTAACGAAACTGATATTTAGTTTAGGACACTAAACAAGTGTACCAAAGGGCAATCTAATAGATCACTTTTTTCAAAAGTTATCGTGTTCACAAAGAGAGAGACAGACAAACATACATACAGACATATAGGCAGACACATTCGTAAAAACCTGTTTTTCGGATTCAGGGGGTCTCAAAATGTGGACATTTGACAAAAACTGGGGGGGGGGGTCAAATTTTACACAAATCTAATACCTTCTCTGATGAGAATGTAATAATGCAAAAAAGTTAGGACTTTCGACAAAATCGAATGCGAAGTACGAGATACATAATGAGAATGTGTTCGTTAAAGCTGAAGGAGGTTCCACAAAAGAGTATTCTCAATCACCAAATAGAAGTTATCGATGTTTTGACATTTAACTTTTTTTAAATTGCGCACAAATGTAGGGTAAAGACGAAGACTGAGCTCGTATCGCGAAGTGAATGCATCATCGAGCGTGAAGCGCGAGAATCAATAATCGCGCGCCACAGGCGCCTTCAAACTTGCTAGCCACGCACACAGAGGGCTATAAGAACGTGCCCGCAAAGCGGGCAGATCTTTGTTTACTATATATATTTTTTAATCAGATTTTATAACAAACTTGTAGATATTTTTGGTTAAAGAAACTTTTTTAAAAACTTTTTTCCTCTTTCGTGTCCTTTTTCCAAAAAATTATTCTAAAAATTTAATTTTTTATTTTCAATCTTATTTTTTACGACTAAAAAAAATCTCATCGTCCTATTTAAAAATGATTAATAACAAATTTATAGATCTTCTTGGGTGAACAACTTTTGTCTTTTAATTTTAGTGCATACCTTGTGTCGTTTTACAAAAAATATTTATTTATAAAAATGTTTTAAAATAATTTAATTTTTTATTTTAAAGATTATATCTTACGATTAAAGAAAAAACTAAGTGTCCTCTAAAAAATTATTCATGAAAAACTTGAATGAGTCTATTTATTTTTTTCATATCTTGCGTTGCTCGTCAACAAATTAATCTTTTTAGTTTGATTCATTTACAAATAAACAAAAACTGCGCGTCCTATAAAACAGTAACAATAAACATTTGTAGCCTTTTTTCTGGCTAAACAAGTTTTTTTTGTAGCTTATGTCGTTAGTCCAAAAATTTAATTTATTTGTAATTTCTAATTTTTAATATTCTTTTTTACGACTAAAAACGAAAACTACGCGTCCTATCGAAAAGTGATTGTTAAAAAATTTGTATATCTTTTTAGGGCGCGCAATTTCAGTTTATTCAATTTTTTCGTATCTTCCATAGTTTGAGCAAAGACGGTCTTTTTGGATTTTTCATTATTTTTCGTACGATAAAATTCTAAATTTTCGACCAAATCAAAAAATTTGTTATGATAATTTTGTAGGGCTTTAAAAAATTAACGCTTTTTTCCTCTCAACTTTTGTTTATATCATGAGTTGTTTGGCTTAAAACGTTCATTTTAGTTTGTTTTTTTTTGGATTTTAAAAATGCTCTAATTCTGGTAATTTTCTTTTAATAGAAAAAATTCATTGGAATAAATTGTTTGAGTTTCTAAGTACTGTAAATAACAGCTCATAGAATTTTAAAATCTTGAAAAAATGTGGTTTTATAGATTTTTTTTTGATTTTTTTCAGTTTCTAAGTCCTATGAATAATCGTACATAGAATTTTAAAATCTTGAAAAATGTGGTCTTAAAAATTGTTGGTACAATCAAATTTTGAATGTTCAACTTTTCGACCAAATTAAAAAAAGTTGTTATGATTATCTTGTAGGGCTTTCAAAAATAAACATTTTTCTTCTCTTGATTTTTTTTCATATCATGCGTTGTTTGGCTTAAAATGTTCATTTTAGTTTGTTTTTTTGGATTTTGAAAATGCTTTAACTCTGATAATTTTGTTTTTACAGAAAAATTTCATAACGATAAATTGTTTGAGTTGCTGAGTATTATGATCAACCGTGCATAGAATTTTAAAATCTTGAAAAAATGTTGTTTCAAAATTTTTGGGTACGATCAAATTTGGAATTTTCAACTTTTCGACCAAATTAAAATAGTTCTTATGATCATCTTGTAGATATTTAAAAAATGAACGTTTTTCTTCTGATGACTTTTTTCATAACATACTTTGTTTGGCTTAAAATTTTTTTTATTTTTTTTTATTTTGAAAATGCTCTAACTCTGATAATTTAATTTTAACAAAAAAAAGTCATTAGGATAAATTGTTTACGTTTTTGAGTACGATAAATAACCGTTCATAGAATTTTGAAATCCTGAACAAATTTGGTTTCAAAAAGTTAAGGTACGATCAAATTTTGAATTTTCAACTTTTCAACCAAACTAAAAAATTTGTTATAAACATCTTGTAGGGCTTTCAAAAATCAACGTTTTTCTTTTCTTGACTTTTTTCATATCAGACGTTTTTTGACTGAGAATGTTCATTTTATTTTATTTTTTTTATTTTGAAAATGCTTTAAATCTGATAATTTTCTTTTTGTAGAAAAGTCATTAGGATAATATGTTTGAGTTTCTGAGTACTATGAATAACCGTACATAGAATTTTTAAATCCTCAAAAAATGTGGTTTAAAAAGTTTGAGGTACGATCAAATTTTGAATTTTCAACATTTTGACCAAATCAAAAAAGTTGTTATGACCACCTTTTAGAGCTCACAAAAATCAACGTTTTTCTTTTCTTGACTTTTTTCATGGCATGCGTTGTTTGGCTTCAAATGTTCATTTTAGTTTTTTTTTTATTTTGAAAATGCTCTAACTCTAATGATTTTTTTTTTATAGAAAAATGTCATTAGGATAAATTGTTTGGGAATCTGAGTACTATGAATAACCGTTCATAGAATTTTGAAATCTTGAAAAAATGTGATCTTACAAATTTTGAAAACGTGCTTACTTTTTGAATTTTGATCCGAAATAGCTGGTTCACGAACTTGTTCTTTCTTTTTAGGCTTTAAAAACGTGTGCCAAACCAGAATCCAATCTGATCAATTTTTCGAAAGTTATCGTGCCTACAGAATACAGACTAAAGACCGACAAACACCTTCGTAAAAGTCGTTTTTTCTGACTCAGTGAGTCTCCAAACGTGAAGATTTTATGAAAACCGACAAAATGGAATTTTACATAAAACCAATACCTTCTCATTCGATGAGAATGTAAAATTATTTGATAACAAAATTTCTTCACTTATTTATTACATGAAATCATTTGTTCTTGTTTACAAGCTTATAGAAGTAAGAAAAAAATCTTGATTGGAATATATTGATTTTTGAAGAACAAGAATGTTTAAGCATTATAAAGCTAGGCGTAAATAATTTTTAAATCTCTTCCTCTTTAATTTAATAAACTCAATATTAAAATGAAAGTTTTAATATTGTCAGAAATAAATATTCACTTTAACTTCAAGTACCTAGATGACAGTTTTGACTTGTCATGTTCATTGTAAATGCAAACAAAAGCTTAATCGACCAGCTGGAAAGTATAGTTTTCTATACATGACCGGTGGAGAACATTTTAAAGTTTCAAATTATTTTTCTCAATAAATATAAAATAAAGAAATAAAGGAAATAATTAAAGGAAACTAAATAAAAAACTAAGAAAACTTATATATTTATTAAAAATAAAATAAAAACGGCGTCAAATTCTTTTTAAAAATATAGACTGTTAAAGTACATAATAGTTCTGTGAATTTATAGCATTGGTTTATATTATTTTTCATGATTTCGGTTTAAAAAATGTAATTAGCTCAGATATTAAAACAACGAAAAGACGAAAATTATGGCAATTTTTATGTCAAGTTTCAGTATTAAATGTTAATAAAAAAAAATTAAGCAAACTTACATTTTTTCTTAAAGTTATATTTCTGGAGCAGGGAATATGATATTTTGTAAGATTGAGTTACTTCTTATTTCAATTTTAAAAAATGGTTCATATTTATAACATGGCCTTAGCTAAACTGTAGAAGCAAGCCGTAATTTCCTTTGACTTTCGAAAGTGCTATTTGCTAAAATTATACTTTACAGCTATTAAAAAACACGTATACCACTAAATTCACAAATATTTAAAAAATGCAACATTTTAGAAGACATTTGTCTAGGTCTATAAGAAAATTTAGGGGAATAAATTTTTATAAGTTTTTATAAGGAAATTTCTTTTTAGAATTTTTATTTCTTAAACCAGAAAAAAATAGTAAAGACATATTCAACCAGAATTCTGGTTGATTTAATCAGACAGTTTTTTTTTAATTAAATAAAACTTAACGGTATCTTCAAATTCACTTTTCTAATAATTTCCAAAAAAATTATAACTTAAATAAAAAATTAACTTTTAATTCAAATTTGTTATTACTATTTTATGCTAACATATTTGCTACATTTTGGGCATAATTTTGATTTCAAAAAGTCTTTAGAGTTTTCGAATTCCTTCAAGACCTTTTCTACTCAATTAAAATTATTTTTCCTTTCACTTATAAAGTAAAATTAGATTATTACCATTTTGGATTTCAAATGCACTATAATTTGGCGCGACCGAATATATGGTTGCCTGTCGCGCCTCTACAAGTATGTGGAGGAACCAATCGGTACATATCGCGCCTCTACAAGTATGTGGCCGAACTAAAAGCTATATCTTTGTATATATGCAACACCACAAATGTAACAAGCTGAAATCCACCTTCTGCTGGCTCGTTGTCTGATTGGTGGGTTCAATATGGATTGTGAACCATTTATATGGAACCGGGAAAATATTTAATTTGATAAAAATAAATCATGAAACATTTAATTGCAGTAATATAAGTCATATATGTATTTTTCAATCAAGTTAGGCTACGTATGGATTAACACAATGCAAAAGATTTAAAGGATATTAACCCCGAGTCAGGTTGACGAGTACCTACTCCGAGGGTTATCAAGAGTTTTTCTGTTCTCATTCTCTCGTTCGCCGTGTCACGATCTTTTTAAAACTCCCTCTTCGCTCGCACTACTCTTTTCCCTTTTTCACTCACACATGCATCTTTTCACTCTTTCACCCAATCATAGCACATCATTAACATACATAAACATGCGTCATTCCCACTCTTTTTAATGATTCACAAATCGAACCCCTCTAGTTCTCCATGGTTATGCCGTGTTTGAACTCACCATCTCAATATCAATTCTGAGAAACCCTAGATGAAAATATGTCGCCCAAGAAGCCGCTATCGCTAGTTAAATTAAACATACGCAAATATTCGGCGCCAAATAATATCTTTGTTGGTTCGTTCTTTGATCGCTAGCATTTGATTTCTTTTATTCGATACCTTAGTATAAACCTAACATCCGGACTTCCCCTTATCTTAAGACTAAACATGATTAATACTGACATACAATAATTATTTCTTAACTTATGCATCGTAAATCGTACACAAAAATTCTAGAACTTTTTCTGACCTAATTTCCTGCGATCTGAGATAATTATTATTAATTCCTAATTTTTTGATGTATTTTTCAAATTTGTATATTTCCTTTTTCCCGCGACTTTCTCTTGCCATCTAGTGACGAAAGAGCGAGCCTATAGTCGCTCGTAACACAAACTTGCCTGCCGCGCTAACTACCGGTATGTGGTGCAACTAATATCATGCCGTATCTAGGACCTAATATCTTTGGTTCGGTTGCTATACAATCGAACTAAATCTCGATCCACCTAAATGTCATTTCAACTAAAACTCTATAGTTTGTGCACAGCGGATGGTTTTGCTCGAAAAAGGGGACCTGTGCGTAATTAGAAAGCAGGATTCGGTGACTAAGTTGTACCAAAAATATACGGTTGGCGGCGTGACATGCAGGCTCCGAATCATTGATAAAGAAAAATTGACAATAATTTAAAAAATAATAAATGTAATAAAGTTGAATAAAACTATAAGTTATTTTTAATTTAGTAAAGTTAAATTGGATAAATATAAAGGTAATTAAATAAGTTCAAAAATATTTACATCAAGTGAAAAGTGACCGATTAATAAAAACTGTATTTTTTTGTAATTATTCATTTTGATTCGCCGTGAATGATTTTCTGTATGGGGTTATAGATTTTTTGTTTATTTTAAATTTACAAATTGTATTGACTTTCATCAGGATCTGTGCACGAAAAATGTGAAGCTGTTGTTCAAAAATTTAATAGCGGTATATTAATTTGAAGCTATGTGTGTGACAATATTTTGTTAAAAACTTTATCACAGTTATTAGGTACGATGAGGCGTCGTTCGCTAGTGTCCAAGGATTTTAAATTAGGATTCTTCAAAACTTGAATTACACGAATATGCATATATCTTATAACAATATGTATTAGGTCATTAGACATTGATAAAAGAATGTCATTCATATTTTCTGGAGCAGTACTTTAACTGCTTCATTTGGAACTATATTGTTATAATTATAGCAGACAAACTGTTGAGGGAATTTTTAACAAATTTTTTGTATAACTTTCTTATTATAACTTAAGGGCATGTGATACTTAAAAAATTTATCGATTTTTTCAGTGTTACATTCCCCCGGCTTTTTTCCTAGGATAAGAAATATTTTGCCTTCAAAATCTGGGAAATGATAGCGAACATGCTAACGGACGTCCCCACACACTTGTTTTGTGTTTTTTTTATCAAAAAATTTTTAATATTGCTAACAACGTGCATGTATATTTCGAGGTTATCTGTGTTACAATTCACCCTAGCGTTACTTCCAAACTACACAATATTTTTGGCCGAAAACTGTGGGCTTACAAATAAACGTAGTAACTAATCTCCCGGAACTAACCTTGTTTGCAGGTAATCAAAAAAGTTTATTTCATAAATAGTTTCCAGATTATCGGAAAGGCAGAGATGAAAAACGACGTAACCTCAAAATAATGCATATGCATAAAATTTTTATTTAGCACAATAAATTTTTTTGTTATTATCCCTCAAAAAAGAGTCTGGAGACGTCCGTTATGATATTTATAGCATCTCCGAATTAAGTTTTTAAAGATTTTAATTTTTGTGGAAAAAAGTCCGGGGAAGCTGTAAGTATCACATGCCCTTAAGTACATTTAACAGCGTTTGGAAAAATAATGAAACTTCACATATAATAGTAGTTTTTAAATTTGGAAACATTCAAAAAGTATTAAAAAAAATTTTTTTAATCTAAAACAGAAATTGACTGGAATTTAATTTTTTAAATGATATATAGTTAACATTATATTTATTTATGTATTTGATAAGTTGTAACATGAGTAAATAAAGTCATTTACAAATAGTAGAAAATTTAAGAATGAAAGCATACTTAAAAAAAGGAAGATTATTAAAAGTAGGAAATGAACTTTGACAAATAATGCATTGTAATTGATAAAACGATGTTAAATTCATGCTTTGCAGAAATAAAAGAAGAGGAAAAAAAGCATTTGGCGGGCCTATTATTATATTTATATAATAAAAATAAGTGCGCCAACAGATACAAAAAAAGAAGAAAATAATGAAGTAATATATTGTAAACCCGCCAAATGTTTTTTCATAGAAAAAATAATATTTAGAAATGTTAAAATCCCTCAAAACCTTATAGTTCCTATAAAATCCTTCTAAATCTTCTGAAAGTGCCCATAAAAGAAGAAAGAAAATTTCCATCAAGGACGACATTCGAATACGAAAAAAATCGCCACCGGAAATGATTATTTGTGTAACATGAGGCACGGATCCAGAGAAGTGGCGGGAGGGGGCGGTCTTGGATAAGCTTCTTATTAGCAGTCACATATTTATTTTTAAAAAATAGTCTTCAGAAGCGGAATGACACTCACCAAACGACCTGATAAAAGGCTTGCAGACTAGTCCTAAAAGCCATTCTACCACATTTTTCTGAAATATTTCCAGTGATTTAAAAGGATTTCAACCAATTTCAAGGGAATTTTTAGAATTTCCAATGGTTTTAATTATTTTTAGAAATTCTTAATGGTTTTAAACATTTTAATGAAATTCAAATGATTTTATGGCAGTCGAAGGGATTGCACAAGAGTAAATGAAGTGGTTAGATATTATTTCAAACATTTTAAGTGGTTTCTGACGGATTTCAATAGATACACAAATAATAAATAATAACATTAATAAACTCGAAAAAACAGCAAAATCAACATTTAAATTGTTGAAATTCGGATTCTACGTTCAAATTCCCTATAGAAGGTCACGGAATAATCGCAATACTTTTTTTTGCCACGGTGAAAATTAAAAAAAAATATAAGACGTATACCGAATGGGGGCCCAATGGGGTCTTTACGGGTACTTTGTAGAGGCTTCATTCGGATCTTTCGGTCTGCCAGGGCCATTCAAATGCAAGTGAATGGATTTTTGTGTCCTGGGCGTTAAGGGATTTTTAGACGGAGGAAAAGTCGCGTATTCATAGGAATACAAATTCTTAATTTGTCTGAATTCAACGCTTATTACTGGGTATGCAGTTTTATCGAAATTCGAGATTTTCAGCAAAGAAAAGTATTTTAAAAGTCGAAATAACTTTCTGTAGTTTTTGCCGTTTTAGTTACGTGGAATCACGATACAAATAATATGTCTCATGACGCGCGGCTCGCCTCGCTCGCAAGTTTGAGCGCGCCTAGGGCGCGCGACTGTTACTTCTCGCGCTTTGCGCTCGATAATAGATTTATCTCGCGCTTCGCGCTCGATTATTTATTTACCTCGTGCAACGCGCTCGGTCTTTATATTTCTCCCGCATTCGTACACAGACCTTTTAAAATCAAAGGTCAACAGACCGACAACTGTAATTATGTGATTGTGAACTCTCTTTTGTTAAAGCTCTTTCGCCTTTAACGAACAGATTCTCATCACGTAGCTCGTGCTTCGCACTCGATTTTGTTTAACATGCCAACTTTTCTACATTATACACAACACTTTTATATCAAATATAATTCATTTTTTATGTAACTCTGCCAGGGATTGCTTATTAAAAAATTGCAAAATAAAGAGAAAATTGTATTTATCATGATTATTTTTATATTTATTTTTTATTTTGCTTTAAATTCTATTCTAAGCTGCGCTGGAAAATGTATCATTTCAATAAATGGATATCATTACAATTCATAATATGCATAAAAATTGAATCATACTAACTCTTATTTCCTTGTTTTTATAATTTTTTTATTTTTGATCTTGTTTTTTACGATTAAATAAAAACGACTGCGCATTTGCATAGGTTCTAATACAGGAACCTATATAGGGTCTTATGTCCTCTTTCGTCTTTTCTGTCCTTTTTCCCAAAATTTAATTTTTTTTATTTTTCAATCCAATCAATTCCATAAAATTTTATATTTTGATTTTGAATGTTATTTTTTACGACTAAAGCAAAAACTACGTGTCCTATAAAAAATTATAACTCTTTTTTGGATAAACAAGTTTTGTCTCATTTTTTTCGTAGCTTGTGTCGTCAGTTCACCATTTTTTAATTTTTAATGTTGTTTTTTACGACTATAATCAAAAACTACGCGCCCTATTGGAAAGTGATTCATTACAAATTTGTACCTATTTCCAGGGCGCGCAATTTTAGCTTATTCATTTTTTGCGTATCTTGCATACTTTGACAAAAAAATGGAATTTTTGGATTTTTAATACCATGCGTTATTTGGCTGAAAATGTTCAATTTAGTTTTTTTTTAGATTTTGAAATTGCTGTAACTCTGATCATTTTCTTTTTATAGAAAAAACCATAGGGATAAATCGTTTCAGTTTCTAAGTCCTATCAATAATCGTACATAGAATTTTAAAATCTTGAAAAATGTGTTTTCAAAAATTTTTGGTACCATCAAATTTTGAATTTTCAAATTTTCGACCAAATTAAAAAAAGTTGTTAGGATCATCTTGTAGGGCTTTCAAAAATGAACATTTTTCTTTTCTTGATTTTTTTCATATCATGCGTTCTTTGGCTTAAAATGTTCATTTTAGTTTGTTTTTTTGAATTTTGAAAATGCTTTAACTCTGATAATTTTCTTTTTACAGAAAAATATTATAACGAAAAATTGTTTGAGTTGCTGAGTACTATGAACAACCGTACATAAAATTTTGAAATCTTGAAAAAATGTTGTTTCAAAATTTTTTGGTACGATCAAATTTGGAATTTTCAACTTTTAGACCAAATTAAAATAGTTGTTATGATCATCTTGTAAGGATTTAAAAAATAAACGTTCTTCTTCTCTTGACTTTTTTTCATATCATGCGTTGTTTGGCTTCAAATGTTCATTTTAGTTGTTTTTTTGGATTTTGAAAATGCTTTAACTCTGTTAATTTTCTTTTTATAGAAAAAAGTCATTGAAATAAATTGTTTGGGTTTCTGAGTACTATGAATAACCGTGCATAGAATTTTGAAATCTTGAAAAACTGTGGTTTCAACAATTTTGAAAACGCGCTCACTTTTTGAATTTTGATATAAAATAGCTGGTTTACGAACTTGTTCTTTCTTTTTAGGATTTGAAAAAGTGTGCCAAAGCAGAATCCAATCTGATGAATTTTACGAAAGTTATCGTGCTTATAGAATACAGACTGCAGGCAGACAGACAGCCAGACAAACACCTTCTTAAAAATCGTTTTTTCTGACTCAGGAACCCTTACGAGGTGTCCGCTTCCAATTTTCTTGAAATTTCAATATGTTGTAGGGTACGAAAAAGTAAGTAATAAGCAATTTTTTTTATCGGCGGAAAAACGATTCTAAGGGGTGAAATCGAC
>NC_046666.1:91872451-91883375 GCF_010883055.1 Belonocnema kinseyi
TTTTAGGGTGAACTTCGAGGGTCAGTTTCACCCCTTAGAATCGTTTTTCCGCCGATAAAAAAAATTGCTTATTTCTTACTTCTTCGTACCCTACAACATATTTAAATTTCAAGAAAATTGGAGGCGGACACCTTGTAAGGGTTCCTTGTCAGTGGGTCTCAAAACGTGGAGATTTGATGAAAACCGACAAAGTGAAATTTTACATAAAACCAATACCTTCTCATTAGGATAAGAATGTAAAAATGCGATAACTTTTGCAAACTCAAATTAGTCTTGGCTACATCAAAATTGATACATTTTTGGAAAATTTCCTGCAAATCACTTTTTTACATTATCATCAGAGAAGGTATTATATTTGTGTAAAATTTGACGCCCCCCCCCCCCGTTTTTGTCAAATTTTCACGGTTTGAGACTCCCTGAATTTGAAAAACAAGTTTTTGCGAATGTGCCTGTCTGTCTGTTTGTTAGTAAGTGTGTCTGTAGATTTTTAGTTTGTTATCACGATACCTTTCGACGGAATCGACAGATTGAACTGGCCTGTTGCATATTGTTTTAGTGTCCTAAACTAAAGGTCAAGTTCGTTAGCCGGACATTTTGTATATAAATTCCAAAAGTAGGGGCATTTTGAATATTTTTAAGTCTACTTTTTTCAATATTTAAATATTTGCTGTACGGATTTGCATAGTATTCAAAAAGATGAACAATTTACCCTCAATACTTTTTTTATAAGACCAAAAATCACCAGAGTTATAGCATTTACAAAATTCCAAAAAATACACGATAATGAACATTTTAAGACAAATAACGCACGCTATGAAAAAAGTCCTGAGAAGAAAAATGTTGCTTTTTGAATGCTCTACAAGATTATCATAACAACTTTTTGAATTTTCTTAAAAAATGAAAAATTCAAATTTTGATAGCATAAAAAAATAAGAATGAGAAAATGAGACCATCTGAATTCCCATCTATCACACAGCTCCGAAAGGTGGGTAATTTTTCACTCTAGACGCTTTGACATACTCTTTTAGTGAATTATTATGAAAGGAAGCAATAGGGCACCACAACTGCGATATAGAACACGATGTGGTAGAAAATTTACTTGACAAAGTCTGGGTCACTGAGGTTAGGGATATAATCAAGAAGTTAAACAACGGTAAGCCTGATGTATGAATGAGCGTATGTGTAACATTTAAATCATAAAAATAAAATTGGAAACAAGCAAATTCAGTTTTTTTTTTAATGGCAGAAGTTGCAATAAAATGTTTAATACTAACAGTATTTTAAAAAGAAGACGCAGTTTTGTATGCGAGATAATAAAACTACGTATGTTTTAATACCAATGCATGTTACTAATTGTAATAATATATACATCTATGTAATTGATATACAATTTGAGGGAGAAATTCCAGTGCGACCCTACTGATAGAAATCTCTGAGTATATTCATACAAGCAGAGAGGTTGAAATTGAAATAAGAATTCGATCACAAATAATAAGCAGAGAGGCTATAGCAACAGAGTAGCCGACACTCAAGGGTCCTTTGTTAAGCTTTCGGATTAAAGTTTAGAACTAGATTTTTTTAATTTCGCACTTAGCAGCCTAAAACATAATAATTCGGAATCTACGGGTTTCGATGATTTGAAATTTCTTTTTTTAAACGCTTAAAATTGGAATTAATACGACGCTTCTCGTAAATGTAATGAGATACACCAAAAAAGACAACATTTTTTAATCCAACTAGAAAATTGTATATTAGTATATAAGTTATAATTATAAATAAGTATAATGAGAAAATTCATTAATTTAAAAAAGTGTTAATAATTTAAAGAGAAATTTAAAAAGGGAGAGTCGGATTAGCGAAGGCCAACTACTGTAAATAACTCTGCCCGACCGGTACGTGACGAATACAAAAGGAACGTTATATCAGAGATGAGTGTTATATTACTGTCGCACCACTCTTAAAAGGACCTTGAAATGGACCCAACTCTCTCAGACTATCTCAGAGACTAAATCGTTTCAAATCGACTATGCTTATAGTCTCAAATGGGCCAGGCTATATCGCTAGAGAGTACTCAGAGATTTCTATCGGTACGGGAAGCACGATATACGTAATGAGAATGTGTTCGTTAAGGCCGAAGGGGGTTTAACAAAAGAGAATTCACTATCACCAATTTACTGTTGTTGATGCTTTGACCTTTAGTTTTAACAAGTATGTGCACAAGTATGGGGAATATACAAAGACCGAGCGCGAGATAACTATATTATCAGGCTGTGTGAATCATGTGTTTTTATAAGAAGTAAACTCTATTAGACCTTAAGTGGTACATAAGGATATAGAAATTTAATAGATCCATTACAAATCGTGTTGGTCACGTCTACAATCACATGTGGAAAAATCTTCCGGCTGTATGATGTCAGATCCAAAAATCCTAATGGGTACTAGTCCAAAAAATCTAAAGTTTTCGATAAAGGTGGGGCTGAACGTGAAAAATATGACCACAAGCGAATCTAACCCGGTAAGAAGCCTGGCATTACAAAGTATTAGAAAATTTGAATCCCTAATAATGCCGTTTCTGTCCTTAGTTTTTTAATTCTCATTAGGCGGCGAAAATTATAAGATTTCAATCCCTTTTTAAGCCGATCGGAGCTGTCAGACGTAACCTCGAATACATTAAAAAACACAATTTTCATTTGAAGCATTAGAACGCGCTCAAAAAGCATGACATTTGCCAAATCTAGTAGGATTGTAGGTAAGAATACATTTCTTTATCGTCAAATGTTCGCTTTGTCCTAATATTATCAATTGAAAAATATAAAATCATGATAAAAAATTGAAAAAATTATTTTTCACCAGAGCCTTCTGTGTGGAAATTGATCCTAACATCGTAAAATGACCAACTCTATGTTTTAAAAAGCTTTTTGCCTGATTATTATTCGAAAAACAGTAAATAAATATAGCAAAATTTGCTAAATTAAAAGGGATTAAAATTTGTCTAATTCTTGGTTGCTTTGTGGTATTCAGCAAAATATTGCCAGCGCTAGGTACAGAAAGGAATTCAATTCGAGAGCCAATTTCAACTGCCCTGGATATTCAAAGCGGGAGGATAGAAACGGGATCCAGAAGTATTCATTATTTCTCACGTTACCACTGAATGAATGAAATTTTTCAATACTTTTTAATGCAAGCCTTTTTAGCGGGAATGTCCTGCTTCACACTTGAAGATCAGGTGCAGATTTTTCAATAAACTGTGATCAGCACAATCACTGACAATACTAGAAACACTGGTAAGACCATTCGAGCTAATAAGGAGAACAAAATGGCGCCGTCCTGGTAATAATAGGCGGAATCATGGCGTTGTCATGGCAATGTAAATATTGCTGGAAATATTAAAGGTGTAAGAAAGTTCAGTCAATGAATACAAGACTGTAGATCAGTCCAATTACTAAACGAAAAGCCAGTCCAGCTACTAAAGGCAATGTAATGGGACTGCCCTGGCAATGTGAAGATTTTTCAAAATAAGCAAGGAAAAAGAGATTCTGGACAAAGTGCCCTTAAAAACCCCACTGAGTCGCCCTTCGGTTCCTTGTTCAAAATTAAAAAAAAAAAACAGCAAGATCAACTTTTAAATGGTTGAAATTCGGATTCTACGTTTACATCTGCATTCGAAACTCACGGAGTAATCGCAATACTGTTTCTTGTAGCGTAAAAACTTTAAAAAATAAAGTGCCTGTCATTTACATAGGCCGAAGGCGACTTCAAGTGCATCTTCTTTTAGTAGCAGCTAATAAGCGTTCCGTCCGTAACTTTAAGGGCCGGCTCCACCAACCTCAGTTAAATCATTGATTAACTGACAGCGGGTTAAAAGTAACGCTATAGTTAAAAGTCGATTATCCTGTCGCGCGTTCCACCACATTTTTGGAGGTCCCGCGGTTAGCTAACCAGATAGTCGTTTCGAAATAACTCCTATTTTACACGGAGAAAAAGATATTGGAAGATATTGGAAGAAAGCGCAATATGATAACGTACAATTAGGTCTCAGAGCTTTGTACGATATTATAATGGACTAATATCACAGAAAAAAATGAAATTAAATTTTGTTGCTGCTGTCTGCTACGGCGTCCTTAGCAGCCATGGGCTGCCATCATAACTTTGGCGAGCGGGGTTGAATCCACGGGAGGGGGGAGCATTCCATGAGTGGGGAGAGCCGCCATCTTACGATGTGACATATGATTATGCGCAAGAGAATTTTCGCCGACAAACTGCAAGAAAATATAAACATGTGGGCACTGCCATGTTTGTTGCGGGACATCAAAAGATGGCGGACCTCTCCCTCATTGCATCACCCATGCAATGGCATACGTAGGCCCTTGTTTCCTATGTCCACGGTTTCTGCTCAATTAGTTACCACAAAGATATCTTTGTTGCCGATCTGACAGTTTTAGAAGACTTCCGTGGGCTTCTATTTATATCTCGATCCCCATCAAAAAGAAATTAAAGAAATCGGCAATTTTGATGTTTCGCGTTATTCTTAATTTCATGCATGAGTCGATTCCGAGGTTATGTTTTTCAGGTGTATATAATATGCATATTATTACTATTATATATATTATTGATGTTAATATTTTAATTATAAAATATTATATTAATATTAATGACTATTTGACTATCTTTTAATAGAAATAGTTCAACTTTCAAATAAAACAATTAGTTTTTCGAACAAAAAAATGTTTAAATAAAACACATAAATTAAAAAAAAGTTGTTGAATCTGTTTTCAACAAAATAGCTAAATTTTTTAACAAAAATTTAAAATTTTATCAAAAAGGCTGAATTGTATACTGAAAAAAGTCATTTTTAATCAAATACATGAACTTTGCACAAAACAAATTTATTTTCCACCAAGTCTAATTTTATATACAAAAATTAATGTTTAATCATAGTCAGTTTTTCTACAAAAAAGAATTATATTCTTGTAGTTGAAAGAAATTAATTTTTAAACAAAAACAAACAAAAATTTTCTACAAAATAGTTCAATTTTCAAAGAACAAAATTTTTCAACTAAATTGATAAATCATCAAAAAAAAAACTAAATTTTGAACAAAGCAGTTCCACTTTCCTCCTGAAAAGTTGAAAATAATTCAAATTCTTTGAAATTGCTTTAAATTATTCAAATTAATTAAAAAGGTTTGAAATGTTTTAAAACATCCTAAAATATTAAAAATCTCTTGAAATTTTGCAAAGCTCTTGAAAATTCCATGCAATTTTAAATATACCCTAAAATATTTCAAATCCTTAAAAATCTCATAATAAATTATTGAAATCAATGGAAAATTCCTTGGAATCTCTTCAAATATCCTAAGATGTATCAAATCCTTTAAAATCTCATATTAAATTACTGTGATCAATGGAGAATTCCTTGGAACCTTTTAAAATACTCTCAAATATTTCGAAATCTTCAAAATATTTTGAAACATCTTGACATGTTTTCAAGATTTATAAGGTACTTTGGAGTTTTATTAAACAACCCTGCTATAATTCTTGAAATTCTTAGAAATTCCTTTAAATTGTGCAAATGAATTGAAAATTCTTTGAAATCTTTTTAAACGCCCTCAAATATTTAAAATCCTTTAAAATCTTTTGAGATCTCTTGAAAATTCTTTGAAATTTAAAAAATACCCTAAAATATTTCAAATCCGTTAAAACCTCATATTAAATTACTGTAATCAATTGCAATTTCCTTGGAACCTTTTAAAATACTCTCAAGTATTTCAAACCTTCAAAATCTTTTGAAACACCTTGACACTCTTTAAACATTTCTAACATACTTTGGATCTTTCTTAAATAACTCTGCTAAAATTGTTAAAATTATTTGAAATTCCTTTAAATTAGAAAAATAAATAAAAAATTCCTTAGCATCTTTTTGTTAGAGCTATGAATGGATCTAGGCAGCGCAAGCAATGACAAAGTATTCCCGAATATGGTGTTTATTCAGAATCATGAAAGTATCTTGAATACAACGCGAGCGGCTTCCATGAGACTCGGAAGTAGAAGAACCTAAATTCACAATCGAGTAAAGATGTCGCTACTAGCAATAAGGCGGGACTCGTTTAAACCAAAAATTAACTCAAATTATATATCTAACACTTCCCCTCGAATCCTGAATCACAGAGATTACACAAATGATTTATCGGTTCTCTACAAAAATTCCAGCCGCTTTCGTACACCAACCGTGCTTAAACCTAGGTAGTCCTTTAGTCAGAAAATCTGCAATTTGATTCTCGGTAGGTATATGTTTCACAACAAATGATTTATCTTTAAGCATGTCGCAAACAAAGTGGTGGCAAATATCTATGTGTTTACTTCTAAAGTGATATACAGGATTATCGGCTAACTTTAGCGCACTTCGATTATCACAATACATGGTCAAAACGGCTAAGTCATTAAATCCTATCTCGCGTAAAAATCTTTGCAAATAAATCATCTCTTTAGCACACTCTGACAAGGCCATGTATTCTACCTCAGTTGTGGACAAGGCCACAGTACGCTGCTTCCGAGAGTCCCAAGATACTGGACTTCCATTTAATAAGAAGAGATAACCAGTTTGAGAGCGTCGGTCCTCGATACATCCACCCCAATCAGCATCGACGTACCCCTGGATGGGTCTACCATCAGATTTGTATGTCAATCCTATGTCAACAGTTCCCTTCAGGTATCTAAGTATCCGCTTGGCTGCTTTCCAGTGCTCGATTCCATAGCAGTTGTTGAACTGTCCCAAACTACTTACGGCAAATGAGATATCGGGACGAGTGGTAGCTGACAAATAGGTGAGTGCTCCCAGTAGCTCTCTGTATGGCAATCTTGCTTCGTCTTCAGTCTGTTTTTCATTTTTCTTTAATTAGGTTCCAGTATCTATAGGAGTAGACACAGGTTTGCATCCAGTCATACCGAATCTTTGGAGAAGCTCTGTTGTGTATCCTCGTTGGTGCATTGTGATCTGATTTTTGGTCTGCGAAAACTCAATTCCCAAGCAATAATTAACCTGTCCAAGGTCCTTGACCTCGAAATCCGTTGCTAACTTACTTCCTAGTTCAACAATTTTCTTTTGGTTCCTTGAGGCGATCAAACGCGCCTTTCTGCGTTCGAGTGTTTCATCCAACTTCAATTTATTGCGTAAGACCATTCGGCAACCGATTACCTCACCCTGCACTGGACGATCCGTGAGTACCCACGTATCTTTGTTGATGATAGATTTCATTTCTTCAATAATGGCTTGATGCCACTCATTTGTGTACGGTCCTTCCATGGCTTCCTTCATTGGAACTTCAGAAAGGAAAGTTTCTTCTATCATTTCGGCGATCTCAGCTTCATCCTGTTCGCCAGGTTGGTACTGCTTGCTAGGCCTGCCTTTTTTCCAGTTTTAATCATCCTTGGCCTGCCTTTGCCTCTGCTCGGGTTGAGAGCTGGTCTCGCATCTGCTGTATCCACGGGTTCTTGTTCGTCTTCTGCGAAAATACGAGGAAATCCGCGAAACATTGTATCTTCGTCCGAATTATCCGATTCGAGAAATTCAGGAGCGTCCTCGTAGTTAATAGAAATGATTTCTCCTTCTCCAGCTTCATTTTCAGACGATGATGAATTTTCTGTTTCGGGCGATTTTGTGCATTCAAAATCTACGAACCGTTGAGTTTGTCCTGAATCCTCGTGGTCAGGATTTATTTTTGAAGAAAGTACTGGAATGTTCTTGAGGTTTTCTTCCCCTTCTTCGATGAATTTGACATCTCGACATATTAATACCTTCTTCTTTTCAGATGACCAAATTCGGAAACCTTTGGATTCTGTAGAGT
The DNA here is from genome assembly GCF_010883055.1 of Belonocnema kinseyi. Classification (NCBI taxonomy): domain Eukaryota; kingdom Metazoa; phylum Arthropoda; class Insecta; order Hymenoptera; family Cynipidae; genus Belonocnema; species Belonocnema kinseyi. Next base: position 91,880,294 of record NC_046666.1, read on the forward strand.
AGCTAAGGAAAATTCCTTCATTTCCGCGTTGATCAAATTTTCCTTTTCCTGGCTCTCTGTTTAAATAAAAAACCCGACAGCCGAAAGTTCTCAAGTGTGATAAATCGGGTACATTACCCATCCAAACTTCGTAGGTTGTTCTGCCATTTAAACTTTTAGTCGGTGAGCGATTACGAAGATAATTGGCAGTGTTCACTGCTTCGGCCCAGAACGACTCTGGCAATTTTGAATCCGTGAGGAGACATCTGGCAGTATCAAGAAGAGTACGGTTCTTTCTTTCGGCAGTGTCATTTTGTTTCGGATTTAACGACACTGATAGTCTCCGTGTGATACCTTGTTCTTTTAAATACTCGTCGAATTCCAGGCTTTTATATTCGCCCCCATTATCGGACTGTAAACATTTCAGGGTCTTACCTTGTTGATTCTTGACTAGAGCGACGTATTCCTTTGTTACGTTGAAAACTTCTTCCTTCGACTTCAGGAACCTGACTTCGCACCATTTGGAACGATCATCGATAAATTCGACATAATATTTGGCTTCGCCCAAGGAGTTGACCCTCATAGGTCCACATACATCTATGTGAACTATGTCCAATATTTCGGTACTTCGATTCGAATTTCTTGGGAATGAGGTTCTTGACATTTTCCCCTGGATACAGACCTCGCAATTTGGCATCGATTTAACATGTTTAAGCGATACACCAGTCAAAAAATTTTTGTTTACAACATCCAAAATGTCCTTCGCGTTCGCGTGGCCGAGTCTTCTATGCAACACTTCAAGCGAAAGGTCTTTTTCTTTTGAATAAGGCGATGCAACGCATACGCCTTCCTCGATCTCTCGCACGAAGTAGAGATTGCCTACTCTGTCGACCGAAAGTTCCACGTTACCATTCGCGTTTAAAATTTCCGCACCACTCTTTTCGAAAATCACCGTGTATCCACGATCAGTAATTTTAGCAACCGATATGAGACTTGTTCTAAGATCTGGTACATGTGACGCGTTGACAAGAGAGATGCTCTTTTTACCGTCTGTCATTTCAGCTTCAAATTGTACAGTTCCCTTCCCGTTAATCTCTGTTGTCGAACTGTTTGCGATATTTACTATGCCATGATTGGAAACATTAATTTCGCGAAATTTGCTCAAATCATTGCATAAGTGCGTTGTCGCTCCGCTATCGAGACACCAATCTTGCTTATTTCTGATCGATTGAAGCGACGTTGCTTCCGCTGTATTAAAGCACACGTCTTGTGACAATTTGGCAGATTGCTTTTTATTCTTGTTAAACCGACAATCAGCTTTCTTGTGCCCCAGCTTTTTACACAAATAACATCGAAATTCAGACACTTCCTTCTTTTTCTCAGAATCTGCCTCCCTTAATTCAGACTTACTTCGATGACCAGAATTTTTATTAACGTACATGGCATCCGATGTTTCCCCTCGCGCCCCGTTCTTTCGAGCATCATTTTCTTCCGTAATTCTTGCACGAAGGGAATCTGGCGATGGCAAATCGTCACGCGATTCGATCGCGCATCTAAAATTCTCAAAGCTCGCGGGTAAACTGTACAATAACATAATCGTTAATTGATCCGGATTAATCACGATATCCATATCGCCGAGTTTATCTACGGTATCAAAAAAATCGTTTAAATGATCGCGAACGTCACTGCCCTCGGTCACTTTGTGTAGAGTCAGCCTTTTTAGTAACGTAGCTTTCCTGGCCGGACCCTGCGATTGGTAAATTTCACGCAATCGTGTCCACATGTCCCGTGAAGTTTCACAATTTTTCACTTGTTTCAGTTCACTCGGTGATATCGATAAAATTATGTCCGATCTTGCTTTCTGATCACTTTTCTCCCACGCTTGCACTCCCGCGGCATTCACGTTGTTCTCACCTGGCTTCGGTTTCACATTTATTCCACTGACAAATTCCCACAAATCGTTCTTCACTAGCACGGCTTGCATTTGCAATTTCCAGGTATTATAGTTACCCTTGCTGAGTAGTTCAATTCTAACACTTGAAGCTCTCATCTTTGAATTTTTCTTTTTCTTTGTTATTACGCACGTGCTCCGATTTGCGTCGTTCAAAACCGTCGACACGACTTTTTACTTTTCGTAGTTTTTTAGACTTTATTCGCGATTTAAATCCAGGGCCCATAATCTGTTAGAGCTATGAATGGATCTAGGCAGCGCAAGTAATGACAAAGTCTTCCAGAATATGGTGTTTATTCAGAATCATGAAAGTATCTTGAATACAACGCGAGCGGCTTCCATGAGACTCGGAAGTAGAAGAACCTAAATTCACAATCGAGTAAAGATGTCGCTACTAGCAATAAGGCGGGACTCGTTTAAACCAAAAATTAACTCAAATTATATATCTAAAACTTTTGAAACATCCTTAAATGTTTAAAATCCTTAAAAATCTTTTGAAATCTCTTGAAATTTTTAAAAGATTCATATTGAAATTGAGAAAAAAGAAAAATTTTAAAACGTTAAATATTGAAGTGTTTGTATATTAGGGTTTTGAAAATGGAATCAATACAAATTCAAAACTTTCGGAATCTTATTTTCAACTATAAAAAATAAGTAATTTTCAACTCGATGGAATTCAAGTCTTCGAAATTTGAATTATAAACTTAAAAGTTTATTTACTTATTCAAAATTTAAAAGTATGTTTAAACATATATATAATTTTATAATTATATACAAAAATCGATTTCGAAACAGTTAAACTTTAACTCGAGTAATTTCTATTAACACTTTAATGTAATACTTTAACTAATCTACAAACATTAAAATTTTTAACATTTTGAAATTGTTCTGTTTTCTAAATTACAGTCTGAAATAATTTCATTTAGAGATTGCCCGATTGAAAAACGTAATTTTATATTTCGAACGCTTTCAATTAATCCTTCTTTATTCATAATGTGTCCCCTAAGGGTTTACATGACTTCCATTCCTTACAATCTTTCCGTTTCAATTTATATATTTTTACAATCTTATCCTTTCTATATATACAATTATTTACAACTATTTACATAAAGTCTTATATCTAGTTCCTTATTTCTATTTCCTGCGATAGCG
>NC_046666.1:91883475-91890392 GCF_010883055.1 Belonocnema kinseyi
ATCTTCCATTCCTCTCCTACATCCCTCCCATACATGCTCCCATGTTTCCTCCTCCCATTCACATATTCTACACATTCTGTTCTCTTCTTTTTCCCAGTACATCCCCTCCCTTATCTCGTTTCCCAGTCTAAATCTTGCTATTCTGGTCCCCATCCCTTTTCCAAATACTTTGGCAGCCCTTCCTTTTTTATCATCTTATACCATTTATTGTATTTTGATTCCTCAATCGCCCCTCATCTTTCTATTAATTGTCTTTCCCTCTCCCTTTTTTCCAATTCTTCATATTTTACTCCAGTCCCGTCTTCTATTTCTCTATCATTAAAGAACTCCCTCCTTTCTTCTTTCCACCTCGTTAATTCGATCGCCATCCCTCTCCTCTCTTCTACCTCCATCAAACACTTTCTCGCCAACTCCCCTCCCTTTCCCTCCCTCAGCTTTGCTTTCAATTAATCCATGATTATTAATTTTTTATGAAGATTTTAAAGGATTTGATATATTTCATGGTATTTTTTAAATTTCAATATATTTTCAAGAGCTTTAAAAAATTTCAAAAGATTTCAAAAGATTTGAAATATTTGAGGATGATTTAAAAGATGTCAAGGAATTCTCAACTTATTTTTATTATTTTAAGAAATTTTAAAGAATTAAAAAAGTTTTAGAATGGTTATTCAAAAAAATTCAAAAGTACTTTAAAAATCTTTGAAAAAAAGTTCAAGGTGTGTCAAAATATTTTGAAGGATTTCAATATTTGAGAGTATTTAAAAATGTTCCAAGGAATTTTTAATTGTTTGCATTAAAGTATAATACATTAAATTTAATATATTTATGCATATTAACTGTTATTAACAGGGAGAATAGGCCCAGTTCGCCCATGGATATTAATGATTTAATAGACAAAGATATGAAAAAAATAAGATATATATGTTCGTTTTTCATTAATGCAGTTGATTTTTTCAATTTCTAAGAATTTTGCTAGTCACTCAAAAACAGTCAAAAAAATGTCTGGTTAAATCAACCAGAATTCTGATTAAATATGTCGTCACTATTTTTTGTGGTTAATGTAACCAGAATTCTAGTTAAATTAACCAGAATTCTGGTTAAATTATCCATAGAATCTGTTTAATGTAACCAGATTTCTGGTTACTCTATCTATAAAAATAGTAAGGTCATATTTAACCAGAATTCTGGTTGATTTAACTAGCCATTTTTTTGAGTGAATAATATAGGAAATAACTCTGTTCTTCAAATTTTGCTATCGCAGTATATAATTTGTAAACTTTTTCAAACTTTGAAAGAGGTAGAAAAGTGAAATACGTAATAGGCAAAAAACTTAGAATTCTTAATTTTTTAAATAATTAAGTAATTTAAAATTTAAAATTTTTTAGATAATTTAAAATGTTCTATACATTTTAAAAATAATTTTTAGCAATTTTATAAAATGTTGAGTATTTCGAAAAAAATGTTAGAAGCTATTTAAGAATTTTGCAAGGATGAAATTTTGTTTTTAAGATTTCTCTAAAAGTTTCTAAAAATCTCTAAGTTTTGAAAGTCATTGTAAAAATGTAATTTTTCATGATTAAAATTGTTTGGAAATATCAGAATTTTAGAAGAGATTCACAATATTTAAAAACATGAATAGTTTTTAGCAAATTTATTTAAAAAATTATTTCTTCAAATCTTTTAAAATTCTTAAATATCTCTTAAGCTGACTCTAATTTTTCCTAATATTTTGTGTATCCTGCAAAATAAAAAAAAGCATAAAAATTTTCTGCATTTTTTTCGGCATATGTGAAATCTTCAAAAATGTTTTTGAAAAATTCTCCGGAATCTAACGAAAATTATATTTATATAACTTTAGAAAGAAACTGATAAGCCGTGATTCCTTCTTGTCACACCTTGGAATGTGGTTTTACCTTTGTAACAAGCAAATAGTTATTCCAAATTTGTATTTTGTATTAAAAATTATTGTAATTGCAAAAAAAACGCAATTTTTTAACTCTAAACTGAAGCTGAAATTAATAGCCCAGATTTTTTAAAAGTTTTTTTTCTATTTTTATAGGCTGAAGATAATAACTCAGTTATTAGTACATATACTAAATTAGGAAATGTGAAAAGTATTAAAAGTTAAAAGAAAATTAGATACTTTTTTATTTAATTTATTTTAATCAATTTATTTATTTATTTAAAGTTTAACTAAATACAATTTAATTAGATTATATAATAAGTGTTCAAGAAAGCAGTTTTAAAGAGCTACTCATCTATTTATATTGCATTTGTTTTGCGGGGCAATACATTTCTCGGAAACTATCCGCCGGTTCTGCGAACTAGAGGTGCTAAGATTCTGCAAGAATCGAAGATTCCCCGCCGCGCCGCCCGACCAATCTCATTTCAACAAATTGGGCGAATTCAGGAATTTTATCGTTCCAGACTTTTCTAATTTAAGAATTTTCAATAGTCTGTAAAATATTAAATATTATATCAAATTATATGAATTGAGGAAATATTGTATATAAAATTTTAAGGAGAAAGATTAAACAACCACCGCATGGTTCTACTGTCGGCAACCGTCATCTAAAAATGACACCAGTACAAGCACATACGCGATAAATATTTACTTTTTCGAAATTTCTGAGTGTTGATACTTTTGTTTATCGGATTCTCAAGTCAACGCAGTTTTTTAATTTTTTTAAAAGTTTCAAAATATTTTTAATTTTCTTTTAAAAATGTTGTTTTTTGAATAAAAAATAAATTAAAACTTTCCCCGAAATGTTAGGCTAAAAATTTTAATTTCTTAAAACCTTTCTAAATTCTGAAATAGAATCCAAAACTTTATTTAAAAATCTTCAGAAATCTAAATTTACTTTTATCCTTTAAAAATCTTCTCAGTATTAAAATTTACCAGAATCTTTTTTGGCATTTTTTTTAAATGTTTTGAAAAAGTTGTAGAATATTCTCTCAAAACTAATTTTTGATAATTTTGATAATTTTCTTTAAAAATCTTGGAATCTTTTTAAGTATTCTCTTGGAATGAACTTTAAAAATAAGAAAAGTGTTAAATTTTGTAAGGAACCTTAAAAAACTTTTTTATCATCTTCAAATCTTTCAAAATTCTTAATAAATCTATATTTCGCTCAACATTTGTCGGCATCTCAGCAAATAACAAACTGAAAACATCCACTAAAATCATATTCATATAAAAAATTCGAAACGATTTCTTCTTTTTAAAAATAAATTGTCAGAGACAATTTTAAAAGATTTCTAAAAATGCTGAGAAAGAATCCATAATATCTTCGGCAATTTAAAAATTGTTTAGGACTTATAAATTGTAAGAAAAATTTGGGTGTTGAAGAATTTAAAAGTGTTAAAGTGATTAAAAATATTTTAGAAGTTTAAAAGGTTTCTCAATATTTATAAAACTACGAATTTTCAAGAAATAGTTAAATATTCTATAAAAAAAGTAAGAAGATTAATCTTAAACCAATACAAAAATTAATTTTTAAACAAATATTTGAATTTTCAATACAAAAAAGGAATTTTCATACAAGCTTTATTTTCTACCAAAAAACTGCTAATTTAACAAATATGTACTTGAATTTATTGCCATGGCTTGCTAAAATAATTAATAAGACTTTGATTAATAGTCTTTGAAATTAATCTTTCAATTAAAAAAACCCTGTCAATAATTGCAAGATTACATGATTTTTCCACTTTTTCCACAGAATTAAAAAAATGCAATGACCCTGCCAAGTCTTCCAGGTTTTGTGTAAAAAAAAAGAATTCACTTACGTTATGTCCAATTTGTTTTCTTCATCAACATTCATACATTTCGTAACATAAAAGTTATAATTAGCCTTTCGACTGAACTGTACTTCAATACATTTTTCCAATTTCACTTTAAAAAAAACTTTAAACAAATTATTTTAAAAAATCGGTTTTGAAAGATTTTGAATTAGATGCTTAGAAACTTTTTTAAAACTTTGAAAGGTTTCAAGAGAAAGAAAGAATATTTTTAAGATTAATACGAAAATTTGAAAGGGTTTTTTTTATATTCATTGTTTGATCAAATTTAAAAAGATATTAAATTTTTTTAACATTTCTATAAATTCCGCGAAGAAAAATCGGAATATTTTAAGATAAGTTTTATAATTTTTTAATATTTTTGAAATTTTTAAGAGAAATTCTCTTCCGTTTCAGAAATTTAGAAATTTCAGAAGATTCTGAGTGATTCAAAAAAAATATTTCCGAAAATGAATTTTCTACCAAGATTAATTTTAACTGAAAAATATCAATTTCGTAGCATAAATAAAATTTTTAATGAAAAACATGATTTTTTAACCGAGAAGATAAGTTTTCTACCAATAAACAATGGACTTAAAAAATATATAGTAATCTTTAAGCACCAAAAAAGTATTCATTTTCAATTAAAATGTTTGTTATTTTCCACCATTTTTTATTTTTTTCATCGTTACGTTCTAAAAGAATGATTAAAATTTTGATTGATAGGCTCTTAAATTAATCTTTGAATACCAAAAAACAGTATTTTTTCAAAATTTTTTAATCTTGCGTAATTTTAAAAATTCCCTTCAGATCTCTCAGATTCTTTCATGTTAACTTTTTAATTAAAGCATCCCAAATTTACCTAGCATATACGCGAAATTACCCACTCTGATTTTCATTTTCTCTACCGACATTGTAAAACTGGAAAAATGTCGCCCTGTTTGACCGCTCAAGTAAAACCGTCTATCATCTATTTCAGTTCGTAAACTGGCCTGAGTAATTGGGGGCGCGTTTAGTTCGCAAAAGCCTTAGGTAATAGATGGCGCTGGCGAAAATCGTTCGAAATTAAATACATAGAATCGCCTATCTCCTACCTCATCTCTGGTATGAGTGAGCTCGAGCTATAAATCGGGACACCAGATTTAAAACAATCACAGAAAAATTAAAAAACTTGCTGCAGGTAAGACCTTCAACGGTAACTGATTAAACATGTTTCGGCGAAAGTTTCACTGATGTTAGGAAAATAATTCTGAACTGGTCGAATGCGTGGGGCTGTAGTGAGCATATTTCGGTAAAACATGTAGAATCGACAACAGAAAACATAAAAAAATTTGTTCTTACTGATATATTTCCATTGAAATCAATCGCATTATTGTAGACGAATTGAAACTTATTTAATACCATTTATGAAAAGCGCAAAATGTAACTGACAGATGGGAATCCCCATTTCTTTCAAGTTTAATTAAGTTAAACGACGCTGGATAGCGCTGGCGTCGTAATTATCGCTACACCTCGAATAAAAGTGGAGCGTTTATAAGATGAAAGATTATCCAGGCAAGGTTAAAAATCAGAAATTATCTGCGATTCATGTAAAGTTTATCTGGCAAGGTTAATTTTTGTTCTGGTGAATCTTTCACCTGGATTCGATGTAAACTTTATCTTTAATTTTTTCTATGATCGCTTGCTGGCTACTCGAACCCTCGCGATATCACAAAAGAAGAAATACAATGTGATAGCGTAATAAACTTAAATTCTTACGTTATAGATTGCACAATTGTGCGGTATATAATGTAAAAACTTTCAATGCACGATATCACGATTTTGCGCTATTATAATGCGATAATTACGATATATAGCGCAGGAATTACTCCATATTTCAGATTTCAACTTGACCCCGCAACTGTCCTAAGTTGATTAGTTCCTAATATCTCCAGCGCGGCGCTAGTTGTCCCATCACTCCCTGTTTTTACATAGAAAGCAATGGGACTAAATCACATTTTTAATTTTTTGGTATACAAGATGTTATTTCCAACCAAAAAAAAATCTTGAAATTAGAGCAATGTTATTCATTTAACATTTAAAAATAGTTTTCCAATCATTTTCTATGAATACTTAAAACAAAATATGATTTATGTGGTCGTAGAATAATCCTGGCAAAGTGGAATACATCTTAGATTTAAATTTAAATGAAAAGTGAACTATGATTCTTAAAGTTTATTGTCGAAAGCAAATTAACAATATTATTAATGGAATGTAAAAAAACCCGGAGAAAAATTTGAATTGTACTAAGTTTAAACTTACCATGTGAATACTATCGCTTATGAATATGTAATGGATGTAATATATTTCTAATTGAATTTAACTAAATTTACATTTGAAACCATTTTATTTAAGAATCAGTGAAAAGTAAATTTCTTTAATTGCTCCTTTTTATCATTGTATCCTTTTAAGTCTTTAAAACAAAGATTTTAAATCATTTATTATATTTACATCTTGGTCGGTTTATAAAATTATAATTTATATTTGTTCCTCTGATAAATAGTTTTTTTTTCAACAATTGGAATGATTGAATAAACTATTTTAAATGTTTTTTACATATTTTTAGCTTATATGTTCATAAATGAAAATGTATTTCAATTACAATTTCAATTACATTTTTCTCATTATATTCAATAGTTTAAGTACTCGCTAAACCCTCAAATATTAAGTTTGAACTTATTGTAATGCGTCGAAAAGCAATTAAGTCTTTTTAAAAATAAGGTTGAATTGATAGCATCAATTCAACCGTTCTTTATTGACAAAATTTAGATACACTCAAATTAGATGCGAATAACAGACTGAGCTCGGGCGGGATTCTTACATGTATATATAGTCTAGGAACTTAGTGGGGGAAGGTTCAGAGTCGAAGGTTCAAATTCCCCTTTCTAACACCCCCGTTTCTGGACTAAATTTCGTCCTCGAAATTATATTATTACTTTCCTTCCTTTTAAGAGAGTTTGACGAACTTCTTCTAAAGGAGGTTGCATTTTGGCAGTGTAGTTATAACATGAGGTTGGTTTTCAACTCTATTCTTGATACAAAGTAAACATATTTTCTTAGGTATACATTTAGTGATATAATGAAATAATCCGCATCGATTT
>NC_046666.1:91890492-91907367 GCF_010883055.1 Belonocnema kinseyi
ATAACAGACTGAGCTCGGGCGGGATTCTTACATGTATATATAGTCTAGGAACTTAGTGGGGGAAGGTTCAGAGTCGAAGGTTCAAATTCCCCTTTCTAACATTATATACTATTAAAACTTTTTTCACAAAACTATTTATATATTTTATTGATATAAATATTATTTACTACGTTTTCAGATATAAAAAGGATTATATTTAACTTTTTATTTAAATTCAAATCTAATATTCCACCTTACCAATAAGTTTATTGGGTGACGTTTTAAACCACATTTTCCATTATATTTATATAAATCGTTTGGAAAATTATTTTGAAATATAAACTGAGTAACATATTTTTTCATTTCAACTTTTTTTTGCGAAAATAACATTTTGTTTATCAAAACATGTTTAAAAAGTGATCTTCTCCCATTGTATATAATGCAAAAACAGGGAGTGATTGGACAACTAGCGCTGCGCTGAAAATATTAGGAACTAACCAACTTAGGACTCTAAGGGATCGCCACTTTGTTTTCAGATGCACAGGGCTGATTTGTATGTGTTTTTGTTCGTGTTAAATTTCTGTTTTATTCGGGTTATCTGTGATAAGATGGAAGAGAATAAAGTGAGATCGCCTAATTTTCTTCCTAATGTTCCTTCGATTTGATTGAGCAGATCATTCACACAAGCTTTTCTTAAGGGAAATCTCGTTTTTAAATCAACGTCGCCGAAATTATCAAAAAATTCACTTTTTCTTTGAAAATTCGCGGTCTTCTGCGGATAAATTCTGCGGGCACCGGAACGTCCTACAGACGTCCTTAGAATATCTAATCTATGTCATATGATTTGACGTCTTTAAGACATCCGTTGGATCTTTTCATGCCTTTAAAAGGTCCTCAGGATGTCCTTAAGACGTCCGCCGAAAGATGTGTATAGGACAAGTTTAGGACATGTGTGTCTACTGGGGAGGATTAACTTTTTAACCGAGGTTGGTGGAACCGGCCCTAAGAAATTTTTCTGGATGCTAGCGTCACGCAGTGTAAGCCTCAGAAAACAACGCTGCGTTGCAAGTGAGATAATTTTATTTTTAAACTACGCGCGCAACATACTACTTGAGCTATAATAGATGCGCTTGAAGTCACCTTCAGCAGAAGTTAATAACTTTTTTTTTATTTTTTAACGCTGCAAAAAAAATTATTGAGATTACTCCGTGAGTTTCTAATGGAAACTTTAACGCCCTGGAGGACCGAAGTAACCGCATGGAGCCTCTACAAAGTAACCGTAAAGACCCCATTTGATTCCTTTTTAAAACACTAAAAAAAGCAGCAAAATCAACTTTTACATTGTTGAAATTCGGATTGTTCGAAATTCGGAGCAGTCAACAGGCGTTATAGATCTTAAATATTTTGTTTACTTTTTACCGCTGCAAAAAAAAGTACTGCGATTACTCCATGAGTTTCCAATCGAAAATTTAACGTAGAATCCGAATTTCAACAGTTTAAAAGTTGATCTTGCTGTTTTTTTTTTTTTAGTTTTTTAAAAAGGAAGCGAATGGGGACTCAATGGGGTCTTTACGGGTACTTTGTGGAGGCTCTATTCGGTTCCTTCGGTCTGCCAGGGCGTCGAATCTGAATTTCAACAATTTAAAAGTTACACCGCGACACCATCACACAAAAATTTTATTTCCTCGGAGCTGAATAAGTTTTTGGGATCAAAAATTTTGAATTCTCATTCAGAGTCTCCATATCTTAAAATATCTCGGGAGCATGTTTTTATACTTTTTTCAAACTAAAAATTGAATTTTTTATCCTAATCCGCAACCGTGCTTGCTCCAATTGTAGGTTAGTGTAAGTTTCAGATTGTCAAGTTTCACATATATTACCCCTAAACTGGCTAACTTTTTCTAATCAAACTTTTTAGACCTTAAGTCAGGAATACTTCAGCTCGGGTGTGTACTCTTGCTTTATTTAAAAATCGTTATTTCCATTTTACAGAATGTTTTTTTGCTCTCCAATAAAGCTGCCAAATGTCCCTTACACGGAAAAAATGTATCTGTAAAAAAGTCACAAACTAGTGGGTAGGTCTCGAATATGACAAAAATTCATTGGACATTGATGTATTTTCGTAAATGATCTGCGAATTTTGCGAAATTATTGACGAACTCGATATGACAAGTCTAAAACCGATGCAAATTCCTGTTAAAAACAAGATTCCAACGTGTTCTAAATTTTGTCGTTGGGTTCTTGTTTTTAACAAGAGTTTGCATCAATTTGATTATTGGACATTAAATAGGATTTTTAATTTGGATTTTAATCTAATTTAAATTTCTGACATTTTAAATCTAAAACCGTTCATCACTTTTTTTTCGTAAATAATTACAAAAATATTACGAGTGATTGAGTAAAGTATCACAGAGCACTCACGAGCTTGCCCGACGAATCTGGGAACTAGGAGCCCTCACGCTCGGTGCGTATGTGCACGCGCATGTATGGTTTGAGTTCGTCAGATGCGTGGCTAGAATTTTTATTATACCTACATTGTTTAGCCTCTATGGTCACGTGTGTTTACGCACTCATGATTTATGCTTAGAAACAGTCGAGTTACTGCCCAGGCTCGTTCAACTACGTGGGAAATTAATGGCGAAATTCAACGCCATCTGCGACGAGCAAGAGAACTACAGAAGCATGCATGTGTAGGTCGCTATATATGTGCATGCTCCTTCCTTAGCTGTATTGACTAGTCAAATAATTTAAGAAATGAGGATGAATAAAGACAAAATTAAGGAAACAAGAAACGCAAAATAATAAATTAATGATAATTATCATTCAATTTCTCATTTACTTAACTTTGCTTTTATTTTTGTAGTTTAAGTAGAAAAATATAATCACGAGACGAGTTAGGATGTGTATACATATGAATTTTCATTTTTTCTGAAGCAGAGTTGACCTGTGATACACAGTTTTTTAAATATGTTATAACCACACCAGTTTGCGTTTTCAAGAAATCGTTTTCGTTGAAGTGATACTTGCACACGAAAAACCGTTGTGAGGTTATGGTCTCATACGATGACAGCACCAGACAACACGTGACAGTAACTTGAGTTGCCCGAGCCTGATAATGCTGAATTGTATACTAAAAAAGGCATTTTTAATCAAATACATGAACTTTGCACAAAAGAAATTTATTTTCTACCAAGTCTAATTTTCTATACAAAGATTAATGCTTAATAGTATTTAAATTTGCAACAAAAAAGATTAATTTTCTTGTAATTAAAAGAAATTAATTTTTAAACAAAAACAAAAATCCTACAGAACAGTTAAATTTTCAAAAAAGAAAATTTTCCAACTAAATTGATAAATCATCAACCAAAAAAAACTAAATTTTTAACAAAGCATTTCTACTTTCAACCAGAAAAATTGAAAAAAAATAGTTAAAATTCTTTGAAATTGCTTTAAATGATTAAAATTAATTTAAAATTCCTTGTAATGTTTTAAAACTTCCTAAAATATTTAAAATCCTTTCAAATTTCTTTAAATTTTGCAAAGCTCTTGAAAATTTCTTGCAATTTTAAAAATACCCTAAAATATTTTAAATCCTTTAAAATCTCATACTTAATTATTTAAATCAATTGACAATTCCTTTGAATCTAGTAAAATATCCTAAGATGTATCAAATCCTTTAAAATCTCATATTAAATTACTGTAATCAATTGAAAATGACTTGGAAACTTTTAGAATGCTCTCAAATATTTCGAAATCTTCAAAATCTTTTGAAAAATCTTGACATCTTTTAAACATTTTTAAGGCACTTTGGAGTTTTTTAAAACAATCTTGCTATAATTATTAAAATTCTTTGAAATTCCGTTGATTTATAAAAATGAATTAAAAATTCAGTAAAATCTTTTTAAATATCCTCAAATATTTAAAATCAAAATATTTTGAAAAATCTTGAAAGTTCTTTGAAAATTTAAAAATACCCTAAAATATTTCAATTCTTTCACAATCTCATACTAAATTATTGAAATAAATAAAAAATTCTTTGCAAACTATTAAAATATATTAAATCTCATATTAGATCACCATAATCATTTGAAAATTTCTTGAAACTTTTAAAATACTCTCAAATATTGCAATACCTTCAAAATATTTTGAGATACCTTGACCTTTTTTTGAAAGATTTTTAAGCTACTTCTTTAAAATTCTTTGAAATTCCTTAAAATTAGAAAAATAGGATGAAAATTCCTTGCCAACTGTGATGAAAAATGGATTTTTCAAAAAAATTATTTAATTTTAAAGTCAAAAAGACGAACTATCTACAATAAGTTGAACTTTTTAAGCGAAAAATATGAGTTTTCAATCAAAGAGTTAAACTTTCAATCAAATAGTTAAATTTTCAACCATAATTAAAAAACCTTGTTGAAAAAAAAGTATTTCTTGGTACAAAGTAGTTCAACTCTCAATGAAATAATCGACTTTTAAACCCAAGAAGATGTAAGTTGATATTTCAACCAAACAATTGCATTTTTGACCAAAAATGATACATTTTCTACCAAAAAGATTAAATTTCTACCAAACAAGGTCAATTTTCAACAAAATACATGAACTTTCAACGAAATTATTTAATTTTAAAGTCAAAAAGAGTATTATCTACAAAAAAGCTGAATTTTTAACTTTAATTTGAAGAAAAATAGTTGAATTTTTAACTATAATCGTGAATCCTTAATAAGGAAAAATTAATTTTTTTTACTAAATAGTTCAACTTTAAGTGAATAATCGAATTTTCCATCCAACAATTATGATTTTCATTTTTAACAATATAGTTGCATTTTCAACAAAACGACTTTACAACCAAAAAATATTTACAGTTGATAATTTAAGCGAAAAATGTAATTTTTAATCAAAAAGTATAAATTTTCCATAAAAAAATTTGATTTTTACAAAGAAAGACGAATTTTTAACAAAATACATAATTTTTTAACCAAAAATGGTATAGATTAATTGTCAGTTTCAAAAATGTATTTTCAACGAAAAACATGAACCTTCAAATGAAAAAAAAATAAAATAAAAATTTTAACAAAGTAGTTTAACTTTTGATAGAAAAGAGGACTTTTTTAGAAAATAGTTACATTTTCAACAAAATAATTAAGTTTTTATCCAAACGAGATGAATTCCAAAATCACCAATTTCTTTAATTTCTTTCAAACGCGGATCAAGATATAAATGAGAGTATTATAATATAACATAATTATAATATTATCATTAATAATATATGTATATATTTATATATACACAATAGTATTAATATTTAGGTAATTTATATTTTATACTTGAAATAACGTAACCTCAAAATATACGTATATAAAGAGGCGCGCGAAGTATTCAAATCATGAAAATCGCCAGCAACGAAATCTGGAAATATTAAAATCCTAATCTCTTCATTTTATTTCAAAGCAGATAGAGATATAAATAGAACCGCCGAAGTGTTCCGACAGGCAATCGTGCACCTTCGAGTTTTTTAATTCAGAAGAGGAGAAATGGGTTGCGCGCGCAACGCAGTCATTTACATCGTCTCCCACTACATTCACACGGACATAGATCTGCGATGGTATTGAACCACGTCTCGTTTCAGATCTAGAATCACTGGTTTCAATGTGACGTGGCATTGGAAGCCCCCAAACGCGACTCATTTCAGGCACAACACAAGCCCAAGCGAACCTTCCTCGGGGAATTCAACTGCATCGTCGGAGCAATGGGCGCTCCCATATCCGACTCTGTGGTTTCGGCAAGACACGGCATCAGGTGCTCCTGAACGTGTTTCGTCGCGGTGGCCCCCGAGAAGTTAGCACTAGACAGCGCCTACCGAGGCGAATCAGGCCAGACCCCCCGGTTTGAACGGCGGTGAAGTGTAATTACCGTGACTTTAACCCTTCGCTTGATTTCTGGAAAACGAAGAAAAAGATGACAGAAAAACTGGGTGTCAGCCATACACTTGTCGTGGCAGTCAGGACCTGCTTGAAGTGGCGAACCCTGACCTAGGCCTAGCCTCTTTCACTTTTTCTTCACTTCTCACACACTTCTTCCTCCTTGCTCTCACTTTACGTGCCGCTCGACGCAGTACAGTAAAGTGCTATTTTACTGCCGCTTTGCGGGCAGATAAGGTGCGCTTGTTCTACCTATTTCAGATGAAATATATTTTTCTTTAAGAAATTACGAAAATGTACAACTAAAAACCCATAAAAAAGCCAATTTTTTCTGAATATAAAAATGCTACAACATACAAATTTCAAAAATCTCTACTCTATCCCACAGTCGTATACACAGGCCCGAAAACTTTCGTAGAGGATGATGTGGCGGTTTAGTTTGAAATTTAAACGTGATAAAATCAATGTTTTGAACATGTCTGTTTGGCACCATTTTTTAAACTCGTATGTTTCAAATGAGCACGATAGATAATTCGCCTTTTTTGGTTATATTTGACGCACTCTCTAATAATATTCTCATCAAAAAATGCATTTCACATACACGTACTATAGATCGGAAAACAATAACACCGAGCAGACAAGATTGTCATTCTATTGGGAGTATAGGATCACTGGGCACTTTCAACGTAGATATTTTTTTATTTCGTGCAGATTGCAAATCTGCAGTGGACTGCATCAATGTTCTTGTTGTGTCCACATCGACTTTGAGGCTAGAAAACGTGTTTTTCATCAATATTCTTGCTATGCCAGTGTCACTTCGACTTTGGGGCCAGAAAACGTGTTTACATTTTCAAATTTTTTACTACCCGACTAGTCCGCCATGCCGCGTGGTGGCAGAATCGCGAAAGTTTTTAGCTTACGTAAGGTTTTCCAAGGCTTTCCATAAAACTTCATATTTTTTCAATAGTACAACTTCTTCGAGAATTTCATCGCTCATGCGATGTTTTTTATCTGAAAGTATCAATTCGGCTGTGCAGAAGAGTAGGGTGGTCCAATAATGCATTAAATAATTTTTTTCGAATTTTTATTAATACTATTGAAAAAAAAAGTTTTTTTACATTTTATCAAAAATACTCAATATTACCTGATTCAAGTTGGATTTCAACACTTCTGTTCACAATTAGCCAAAGACTATAAATAAAATTAAACATTTTAAATATGACCCCCATAAGTCTGTTTAATAGGATCCCAAAAAAAAACACCATAAATAAAAACATGGCTTTTACGAGATTTCGACGCTCATTATGATTTTTTGCGGTCTTTTCTATTAAAATTGTTTCCGGTAAATAAAATACCATTTTATACTGATAACTACATTTTTACATAAATTGTATAAACACTTTATTTTTGTCTTTACCAATTTTACGATAGAATATAGTTAGAAACTTCCAGGTGTTTAAACAAATTTTCCATTTGTTTTTCAATGTTCAATTAGAGGGAGATATGTCATTAATGTTAACACGAGATATTGCTTATACAATTTCTTATTATTAATTATAATCCTTTCTTTGCTAAATGGTAGAATGTTGCGGTTTTCCCTGAAATATTTAACTGTTTAGCTCTTTTTCATTAGAAGTGGAGTAATAATTTATAATATTTAGAAAAAATAATTGTTTCAACAAATTATTGTTGTTCATGACTATCTTCATCTGTATTAAAGCCTGATCGTTGCGTTTTTTAAATAATTTTTACCTTTCTGTCATTTTTCACATAAGATAATAATTAATGAAAGTTAACAAATAATTGTTCAAACAATTTAATATTGTTAAACCATTATTCTATTAGATAAGTGCTAGCAAGTTCTGCTTTTTTCTAAAATCTATAACTTTGATTAGCCGTCTTAGATATTAAATAAATCATAAATAAACATTAGATAAAACTATATTTTAAATAATCTTTTTTTGCATATATTTTATGCTGAGATCAAGCAGATATTTGAAACATGTTTACAATTTTCTGCACGGATCATATTGAATACAACTTTCTTTTGAATAAGTTACTAAGCCTTCGATGAGGTGTCAGAAAGGCAGCAACTGTCTAATTGTTAATTATGCAGAGAAATGTTGAGATTCAGCTCCATTCGGATAATATTAAGGAGCCTGAATAAAATTTACTTAATTTTCACTTAATTATATGGTGGTTTAGAAAGAGAGCGCACAGACTTCGGCAGCACAAACGAATTCAAAAGCACGACCTTTCGAAGTTTAAGACAGAGTTATCAAGATAAACAGTGTTGCCGCTGAGTCGGAATAAAAAACAGGAGTTTTTTATCATGAGGTTTGAAAAAAAGGAGATCGAGAAAATTAAGTATTATCACGATATTATTGTAAAAAATATTGTTCAATTTTAATTGAATATACGTAAAAGGACGCCAAATAAATTGTTTTTTAACTTAAAAAGGCCAAAGATATTATAATCCTAGATGCGGCACCTCACTAGGGAACCTATAATAAGTTCCAAGAACTATCAAAATGCCATTGGTTAAAAAGAGACCTTGCTATCTTTATCTCTTTTCAACCAATGGCATTTTTTCCGTTCATGGAACCAATCACCAATTGCCAACCTTAGAAAAGGACAGATAAACTTTCTTGACTTCCCCTCTTTCAAGAAAAAGTCAGGATATCCGGAGACTTATTCATTGCGCATTTAATAAATAGTATATATTTAGAATCTAGCATTTTTACATTCTCATCTATAATGAGAAGGTATTAGTTTTATGCTAAAAATCACTTTTGCGGATTTCAGCAAATGTCGACGTTTTGAGGCCCACTGAGTCAGAAACCCTGGTGGACCAAAAGAACGGAATGGAGCCTCTGCAAAGTGGGAGAGAATTTTATTTTTAAACTTCGCGCGCAACATACTACTTGAGCTATTATGGATGTGCTTGAAGTCATCTTCAGCAGAAGTTAATGACATTTTTTAAAACTTTTAACGCTGCAAAAAAAAGGTATTGCTATTACTCCGTTAATTTCTAATAGAAAATTTAACGTAGAATTCGAATTTCAACAGTTTAAAAGTTGACCTTGCTGTTTTTTGATTCTTTTAAAAATAAACCGAATAAGGACCTAATGGGATCTTTACGGGTACTTTGTAGAGGCTCCATTCGGTTCCTTCGGTCCGCCAGGGAAAACAAGTTTTTACGTCGGTGTCTGTCTGGCGTCGTCGTTGTTGCTGTCTGTATACCGGATAACTTTCAAAAGAATAGTCGGATTGGATTGTGCTTTGGCGCACAGTCAGAGGGATCAAAAGGAAAGATCGAGTTTGTTGACCAGCTATTTTTGATAAAAATTCAAAAAGTTTTTGAGACCACTTTTTTTTTATTTTGAAATTCTATCAACAGCCATTCATAGTAGACAAAAATATAAACAATTTATGCGACTGACTCTTTTTGATAAAATAATAATTACCAAAGTTAGAGGATTTTCAAAATCCAAAAAACCAAACGAAAATTGACATTTAAAGCCACAAAAAAAAGTGATATAAGAAAACGTCAAGAAGAGAAAAAATTTACTTTTTCAAGGCACTACATGATTATTTTATTAACTTTTTGAATTTTGTTTAAAAAAATAAAAAATTCAAATTTTGATCGCACAAAAAATCATGAATTAATAGTCTTATCTATAATGAGAATGTCTGTCCGACTGTCTGTCTGTCCGGCGTCGTCGTTGTTGTTCTCTGTATACCGGATAACTTTCGAAAGAACATTTCGATTGGATTGTGCTTTCCCAGGAAAAAAGAATCCATTAAAAAGACGACTCTGTGAATTTCGTATCTGTCATTTGCAGATTCAGAAAGTTAAAACAGAATCTGTTGGAGACTATATGAATCGGATATTTTTTCAAGCAGCATCTAATCTGCAATGTACTGCAATAATTATTTCAAGCAAGGTTATATTGAATCGATTTCCTTCTTTTTGAACGTGACTGAATTTTTTGTGGTTAAGCTGCCATATTTTACACGATTTTTTAAATTTACAAATGATCGAAAGATTAAAAGAAATCATGCGCAGGTCTACTAGATTCCTTTTTCTATTTCAGTTATTAGTCTTTTGCAGCATATAAGTTAGTCAACAAAATTATAACGACTAGCAGTCTTTAAAAAACAAATCGGCGGCAATGTAGAATTCCAGTGACAGATACGCAATTCAAAAGCCTTCGAAACCCATTCAACAGAAGTGAGGGGATTTTTGTTTCTTGCGTTGGTGCACAGTTAGAAGGACCAAAAAGAAAGATCGAGTTCGTTAACCAGCCATTTTTTAGAAATCCTAGGCAGAGTCCCTGGCGGACCGAAAGGAGCCTCCACAAAGTATCCTTAAAGACCCCACTGAGTCCCTGTTCGGCTCCTTCTTAAGAAACTAAAAAAAAAACAGTAAGATCAACATTTAAATTGTTGGAATTCGGATTCTACGTTAAAATTGCCATTAGAAACTCACGGAGTAATCACAATCCTTTCTTTGCAGCGTTAACATTTTTAAAATATGTCATTAACTTTTGCTAAAGGCGACTTCAAGCGAATCCATAATAGCTAAAGTAGTGTGTTCCGCGCGAAGTTTAAAAATAAATTTTTCTCACTTGCATCGCAGCGTTGTTGTCTGAGGTTTCCACTGTGTGGCGCTAGGATCCAGACAAAATTCTTAAAGTTACCGACGGAACGCTTATTAACTGCCACTAAAAGAAGATACACTTGAAGCCACCTTCAGCCCATGTAAATGACAGGTATTTAAGGCCATGTGACCAGGTTCCTGCCTTACCCTTACTCTTTTTATTTCCCCACTTATTTTCACACGAAGCGCCACATCGAGTTGAAAATTTGAGATAATAAATAAGAAGCACTGAGAAAGGTGGGTCTGGTCTTAAATTTGAATAATTATGAAAAAAGCCAAAAAAAAATTATTTACAACCATTCTTAGTGCTTCTTGTTTAGTATCCCAAATTTTCAACTCGATGTGGGGTTTCGTGTGATAATAAGTTGGGAAATAAAAAAAGTGAAGGTAAGGTAGGAATCTGGTCACGTGACCCACTTATCACATGGCCTTCATTTAAAAAAATTTTTAACGTTGCAAAAAAAAATCATTGTGATTACTTTGTAGAGGCTCATTTCAGTTCCTTCGGTCCGCCAGCGTTTACTTAAAACACAATCTCAAACTTATAATTGTCGATCCGTTGACCTTTGATTTTATATTTGATTTTATATAAGATCTGTGCACGAATGTAGGAGATATGCAAAAACCGAGCGCGAAGTGCGAGAACTATCAGTCGTGCGCCCTGGGTGCACGCAAACTCTCAAGCGAAGCCCTGGCGGACCGACGGATCCGAATGGAGCCTCTACAAAGTATCCGTAAAGACCTTATTGGGTCACCATTCGGTTCCTTTTTTTAAAAACTCGAAAAAACAGCAAAATAAACTTTTAAATAGTTGAAATTCGGATTCTACTTTAAAATTCCCTATAGAAGGTCACGGAATAATCGCAATTGTTTTTTTTGCAACTGTAAAAAGTTAAAAAAAATATTAGACGTATAACGCCTGTTGACTTCTACACTTCAAACGCATCTCCTGTAACTAGCAGACAACAGGCGTTATACGTCTAATATTTTTTTAAACTTTTTACCGTTGCACAAAAAAAACTATTGCGATTATTCCGTGACCTTCTATAGGGAATTTTAACGTCGAATCCGAATTTCAATCATTTAAAAGGTGATTTTGCTGTTTTTTTGAGTTTTTTAAAAAGGAACCGAATGGGGACCCAATATGCTCTTTACGGTTACTTTGTAGAGGCTCCATTCGGTTCCTTCGGTCCGCCCGGAAGCTCTTTTAACAAAAAAATTGACAATCACAAAATGATAGTGGTGAATGTTTTGAGTTTAAATGTTAAAAGGTTTGCGGAAGAATGTAGCACAAGCTAAATACATAATCAAGCGCGAAGCGTAGATAAATAGATTATCGAGCGCGAAGCGCGAAAACGAACAGTCGCGCGACCCAGGCGCGCTCAAACTCGCGAGCGAAGCGAGCCACGCTCGAAGCAGGCGATTAGAATGTGCCCGCGCAGTGGGCAGATTTTTTACAATTACACGAATAAATAATTTGGATAAAAAAGATCAAAATTCGGCAAGCAATAATATTATTCCTTGAGTAAAACTGATGAAAACTCTTGTTAAAAACAAGAATCCAACGACCAAATTCGGACCACAACGAATAAACAAAAACAAAAAATTCTATTGTAAACTGAAAAAAAATCGGACAAAAATAAAAAAGAGGAAAGAAAAATGAGAAGGCAGTGAACCCATCCCCTTCCTTCTCTTTTTCTTTCTTTCGTCTTTTTTATTTTTATTATCATCCAATTACAATGAAATAACATTAAAAATGCAAATTAGAAATAAATAAAATTGCATTACCAACGTTTCGGTACTCGTACAGTACCCTTACAAAGGCAAGAAAGATTTAAATGGTAGTAATTGACAACAACCACGAACAGGTGCTCTCTCTTTGATACCTGAGAATCGAATGAGGGTCAGTAGGCCAATCTTTTGTAAACACAATATAAATATCTGTCACAATTACATCAGAAATAAAGAAAGTAAAAGAAAAACAGAATTCATGAATCAGCCTCGTTAAATGTAATTAATCATATTAGCATAACTTTTGTTCAAGTTGTACAAATCAGTTTTTAAATTAATAGATAACTTTTTTGTTTTTTAATATAAAGCATTTCCATGAATTCCCTCTTTCTCTCATTACTTTCACTATGTAAAATTTGAACATTATCCCAGTCAAACTCATGGTCAACATCAACAAATGCCTTTGTATGTCTGGCAAGAACACTCTTGTAACAGCGTCCCAAACGGGTTTCCTTCTGTCTTCAAAAATTAAATTCTCAATATTATGCAAATGGCTCTTTTAATAATAACTAGAAACATTTTCTGAGCGACAAGTAAGTGGCACTGCACCGCCAGGCCTCCAAAATAAGTGGCCTGGCGGCGCCAGATCCCGCCAGGCTCTACTACACCACTGCATATGCCTGAATGAATACCAGTTTCGAAGTTTACATATTCAATTTTCGGACTGAAATTCAAATGAAGCTTATTACATTTAGAAACTATAGTACGTATAAAAATTTCACCGTTTCCACATCATTATCGCGCAATTCGCATTTACAAATTTTAGAAGGTTTCAAATGTAAATAATCATCTTGTACTGCTTGTACTGCTTCCACGATTTTGAATTTAACTTTGGCTTTTTAATTTCCCTTTTGACGATCAACCGATTGGCTCTGCCCTATCTCCTTGCTTTCCCTTATTTCTTCCAATTTCTTCATCTACACTACTCCCTGTTCATTCCCATCCAAAATCCATCTTGCACACTCATCTACACTAAACTGCACTTCTTCCTCTCCTGGGCACCTCTCTAAAACATGTGCCCATGACTCCAATTCGTATCCTGATAATCCACATAGATTCTCCTCTTCATTTATCCAATATCTACAAGCTCTCTCTCCTTCTCCCATTCTAAACCGTATCACCCTACTCCATTTGTCTTCATTTTTTGCAAATATTCTGGTTCCTCCAACCCGTTCACCATCATATACCATCTATTGTACCTCGAATCTATAAATTTTGTCCGTCACTTTTTTCCTTGTTTAACTAATAGCTCTAACTCTATGTCCGGCCATTCCATAACCCCTTCTCGTATCTTACAAACCCTTTTCATTTTTCTCCTTTCTTCCTCCCATATTGAATTTCCCAAATTTTCTCTCGCCTCATTGTTCCGAATTTCGCCCAGACATGCTTGAGTTCTTCTGCTTCCCTCTCCCCTTTTTAGCTTGTCTTCAAACTTCTACGTTCTCTTAATTTGTCTGGTAGCCACTTTTTTCCTTCCTAACTCTTCTCTTAGCATGTATCCTGGGCAACTCCAGCTAACCTCCATTACCCATCTCAGAAATCGCTCATGTATGCTCTCTACTTTCCTATGTTCCTTCCATCCTCAGATCTCCACTCCATAACACAACACCGCCCAAACCAACGCATCAAACAACTTTCCTTTTTCTTATCTTCATCCTAATCCTGGTTTCAGTAAAAATTTCCTTTATCCTCTCCACCAGCCTTGCTTTCATTCCCCTCTCTTTCATTGCCTGCCATAACACTTTTCTGTTTACTGATTCAAAACCTGCTTTAAAGTCAACGAATAACGCGATTAGTTTCTCTCTCTTTCTCCCTAGATTTCTGTTAACCAAGTAGTTCAGTACGTAAATGTTGTCAATATTTCTCATCCCTTTTCTCAAACCCGTCTGATTGTGTGGAATACTTTCTCTTTCCTCTATCTGACTCTGAAGTACCCTCTGTACTTCTTTACGTTCTTTCCCTCCCCTTTTTTGACAAGTGGTACCACCAGTCATGTCAACCATTCTTCTGGCCACCCTTCTCCATTCTATACTCGGTAATAAGCGTAGAATAGAGAAAAATTAATATTTTCAGATTCCTTCTAATTGTACCAGTAATCCACCTCACAGAGATATGTTTAATTCCTCAGAAGTGGTCATATTGTGATTTGATTTATTTCCTTCTAAGTAGTTCACAAAATATGTGTAATAAGTTGTTTTAATTTCTTCATGCGGAATGTAAATTCTGAAATTTTAATTCTCACCAATTCAACGCTGCCTCTCCAGAGTTAAAATTATTTAAATTCACACATTTGAATAGATTTCTTTGTTGCATTTTTTAAGACATTTAAATAAATTATTAAAATATAAATAAATATAAATTTGAATATTTTTCGAATTTATAAGTAATAAAAAGATTTAATAATGAAAAATAGGTTAAATAAATGCTTTTGTTAAATTTTACTAAGTCGATTGAGAGGAACAGGATTTGCACTTTTTTTATTCCCGTTGGGGGATTTTTAGACGAAGGAAAAATCCCGTATTCATAGGAATACAAATTCTTAATTTTTCTGAATTCAACGCTTGTTACCGGGTACCTAGTTGCAGATTTTCCACAGGCCTTCCCTGTCCCATTCTTCTCCATACTTCAACGCTTCGTTCTCCAAACCATCTTCTCCTGTAGCCTTGTTCCTTTTAAATCTATTTATTGCCACATCCACTTATTCTCTTGTTATTCTATTCCCTATCTCCCTTTCTCCTTGTACTAACTTTCTATCTTCCCCTATTATCCTATTTTGTACTCCCCCTAACAGACCCTTGAAATAGTCTGTCCACTCACCCAATTCTATTCCTTTACTCAAGCCCGTTTTTCCTGCTCTTTCCTTATTTATCACATCCCAAACCTTACCTTCTTTGATCGCTTTTTCTACTTCTTCCTTCTACTTTTCCTTTCCGGTCTGCCACACCTAAACTTTGGGCAACATCTTTTTTATCCCTTTCCAGTCCTTCTCATCTGCCCAAGTTTCACTCCTCATAATCACATCCCACTTTTTTATCTCCTCCCAAAATACTTTATTCTTGTTCTTCATACCTGACACATTCCAGAAAACTATTTTCACGCTTCTTTCCTCCCCCCCCCCCTCTTCTTTCCTATTCACTTTGTTTCCCCTTCGCCGTTGGGAAACCCCTCTGATACATCTCCAGACTCTTTTTCGTCTCCCTTCCCCCTACCTTTCTCAAAACCTTTTCGTTCATTCTTCTAATTCATCATCCCAGCACCATTCCTCCCCATTTATCCATAACCTGTCTCTGCCTACCAAAACCGTATGGGCCTTTTACCTCTCTACCCAAGCCCTCCGATCTATTTGCCATCTCCTTTTCCTCTCTCTTCATGTTAGATCTTGTTCAATTCTTTCCCTTCTTCCTCTCGATAATTTTTTTCCCTCCATAATTTTCTTTTACTCCTCCTCACTCCCCACTTTTTCTAGAAACATTCCTTCTTTTCCTTCTTTCATCCCTCCTATTCGCTTGACTCCTTCTACCCTTACCTGCATTCTAATGTTTCTCAAAAGATTTTATGTTTCCACTTCTCCTGTTTCACACTCCACTTTTAATCCCTTAACGACTATTAACTACTAAGTTATTTTTCCTCTTTGCTCTTTCTTTTCATTCTAATCTTCTTTCAATCTCACTCAGTCTTTTCTTCAATCTTTCATTTTCGCTTTGCACGTTCTTTTCATTCTCTTTCACTATTTCCTCATTCTCTGTTTTTTCCCCATATGTTCACTCCTAATTTCTAGATTGCTTACCCGTTCTTCCAACTGATTTATTTCTCTAGATCTCTGTTCGTCAACCTCTCTCTGTCTATTCTCGATGCTGTCTAGTTTACCCCAAACTTTGTCTTTCTGTTCCTTCTAGCGTTTATCCCATTCTTCCCATTTTTCTCTTACCTTTTTTCACTTCCCCCCTTACATCGTTTCCCTGCCCATTCATATCCCTATTCATGTCATCCAACCTCTTTGTTATTTCCTCTTTAAACCCTTTTATGAGAACTTCCAATTTTTCAAACACCCCCCCTATCTCTTTCTGGCGTTTTCCGTTTAATTCTAACTTTTTTATCCTTGTTCCTTTCTACCGCATCGCCCCCTGCCTCTCTTTTCCTTTTTTCCTCCCCTTCACTGCTAGTCGCGCTTGCCTTTTTTTGCTATTCGTCCAGACTTCTGATCGAACCCGCGTTGCCTAGCTTGTTGAGGCGCTGTAAATTTGAGGGTCTTCCACGTTGCTTACACGTACCTAAGTCCGCTACCATCCCCTCCCTGACCGACTTCTCGAAACATTCCTCACCGCTGCTGTCACTGCGATCAACGTCACCCTTCCGCCCACTGCGCATGCTTTCAACAACGTCAACTGTTGCTGCCACTACGGTTTTCTGCTCTGGGCGATCGTCCAGTAACTGTTAACCCTCTGGCGCCAGTTTGTGGACTTTGCGTCGTGGGCATCCTACGTTACCCAGAGCTCCGTGACGTTTCCCGCCTTTATCACCTAC
>NC_046666.1:91907467-91926141 GCF_010883055.1 Belonocnema kinseyi
TTTGGAAGCACACCGTTAACTACCAGTCGGATCAGTCACCTGAAAGTAGTTAACGGTAGTTAACTAGTAATTTTAATATTTTGATTGCAAGTATTTTATTTCTCATTAGGACAAAGCCCCTTTTATTAAAAGCGTCCCCAAACTTAAAATTTTTCTACTTTAAATACTTTACTTTAAAATTCAGTTTTAAACGGAAAATATTTCTTGTTTAATAGAGTTATCACCATTCGAATTTTGTAAAATTATTTCTAAAACATATTTTCCAAATAACTAATTTGTAAATTTGAAGAATATTTCATGAAATCAGTGAGCTACTGATTGATCAAGTGAGTCGCAGGTAGCAGGCAGGTAAGCCACCTTTCATTTTAGTTCCCGCAGAAAAACAAATACACACATAGGGCGCGCTTTTGGACCTTTAACAAAGGGCGCGTTGAGGTATGTCAATCGAAATTAAATGCACGGCATAAGCAATCTCCTGGTATAACACGTGGAGTATTGTACGTTACTAATAACCCAGTCTGAACCAACGAGACCATTGCGCGAAGACTGCGCAGTAGACAAAATGGCGGGCTGCACCGCTGTGAAAGAATTTATTAAGATTCTTAGGAAAAATGGAAATGACTTTTTTTTGAAAATTTAATTTCAAGAGGATATTTAAAAAGAGTAAAAACAAATTTGAATGAGTATATAAAAATTGAACAATTATTACGTTAGAAAAAATGTGAATAAATTAAAAAGATATTAGGACTGACTTTTGCAATTATAATATACATAAAAATAACATTTTAATTTCTGTTACTCAGAAAATAATATTTATTATAAAAAATAATTGTATGAGCTTATTAAATTTTTCAAGAGAAATGATTCTAACAATTATTTAAACAAATCTGCAAATAACGTTATTGTTAAATATAATATACATTTCGAATTGAAATTTCCGATGTTTCACTCATTAGAACGTATTAAATTACCATAAAATTTTAAAATAATTAAATATCATTGGTTTCATCCGGATTATAACTGTAAAAAAGTAATTAAATTGACTTCAATTTCCGAATTATGTGTACCGAACTATATACGATTCATCTGCTTGACAAAATCATCACTCGCTGGACCCTGCCGATGAAAATGCACTGAAAACGCACTGGCGAACGGCACTGGCCGCCAGTGCGTTTTTCAATGGCTGTTTGTGCCGATTTTCAGCACCTAAGCCGCACTAAGAAGTGATGGGACGGTCATATAATGTTCCTATTGTATTCGCTACATACCGGTCGGGCAGAGTTATTTACAGTACCTGGCCGCAACCAAACCGTCTCTCGTTTCAGAATTTTCTTCAAATTATAAACACTTTTGTTTAATTTACGAATTTTCTCATTATACATATTTATAATTATAACTTATATAATAATATACTACTTTGAAGTTGAATTAAAAAATGTTGTCTGTTTTGGCTCATTCTATTCCATTTACGAGATTCGTTATATTCACTCCAATTTCAAACATCCAAAAGAAAAAGTTAGATATCTGAAATAATCGAAACACCTATATTCTGAATTTCTAACCTTCCCGTAGATACTTTCAAAATTTTACAAATTTTAATCTTTGATTTTTAATCCCTTTCAGCTGGTCTACTTGGTAGCCTAGTCGCATTGGCATAGGCACACCGATTTTCACTAACACTATAGTATACACTACTAACACATCTTCTCAAAGACCTCACAGACTAGGTTTATTGGGTTAAAATAGCCTTTTAAAAATTTTAATGGAGATTTGAAGGGAAGCCCAGGTATACAAAACTAGCGGTACAGGCAATGTAAATTAAATTTTCTCCAATATTCAAGTTTGGCTCACGGCATTAAACAGTATTAAATTGATTTCAATTTAACTCGTCCAAAACATAATTAAAATCTATACACTTTTTCGCTCCAATTTTGACAACATTAAATAGAATTGAAATCAAACACAATGTTTTCGCCAAAAAAGGTATTAAAACGCATATTTCAAATATGTGATTAATTACGAATTGAAAACAGTTGAAATTCTAGGATATATGTACATATATTTATTCAATTCAATTCGCACCTTCTTGCCGGGCGGGCTGTACGATCACGCCCGCAACAGTACCTGACCAATTAAGGAAAGCCCGAAAAGGCCGCTTTAATTTGACTTGAGGATTTTAGTATGGCTTCATGGAAATTCAGTGAATTTTTTCGAGAAAGTATTCGAAATTTAAAGGTAACTCATTAATGTCAGTATAGTAATATTTGTCAAGCGTAGAATCTATTTTCTGAGTATGTTCCATTCTTTTTTCGATTGACGACCTTTCACGGTCACGATATACAATGAATTGTCCGAAATTTGAGGTGAGAGTAAATATCTTGACGACTCATGGTAGAGGTGGGGGCCCCTGTAGAGGGGGACATTCGTGAACGTATACGTCTCACGGTGGGGGGCATAGGAGGAATTGTGTTGATTCTCAATAATAATACATAATTCACAGGATTCTCTAAATATGTTTAAAAGTATCAAGTATATATCTGTTGAAAACACCTCGATCGAAGCATAACAAAAGCTGAAAGCAGTCTTCTAGAATTATTATTATTATTAATTTATTTGACTAAAACCTGCTTTTCATTGTGAGCAGCGGAAGAATCAGTTTAGTAATTTAAAATTATGTATGGGACTACGATTTAAAATCTGTAGTTCGCTTGGATTTTAAGATAATCTTTTGAAGAAAAAACAGAATTCACATTAGAAGCTCTAACTAATTTCCCTTGAAGTACGTGAACATGTTTTGAGCTTTGTTTCTATTCGCGTTTGGTGCCGTGTCTATTTTCAATGATTCTATATAATAAATCAATATACGCCATCAAACTCAGATATAACACATATTGAATGAAGCGGCCAATTAGTTTTGTATTCCCGATTTCATACATGATGAATTAATCAAATATATTAGCGGCTTCGTTACTCGTCTCCTTCCGAATCATTTCCGTCACTTTCGTCTTCTAATTCTGGCATCGGAAATCGAAGTATAGCTGCAACTCCAGTAAGTTGTTCCAGCTCTGAAATTAATCGTATTGATTATTAAATAAAAAGGTTCATCAGTTAGGACCATGGTAAATTTAACTATCGAGTCAATTAAAATGAAAAAAAGCTAGAGTAAATCGGGAAATAATCATGCTAAAAATTAATGCTCGAAGGAAGCTGAAACCAATAAAAAATATGAATTTCGTCTACACTTAATGAAACATTGTTTTAAAAAAAAGCAAAT
This sequence comes from Belonocnema kinseyi, assembly GCF_010883055.1. NCBI lineage: Eukaryota > Metazoa > Arthropoda > Insecta > Hymenoptera > Cynipidae > Belonocnema > Belonocnema kinseyi. Next base: position 91,910,742 of record NC_046666.1, read on the forward strand.
TTTTGTAGATTATTGATTTAAGCTATGTTTATAATTAACACTCGCCTTTTGTTCGCGTATTTCGAAATTACATTACAACTAAAAATGTTTCATTAGATGATGATTTTTTCAAATGCTTTTAATAAAATATACTAAAAAAAACAATATAAATCTCTCTGAAAATGGGGCTTGCAATAATAAAAATATAATATGCATAATAATAATATGGAGAACAAACAGAAGCAATTTACGTGCTGCGTGGTTCTAACCATAGAAAAAAGAGAAAGCAATTATCATATAATGCAACCCACTAACAGCACAAGCTCAGACGTTTCAGCGGTTTGGCAAGGGCAGAAAACTGGAAATCACCAGGTCCAAACAATGTGCACAATTTCTGGCATAAATACCCGACGAGCGTGCATTCCGAGTTGTCAAGGTGTTTTCAAAAGCCTGTCTTGTCTTACAACAGTTTATAAGTGCTTTACATCTTAAATTGCAGAGAAGGTCGACTACCGTCGTTAATTTTCGGTATTTCTCCCTTTTTGAATGAGTAATGACTTTTTAAAATCAGCAGTAATTTGAAACAGTAATCGTGCTGGTCGAACCGACAATTTCCGAAGGTAATGTATATTATCACTGCGACGAGACTGAGAAGAACAAAAGGAATTTTGTAAAACCTCGCAGGGCAATAAAGATCTAGTCGCCATCGACGCTGTAGCCACGACGCCAAGCACGTGAAACCCCAAGAAACTTGCTCTTGGCATACATGGACTACAAGCAAACGTTTATTTCTGTACCACATGACAATTTGCTTCAATCATGAAAAATTATGAAATCTGACAACACATTATCGACTTTTGATGATGCCTTGGGGTACAAGAATTAATTATTTTTATCATGAACAACCCAGGATAATTAGGCTCAAAATACATGAGAACAATATATGCTAACTATACATGGATGGCCAGAAGCTATACGCTAGTTCAAACTAGTAACTGCAGCCAGTGAACAAGGTTATGAAGCAGTTTTTTAATTATATGCTCATGGAGTTAGGACTAAATAAATTCAGGATAGTAAATTAATTCAGTGGAGAGTTAGAAACTGCAAAGATAGAGAAGGAGGACGAGGACAACATCGAGACAATGGTCGAAGGTCAGTCATATAAATATATTGGTATTCTTAGGTCTAAGGATATTCAGCGTACGATAGTTAAGAAAAGCTTCCCAGATAACAATTAGTGCGCGCATGTCACGTGCACGTCGATGCGCGTATGACATGCAAGCCAAAATTCACCATGTTCGCCCACATTTTGTGACTGTAACTGAAGTGCGCGAACAAGGTGTGGCACAATGCCAGCACGTTTACAATCACCCTGTGACGAAATTTTGCGGCGCGCACATGCGCGCAACATGAGTACCTAGCGGGGGCAAGAAATGTTTAATTTATAAATTGACAAAATTGATTATTTAATGCTTATAAAAGTTATAAATTGCATTTTTAATAAGGGTGCCGTCTTGTAGGTGTAGCGCAACAGAATCACAAAGCAGAATATTATAGATGCGACAGAGATAAATAGATCTGCCCGTCTCTTTTACTCTCGCTTTACGCCGCCATTTTCTACGCACATGGGACTGTGCGGAACTAGTCGGCTAGCACAGTGCCAGCTCGCGATCACCTGTTCACCTGTTTCACTCTTTATTTGAAATTTTGGAATTTTGACTTCACATTCATAATCAACGACCCAAAAAAATTCCCGCACACCTATTTTGAAACCATGGGACTAACTTTAAAAATTTTTGTTCGTATTGGATCCGTTATTTTCAAACTTTCACGAATTTGGCTCCAAATTTGGAATCGGCGAGTGAAAAACTACCGAGTAACCCAGTTTGAAGCCTGAGAACCAATTTTTTAATTTTTTGGCTGTCATATTGGATAAGCTATTTTGAATTTTTGAATTTTGACTTCAGATTCATAATGGGCAACCGAAAACACCCCTTAGACGTTATTTCAAGTTAATTTACTATTGTTGATTAGGCACAATTACATTTAGTGTGTAAGAGGTGTAAAAATGGGGCTAAGGTTCTTGAACTTTTTTGACATTTATTTTTCTATTTTTTCATATGAATGTAAAACATCTCTAAAATATTGTTTCAAAAATTGAGACCGATCGGAGCAAAACTAGCAGATATAAAGTTTTAAAAGTCCGTTGCTAAAAAATGGTTGCTGTTCAAAAAACTGTGAATGCCCTACCGATAGAAATCTCAGAATTTATGCAAAAGATTCTCAAGGCTCTGAGAAGCTCTGAAAAATTCTCCGCTGGCACTCAGGTAGATATATTTAAAGGTACAGATAGCTTGTTTAACTGTTTTAAAGGCTTTGAAATGCCTTTTCCGAAATTGAAATAACAATACGATCATAAATAACAAGCAGAGAGGCCTAAAAGGTGCCATACATATATAGCACCTTACCGCAAAGGCATAAAGTATCGTGTATACCAAGGCAGCGAAGTCTTTTTACGGTCTCGCGTGTTTAGAGTAACTCGTCAACGCCTCGCCAGACAGTGGTCGGAAAAATATCGTCATTTGCCAAAAGTACATTTTTACTTGAACCAAGTACATTGCTCCCAGAATTGAATAATAAGAAGAGAAAATAACGAAAAAAAAATCGTTGATCACGTTTGCAATTAAAGAAAGCATAAATGAATTAAGAACTGTTTCACTCCGATCGGTACAACATTCTCGTCTGTATTTTTTATTAGGTTGGGTTCCTTTGGGGGTTTCGGCAGTTTCAAAAAAATCAGGATCCAAGCTGCCAACTTTTCGTTTTGGAAGTTTCCACTTCCTCGTAACAGTCGGATCAGACGAAATAAGAAATTCTTTAACTGGAAGTTGATGTTTTTGCCTTGCAAATCTTGATCATTGTAAACAATAGATAATGAGTTAAGGCATTTTTTCCTTAAAATCGCACAAAGAAAGATGCAGATCTTAAATTTTCTTGCCAATCCGTTCTTTGAATTTTTGTTTCTTGTAATTTCGATGGATTCTTTGTCGCCTTCAACAAATTGGAGTAAAGCTTTTCCATGCACCATTAGATATTCACATTGTTTTTTAAATACAGGTATGAGTGAACTCTACAATATTTCAAAATATTATCTCAATTTAAATTACTGGAAACTTTCTAACTGGTTCTAAGCGGTTTCTATCCGGCAAATTAGAATTTAAAAATTGGCAAATACCGAAATTAGTTTCTAACCGCTTCCTGAACGATTTCTAAACGACTTTCGACTCATGAAACATTTCAACTGGTCTTACGAGTTTCTATCCGACAAATGGAACCATAAATTAAATATTGTCAAAGACCAGAGTTCGTTTCGAACTGGTTCCCAACCGATTCATACACGGTACTCGACACTGGAAACTTTCTAACTGGTCCTAACTAACTCCTATCCGGCAAATTAGAACTTGAAATCAAACATTCGAGGAAACATTCTAACCGGTTTTTATCCGAAAAATGTAGCCCTCTGTTGTACCGATGCTGTTTACTTATTCCAAGTTTTCACCAAAAATATTGTGTAGTTTGGACGTACGAGGTCTGTCTGGAAATTATCGGGCCTACCTTTAATCTCCGCGCTAGCGTTATTCTTCATCATCAGGCGGGTGGTATCCTTCAAAGTAATCCCCACTTGATTGAATAACACGATTGCAGCGATGTTTCCATTTCTCGAAACAGTCCTGGAACTCACTTTTAGGGATGGCCTTGAGTACGCTCGTCGCATTATTTTCAACCGTCGTTTTGTCATCGAATCGCTGTCCTTTCAGCGGTTTTTTGAGTTTTGGAAAGAGACAAAAGTCACAGGGGGCTGTGTCGGGACGCTTTCTTCTCACTGCTTGACGCAAACGTTTCAAAATTTGGACGTAATATTCTTTATTACATTGACTTCAAACTGCTCCGACTTTGACGTGCTTTTTTCGGTCTTGGCCATCCAGAATGCTTGGACTGTGAAGACTGTTGTCTTGACTGATCATAAACATAAACCCATGAGTCATCGCCAGTAATAACCTTTTTAAGCACAGTATCATCGTTATTGACTATTTCTAAGTTGTCCTAAGCGATTTCTAAGCGAAGCTTTTTTTGCTCTGCACTGAGCAATTTCGGAATGAACTTCGCACACAAGCATGACATTTGTAAATTTGAGGTTAAAATTTCCCCAATTATCCAATATTTTTGTCTTCGAAGGTCAGCCAGAACGAGAATCACTATCAACAGAAGTGGGGCCTCCTTTAAAACGATTATACCACTCTTTTATTCGTGCTTTGCTCATAAACACATATTCCCAAACGTCTTCTGCATCATCTGAATAGTTATCGAACTCATTTTTTCGAGTTGAAAACAAAATTTGATGTAAATTCGTTGATCTTGTTTTTCAGTCATTTTTAACAATCACAAAATCCGCCGACACTTTCCGGACAGACCTCGTAGCGCTGGGTAGAACTGTAACACACATAACCTTTAAAATAGACTCACATTAATTGAATTGAGCAAAATTAAATTTGTTAAATTATTCCACAAAAGAAGAGTTCGGGCAGAGATGAGGTGGGAGATAGCCGAGATAATGGAATAAGAGAATGTGAAAAACATGCGCTGATTACTGCGCCCTCTTGGCGGATTACCTAAGAGTTACTTTGAAGGCGAAAGTTGCGCGTCGGTAAATGACGAAAGTTAGCAATTTCTGAAATGATTTACCAATTAAGTTTCTCCTCAATTAGTTACCACAAAGATATCTTTGTTGCCGATCTGAAAGTTTCGAGAGACTTCGGTGGTCTTCTATTTATATCTCGATCCCCATTAGAAAGAAAGAAAAGAAATTGGCGATTTTTGATGTTTCGCGTTCTTCTTAATTTGATGCACGAGTCAATTTTGAGGTTATGTTTTTCAGGTGTATATAATATGGATATTATTACTACTATATATATTATTGATGTTGATATTATAATTATAAAATATTATATTAATATTAATAACTATTTCACTATTTTTAAATATAAATAGTTCAACTTTCAACTAAAACAATTAGTTTTTCGAACAAAAAAATGTTTGAATAAAACACATAAATTAAAAAAAAGTTGTTGAATCAATTTTCAACAAAATAGCTAAATTTTTAAACAAAAATTAAAATTTTTATCCAAAAGGCTAAATTATATACTAAAAAAACGGAATTTTAAATAAAATATATGAACTTTGCACAAAAGAAATTTATTTTCCACCAAGTCTAATTTTCTATACAAAAATTAATGTTTAATCAGTTAATTTTTCGACAAAAAAGAATTTTTTTCTTGTACTTAAAAAAATTAATTTTTAAACAAAAACAAACAAAAATTGTCTACAAAATAGTTAAATTTTCAGAAAACAAATTTTTCAACTAAATTGATACATCAACCAAAAAAAAACTACATTTTTAACAAAGCAGTTCCAATTTCAACCTGAAAAGTTGAAAATAATTAAAATTCTTGGGAATTGCTTTAAATTGTTGAAATTAATTGAAAATATTTGGAATGTTTTAAAACATCCTAAAATATTAAAAATCATTTGAAATCTCTTGAAATTTTGCAATGCTCTTGAAAATTCCTTGCAATTTAAAAAATACCCTAAAATATTTTAAATCCTTTAAAATTTGATACTAAATTATTACAAGGTACTTTGGAGTTTTTTAAACAGCCCTGATATAATTGTTCAAATTCTTTGAAATTCCTTTAAATTGTAAAAATGAGTTGAAAATTCATTGACATCTTTTTAAATATCCTCAAATATTTAAAACCCTTTCAAATCTTTTGAAATCTCTTGAAAATTCCTTGAAAATTTTAAAAAACCCTAAAATATTTCAAATCTTTTATAATCTGAAACTACATTATTGAAATCAATTGAGAATTCCTTGGAATCTGCTGAAATATCCTAAAATATAATAAATCTTTTAAAATCTCATATTAAATTACCGTAATCAATTAAAGATTCCTTGCAATATTTTGAAATACTCTCAAATATTGCAATACCTTCAAAACATTTTGACCTATCTTGACCTCTTTCTTAAGATTTTTTAAAGTACTTTAAAATTCTTTGAAATTCCTTAAAATTATAAAAATAAAATGAAAATTCATTGACATCTTTTAAAACATTTTCAATTATTGACAATCTGTTGAAATCTTCAAAAAAAATTTAAAGCTCTTGAAAATTCCTTGAAATTAAAAAAATACCATGAAATATTTCAAATCCTTAAAAATCTCATTTTTAATTACTGTAATCAAATGAAAATTCCTTGGAACTTTTTAAAATACTCTGAAGTATTTCAAACCTTCAAAATCTTTTGAAACACCTTGACACCCATTAAAGATTTCTACCATACTTTGAAATTGTTTTAAATAACTCTGCTAAAATTGTTAAAATTATTTCAAACTCCTTTGAATTTTAAAACATTCCCAAATATTTAAAGTCCTTAAAAATCTTTTGAAATCTCTTGAAATTTTTAAAAGATTCAGATTGAAATTTAGAAAAAAGAAAAATTTCAAAACGTTAAATACTGTAATTTTGTAGATTAGACTTTTGAAAATGGAATCAATACAAACTCAAAACTTTCGAAATCTTATTTTCAACTATGAAATATAAGTAATTTTCCACTTGATGGAATTCAAGTCTGCAAAATTTGAATCGTAAACTTAAAAGTTTATTAACAAAAAATTATTGATCATAAATAAATTGAAAGTGTTGAAAATTTAAAAGTATGTTTAAAAATATATATATATATATAATTTTATAATTATATAAAAAATCATTTTAGAAATATTTAAACTTTAACTCGAGTAATTTCTATTAAGACTTTAATTTAATATTTTAACTAATCTACAAACATTAACATTTTTAACATTTTGAAATTTTTCTGTTTTCTAAATTTCAGTCTGAAATAATTTCATTTATAGATTGCCCAATTGAAAAACGTACGTTTAAATTTTGAACGCTTTCAATTAATTCATGATTATTAATTTTTTATATATAAACTTTCAAGTTTACAATTCAAAATTTTATGACTTGAATCTCATCGAGTTGAAAATTATTCTTATTGAATAGTTGAAAATGATTGAAAATTAGATTTCCAAAGCTTTGAAGTTTTATTGATCCCATTTTCAAAACTCTGATCTAAAGACATTTCAATATTTAACGTTTTGGAACTTTTTTATTTTTTTAAATTTCAATCTGAAATTTTACAAAATTTCAAAAGATTTTTAAGGATTTTAAATATTTGAGGATGTAAAGGAATCTTTAATTTGTTTTTATAATTTAAAGGAATTTCACAGAAATAAGAAAATTTTAGCATGGTCATTTAAAAAAATTCAAAAGTACTTTGAAAATCTTTAAAAAAAAGTTTAAGGTGTTTAAAAATATTTTGTAGGAATTGCAATATTTGTCAGTATTTAAAAATGTTCCAAGGAATTTTTTATTGTTTGCGTTAATTTAATATGAGATTTTATTTAAAAAATGCATACAATTTAATATATTTATGCATATTAACTGTTATTAATAGGGACAATAGGCCCAGTTCGCACCTGGATATTAATGATTTAATAGACAAAGTAAGATATGAAAAGAATAAGATATATATGTTCGTTTTTTATTCTTGCAGTTGATTTTTTCAATTTCTAAGAATTCTGCGAGTCACTCAAAAAAAAGACTGTTTAAGTAAACCATCTGTAATTAAGTCTATTAAAAAATATTACGAGTTTACCGCAACATCAATTTTGTAAATGAAAATTTTCAATTAAGTAATTTCATTTCATGATCAAGTGTTTTCCAACTGTTTCTAAACATTATTGATTCAAAAGAAAATTTTAATTACAAATGGGTTTTCTAATATTATAGGAAATAACTCTGTTCTTAAAATTTTTCTATCATTGTATACAATTTGTAAACTTTTTCAAGCTTTGAAAGAGGTAAGAAAAATGAAATACATAATGGGCAAAAAACTTAGAATATCTTAATCTTTTAAATAATTGTGTTTTGATTTTAAAAACACGAAAAAAAATCTAGAAGATTTTAGGACAATTAAAAGATTTTTTAGAAAAACTAAATGATTTCAAAAGATATTTCGAAGGTGTAGAAGTTTTGTAAAGGTTTTAAAGTAATTCAAAATTTGAAATTTTTTAGAAAATTAAAAATGTTCTGTACATTTTAAAAAAAATTTCAACAATTTTATAAAATGTTGAGTATTTCGAAAAAAATGTTCGAAGCTATTTAAGAATTTTGGAAGAATGAAATTTTTTTGGTAAGATTCCTCTGGAACTTTCTACAAATCTCTAAGTTTTGAAGGTCATTGTAAAAATGTAATTTTTTATTACAAAAATTATTTAGGAATTTCAGAATTTTTGAAGAGATTAACAATATTTAAAAACATGAATAGTTTTTCGAAAAATTATTTTTAAAATTATTTCTTCTACGCGATAAATGACACCTATGGCCAAGTCTCACGACCGTGAACTGGGTGGTATATCGTATTTATTTTTCTCGGAAATTTTTAAGTGTTGATGCTTTTGTTTTACCGGATTCTCGATTCGACGCATTTTTTATGTTTTAAATAATTTCAAAATATTTTTAAATTTTCTTTAAAATTATTTTTTTTAATTAAAAAAAAAAACTTTCCCCGGAATCTTAACTAAAAATTTTTAATTTCTTAAAACCTTTACAAATTCTGAAAAAGAATGTAAAATTTTATTTCAAAATCTTCAAAAATGTGAATTTTCTTTTATCTCTTAATAGTCTTCTCAATATTAAAATTATTTGTAAAAGTTTCAAAATTATGTTTTTAATAAATGCGAATTATTCCTATTTTTTTAATTGTGAAAAATTATAAAATGACCTTAAAATTTTCCAGATTTTTTTTACAATTTTTAAAAATGTTTTAAAAAGTTGAAGAATATCCGCTCAAAATTATTTGTTGATAAATTTGATAATTTTCTTTAAAAATCTTGAAATCTTTTTAAACATACTCTTTAAATTACCTTAGAAAATAAAAAATTGTAAATTTTCTGATGAAACTTAAGAAAACTTTTTTATCCTTTTCAAATTTTCAAAATTCTTAACAAGATTTTTCTTTCCAAATCTCAAAAAATCTATATATCGCTCAACATTTATCGGCGTTACAGCAAATAACAAACGGAAAACATCCACTAAAATCATATTCATACAGAATGTAATCAGTCAGGTTTTCGAACAAATTAAAAATATTTTGACAGTTTTGAAAGATAATGAAAGAATATTCTTCAGATTCATATGAAAATTTAAAAGGATTTTTTGCTTTTTAAAATAAATTGTTATAGAAAATTTTAAAATATTTACAAAAATGCTGAGAAAGAACCCAAAATATCTTCGGAAATTTAAAAAAATTTTTAAGATGTAAAAATTTTAAGACAAATTTGGGCGTGGAAGAATAAATATTCTATAAAAAAAGAATTCTCAACTATGAAGATTAATTTTAAATCAATAAAAAATAAATAGAATAGTTAAAGTTTGAACTAAAAAATTTGACTTGTTGAATACTTTAATTTTCAATCAAAAATTGGAAATGAAAAAATTAATTTTTAACCAAATATTTGAATTTTCAATAAAGAAAGGTATCTCCACACAAGCTTTATTGTCTACCAAAAAACAACGAATTAAACAAATTTTCCATTTTTACATCATATTACATCAAATTAAATATTACATCAATTTATATGAGTTTCGGCAATACTCCATATGAAAATTTAAAGAAATGATTAAACAACCACCACATGGTTCCACTGTCAGCAACCGTCATCTAAAAATGACACCAGTCCAAGCACATACGCGATAAATCATATTTACTTTTTCAGGAATTTCTGAGTGTTGATACTTTTGTTTACCGGATTCTTGAGCCAACGCGGTTTTTCAATGTTTTAAATAGTCTCAACATATTTTCAATTTTCTTTAAAAAATGTTGTTTTTTAAATAAAAAATGAATTACAACTTTCCCCAAAATGTTAGGCCAAAAATTTGTAATTTCTTGAATACTTTCCAAAATCTAAAATAGAATCCAAAACTTTATTTCAAAATCTTCAGAAATCTAACATTTATTTTATCATATTTATACAAAAAATTGAAAAGGATTTCTTGTTTTTTGAAATAAATTGTTAGAGAAAATTTTAAAAGATTTCTAAAAATGCTGAGAAAGAATCCATAATGTCTTCAGCAATTTTTAAATTTTTTAGGACGTAAAAATTGTAAGAAAAATTTGGGTGTTGAAGTGATTAAAAATATATTAGAAGTTTAAATGATTTCCTAATATTTATAAAATATTTATAAAACGACGAATATTCAAGAAATAGTTAAATATTCTATAAAAAAAAAATCTTTCAATTAAAAAACTCTGTCATTATTTGCAAAATTACACGATTTTTGCACTTTTCCCACAACATTTAAAAATGCAATGACCCTGTCAAGTCTTTCAGGTTTTGTGTAAAAGAAATAATTAACTGACGTTATGTCCCATTTTTATTCTAAATCAACATTCATACCTTTCGAAACACAAAAATTATCATTAGCCTTTCGACTGAAGAGGACTTTAATAAATTTTTCTAATTTCACTACACAAAAAAAACTTTAAACAAATTATTGAAAAAAAACCGATTATGAAAGATTTTAAATAACATGCTTAGAATGTTTTTTAAAACTTTGAATGGTTTCAAGAGAATGACACAAAATTCTTAAGATTAATACGAATATTTGAAAGGATTTTTTTATATTAATATTTTGATAAAATTTTTCTAAACATTTCTATAAATTCCGCGAAAAAATCGGAATATTGAAGACAAATTTTTTAATTTTTGAAATATTTTTTTAAATTTTAAGAAAAATTCGCTTCCGTTTCAGACATTTAGAAATTTTAGAAGATTCTGAGCGATTAAAAAAAATATTTCCGAAAACTTACCAAATATTTTTTAAAAACAACTTACATTTGTAACAAAAAAATTAATTTTACACTAAGATTAATTTTCAAGCATTGAAAAGACAAATTCAATAGCTCAATTCTCAACCTAAAAACAACGGATTTAAAAAAGAGTTTAATTTTCAATCAAAAGAAGAATTTTTAACCTAGAAAATTAATTTTCTGATAAAAAACAACAAAATTGAAAACAAAAATTTTAAAATTGTCAACCAAATAGATGAATTTTTTACTGAAAAAGATCAATTTTGAACAATAATTAAATTAGTTAAATTTTCAATTCAAAATCAACAAATTTCCAAAAAGAATACAATTTTTAATGAAAAAGATGATTTTTTAACCGAGAAGATAAATTTTCTACCAACAAAAACAGTGAATTCAAAAAATATATAATAATCTTTAAACAACAAAAAGTATTAAATTTAAATCAAAATGTTTGTTATTTTCCACCATATTTTATTTTTTTATCGTTATGTACTAAAATAATGATTAAAATTTTGATTAATAGGCTCTTAAATTAATCTTTGAATATCAAAAAAACAGTAATTTTTTCAAAATGTTTAATTGTGCATAATTTTAAAAATACGCTTAAGATCATTCAGATACTTTTATGTTAACTTTTTAATTAAAGCATCCCAAATTCACCTAGCATATATGCGAAATGACCCACTCTGATCTTCTCTACCGACATTGACAAACTGGAAAAATGCCGCGTGGTTTGACCGCTCAAGTAGAACCGTCTATCATCTATTTCAGTTCATAAACTGGCCTGAGTAATTGGGGGCGCTTGATTTTAGTTCGCAAAAGCCTCAGGCAATAGGAGGCCGTGGCGAAAATCGTTCGAAATTAAATACATGGGATCGCCTATCTCCCACCTCATCTCTGGTTCGGGGATGTTCGTTAGCATGTACGCAATCATTTCTCAAACTTTTAAAACAAAATCTTTATTATTGTAGGAAAAAGCCAGGGGAACCTAACACTGGTAAAATCGACCATTTTCTAAGTATCACATGACCTTAAAAGGCGAGAGCTGGTTGCGATTCTTGCATGAAAAACACCAACAGCGTAGCGGAAAGGTGCATTGGCGGGGACTTTAATGCGGAGATTGCACAATATTATGCTTCAAACAGACCCGATTTGCGCAGCTGACAAGGTCGCGGTCCCTTAGCGCTTTATGCATGTCAGTATTTTCCATTGTTTTTGTTTACATACAAGAATTTTCCAACTAAAAATCAATACAATAGAATAAAAAAAACGACTAACATATTTCGCGGAATAGTGAATTTTGCAGCATGACTTCGCGGACACGATTAGTCTGGGATAGGTGGAAATATCTGGAAGGATAGCTCAGTGCTTGAGATAGGAGTGCAGATAACTTTTTTGGATAAAATATCTTAAACATAAAGGTAAGCTACAAAGGCATGCATAGTAATATTTTTCAAATGTAGAATGTATTTTCTCACTCATGTTCCATTCTTTTGTCGATTGACAACCTTTCAGTGTCAGGAAGTAAAATAACCAAAATTGGAGGTTAGTGTATCAAATCGGGAAATTTCACCTCAAATCGACAAAAGAATGGAACATGACTGAGAAAATAGATTCTACACTTGACAAATATTACTATTCGTGAATTTCTTATTTACTTTAACGTTTAGAATAGTTTCTCGAAAAAGTGATGTGCATCCCCATGACGTCATCCCAAAAGAAATATTCAATTTAAACTTTCCGCTATTCGGGCCCCTTTTTTCATTGGTCAGATATTGATACAAAAGGAGAGCGTACAGGAACTGTCGTGGGAGTTGACGGAACTACGCAATTGCTGCGCACGCATGTGACGCACTGTGAAGTTAATTAGAGACTGTGTAAGATCTGCAATGCCACAATTTGTTTGTCTTAAAGCGATCTTTCACCTCGCTTTTGGTTTTTTTTATTTCATCCACTAAAAGCTGATATATGCGAATTTTAGAATAGCACTTTTTCTAAAAATAGCCTATATTGATATTCCAAGCTTTTTTTTCTGATAGCACCGATTTTCACGAAACTTGCACAAAATAATCTTCAAACATCCCTAACCAAAATTCATCAGGACCTGTGGCAGGCTAGCCTCCGCTCGGTCGGCATAATAGTGCGGTGGTGCCACGTAATGCACTCATTGTCAGCTATTCTCCAAAACAAACAACGAACTTCGAAGTACATGCACATGTACTTTTATTTCGTCTCTTAGACTTGTATACCCTGCTCCCCTAAATAAGGCTGTACGGAATGACCAATTTTGGTTTCCTTCGTGCAGCCCATTGTTTAAAATTCCATGAAGAAGGAATTTCTTAAGATGTTTGGCCAAAATAAAGTGAAGCTCTTCAACTTGATGAAAAACTCTTTTCAAGATTGATTTGCGACACTAGAGGGCAGGATTTCGCCGGAAGCGGGTGCTAATCAGAAAAACTGCGCCCGATCCCACCGAAATCGCGGTAAACTTTCAGCCACAACCACGCCTCACGAACGTGAGATAGGTGGTTACAGTCTGGCAAAAATCAATACGACGATCCGACAAAAGTCTCGTGCACCCTGAGGACACAGAGCGACCCAAGGACGACCGCCTTCTGCATTTTTCTCGTAAAAGTTTAAGCATATTATTTACACGCAGGGAAGCTTTTTAGGCTACTAACCAGTGAAAGCTTGGCACCTCCAAGAGCGCCGATGATAAGGACGATTAGTTTGACAGAATATTCCGGGCACAATCATCGCAACAGAAACAATTGTCGAGAATATAAAGTTCCAGTATATGCGGCACTTCTCATTCTCGACAATTGGCTCGATTTCCCTAGGAGCATTCAAAGGAGCGATATTAAGGTTAATTCCGTAAGAGTGACGGAGATGGTGATAAATCACTCGTAGTGCCGCATAGTGCCTTTGGATGTAGGTCGTTCCCGCATGAGTTGGACAACTAGATAGAATGTGAGCTAAATGCTCGGGGTGTGCACGGCACGCCCTGTAGCTATCATCGGGAATGTCTTGGCTCAAAATGTGGCGACGGCATGTTAAGGTGGAAAAGAAACCGTCTTGGCATGCAAAAATGAAATCTTCCGTACCAGACTTCAATCCGGGCGATTTAAGGAAAACAAACGTTAGATCACACGACACTGACTGATCCTCCACATTTCTGTGGAAGATACCGTACATCCTCATATCGAGGAGCTGTGCACGAAAGATTTTCTCTTGTGCTTTCTTAATCCGGGCTTTCAGGAGTGAGTACTCGAGATAGATTAGATTTGATGCATTTTGCTCACCCCTAATACTGAAGTCAAGTCTGACTGTTTCAGCAACCTCCTCCGCTGCTTTGTATAGAAATGCTCCTTTGCCCACTTCTTCGTGATTCCTAACCTTTTTAAGAAGAGGGTCTCTCCCATTTGCAACTCTATGTGTTGTACCCAGAATAATCCTGTTGTGCAGACATTCAAGACTCAATATTCCGCGACCACCTTGACGGCGTGAGATGTACAGTCGCGGACAAGAAGACTTTAGATGCATGCTTCTGTTCATGTGCATAACCATTCTTGTCCCGATATCAAGAGATCAGAGCTCGTTCTTGGGCCCTGGAACTACTCCAAATAAATAGAGTAGTACCGGGACGGCAAGCATGTTCGTTGCAGATACTTTGTTCCTCGCCGACATTTCGGAAGACCAAATCTGTCGGATGAGACGTTTGTATCTGCTTCGGAGAGTATCCTTTATAGATGTCACATCCTGAATGCGGCTTTGTGGCACGCCCAGGTATATATAAGTCTTGTATGGCGCTTCTATCAACGAGCTCAGGATGTTCAGGGATGCCATTAAGTTTTCCTCGCTTCAAATAAACCTTGGCGCATTTGTCTAACCCAAATTCCATTCCAATTTCCTTAGTATATTGTTCGACAATCGCCAGAGCTAGATGCAGTTGCTGTTTTTAGCATAGATCTTAAGATCGTCCATGTAAAATACATGAGTGACCTTGTACTTTCGATCTGCAGGTTTGCCGCACAAGTACCCGTCGAAATGGTGGACAGATGATAAGTCTATGGGATTTCGAATCGAAAGCTTTCCGATAATCAATCCAGGCCATCGATAGGTCACGCTGGTAGAATGCTGCATCTTTGCAGACACATCTATCGATGAGCAGGTTCTCCCGACATCCGCTACGCCTTTCTTTGAGCCTCGTTGTTCACACATTTCTTGCCACACAGGTTCAATTGCCCGAACAATCCTATCATTTATGATAGCTGTGAATATCTTATTAAGCGTGTTCAGACAAGTTATTGGCCTGTAGTTCTTCGGGTCAGGTAAGTTGCCTATTTCCGGCAGGAGTATTGTGCGCCCTTCCACCAACCACTCTGGAATCGGCTCTTCCGACTTCAAATATGAGGTGAAAATACGGGCCAAATG
>NC_046666.1:91926241-91929537 GCF_010883055.1 Belonocnema kinseyi
AACTTCTGCCTTCGACTTCAGGAATCTGACCTCGCACCATTTGGAGCTATCATCGATAAATTCGGCAAAATATTTGGCTCCGCCTAAGGAGTTTACCCTCATAGGTCCACATACATCTGTGTGAACTATGTGCAATATTTCGGTACTTCAATTCGAACTTCTTGGGAATGAGGTTCTTTACATTTTTCCATGGATACAGGCCTCAAAATTTGGCATCGATTTAACATGTTTAAGCGACACACCCGTCACAAAATTTTTGTTTACAACATCCAAAATGTCCTTCGCGTTCACATGACCGAATCTTCTAGGCAACACTTCAAGCCAAATCTCTTTTTCTTTTGAATAACACGATGCAACGCACACGCCCAATCAGACTTTAACAACGGGCGCAGTACTGTGCCCGTACTAGCAGATACTGGCGCGGTACTGGCAATCAGTACGGGCGCTTGTGCTGATGCCCGTACTGGATGATAACGCTTTACCATTACTGGTTTCCCAGCACTGGCTGCGTACTGCCTGATAGTACTGGGCTCATATGGGTATGCCATTACTGGCTAACCAGTACTTGAACCGTACTAAAAATCAGTTCTGCGCCTATACTGGCAGAATACGGACACGGTAATAGAAATTAGTACCGCGCCCGTACTGGTGAAATGCGGGCACGATACTAGCAATTGGTACTGCACCTATACTGGCGGAATACGGGCACGGTACTGGCAATAAGTGTTGATGGAATACGGGCACAGTACTAGCAATCAGTACAGCGCCCGCAATGGCGGATTAGAGATCTGATCAGTAGTAATATTTTCTTCCTCGCTTCCAGTTTCCTCTGATTGTTCCAAAGAGCCAATGGAATCAGAGTCCAAATTTTCCGAAAGGCTGGATTCCGCTGTTCTACACGTGGAAGAAAATAAGGAATATAAAATGAGGAAAACCTACAATATTGTAGGGTAGATTTCTTTCATCACACGAATCAATCGTAATGGTTGAATTTCTGACGAAAATGAGTGCATTTTTTGTAACAATGCAGCTTGAAGATATAAAAAAATCACTTTTTTACAATAGAATCCTGAACTTTCCTTGAATTACTGCTCATAAATCGCAACCGTTCGCGAAAAACTGCACTTTTGCCGCCAAAACAATCAAAACTTTTCACGATGCCGAGTAAAACCACGTTGAGTTGATGTTGGTAGCCGTTGGTAACCATTTAGATCGTACGAACTCGTGGCGATCATGCACAAAGCGCGCGAAAACTTAAATTCAATTCAAGATGGAAATACATTAGGAAATAAGTAAATAATAATAAATATTAGTTTTTATTCCAAATTATTAAACATATAATATTATTATATGAATTGACAAAAATTTCACGGCAATAATATTTTCTAATACTCTCTTCCCAGTACTCACGCAGTACTAAATATTCATGATAGCCATTACTGCGCCAGTAATGGCAAGTAAGTAGCGACTAACCAGTACTGGCGTAGTACTGCCACCCATTACTGGCGCAGTACTATATTTTCAGTACTGAAACAGTACTAAATACTCATGATTGCCATTACTGCGCCAGTTATTTGCAAGTCTGTAGTGACTATACAGTAATGGATTAGACTATTACCCAGTTCTGACGCAATACTTTCTTTCCAGTGCTGGCTCAGTAATAAATATTCATGATGGCCATTACTGCGCCAGCAGTTGCGTACTATTGTTACCCAGTACTGGTGCAGTACTGTTTTTCCAGTGCTGGCGCAGTACTAAATATTCATGATAGCCATTACTGCGCCAGTAATGATAAGCCAGTATCAGCTGACCAGTATTGGCGTAGTACGGTTACCCAGTACTGGCGGAGTTCTATCTTCCCAGTATTGGCTCAGTCAGTAGCGGCTAACCCATATTGGCGCTGTGCTGAATTTTTTGTGCACGTCGCGATAATACGGATTGGTCCGACTGGGCGCCTTCCTCGATCTCGCACGAAGTAGAGATCGCCTACTCTGTTGGCACTACTCATTTGGAAAATAACCGTGTATTCACTATCAATAATTTTAGCAACCGATATGAGGCTTGTTCTAAGATCTGGCACAGTGTGTCTGAACATGGGTTTAATGAAAAAAAAATTCACCACAAATATTTAAACGGGAATTAATGAGTATATTAAAATAAAGGATCTGTGCCAAATTTTAACAATTTTCTCTATCAAATTGTCAAATTTAAGTAATTTACTACAAAAATTATATTTATTATATTCATTTAACTATATTAGTTTTGTTTCATAATCACATAATTATATTAAAACGCACATAATATTGAATTATTACTATTTTTTTCAAATAAATCTCTTAAAACACTGAATAATTATAAAATAATTACGAAATCATTTAATTATATGTGCATTAATTTTCAAAATAGTTTTTTTATTAAATTTAACAGTTATAAGTATTTAACAGTAATTATTATTATATACATCTTGTACAAAGTAAATCGATTAATATCACATAATTATATTTAATTATTTATAAAATTTCATAGAACAAATAAAGTTCATTTTTCGATGTCTATTATTTAATTTCGAACGTGACGAGGGTTGTATTCTCGAACTGCTTTCTATAAATTCTCAGAATACTTAGAATTTGTATAAGCTAATTTATATTTAGCCCAAGTTGTTTTGAAATCGGCTTGAAAAGATGTTATGCTATTTTGAAATACTGTTTAATAAAATAGACATTTTACGTAGTTTTTGTTGTACCAAATACCTTAAATATGGAAAGTGTTTTCAAGACTTTTGAGCAGTTGTGGATTCTTGTTTTTCTCAAGATTTAAAAGCAAACTTTGAAAAAAATATTTCTGCATTTCAAAAAAGCTACTGTAGAGATATCTATTACACCAAAAGTTCATGCAGTGTTTTTTAATGTATTAAATTTCTGTCACAGAACAGACAAAACCCTGAGATTTTTTAGTGAGCAGTGCATAGAATCTGTTCAGGCCAATTTCAAAACAACTTGTGCTAAATATAAAGTAGCTTATGCAAATGCTAAGTATCCTGAAAATTTATTAAAAGCAGTTCGAGAATACAACTACGCTACGTTTGAAATCGAATAATAGACATAGAAAAATTAACTTTAATTGTTTCTATACATTTTTATAAATAATTAAATATAATTGTTTTCTGTTAATGGATATGTTTTGTACAAGATATATACAAGGGTGGATTGATAAGTTTCCGGCCTGACCAAGAAAAACAACGTTTTTAAGAATTTTTTTTTTTATTTCTCAACATAATCTCCTCCAAGGCTGATACA
>NC_046666.1:91929637-91930850 GCF_010883055.1 Belonocnema kinseyi
CTGGTCCCGGTGCGGAATAGTTCTTCATCCCTCTTAATACTTTTTTCACCTCCTCAGTAGTGATGGGTGGGCATTCTTTATCAGGTGTTATGAGGGCAACACGTCCAGTCTATGCTGAACGTCGTAGACTTCTCTCCAAAATACTTTGACCTCCTCTGGTTTGGGTGGGTGTTCGACAGTAACTGGAGGGTCTTGGAAGAGTCGAGATGGGTCAGAGAGAAACTGTTGATTTTCTCTGACCCGCCTCTCCCTCCGCTCTAGACTTCTCTTAGCGTCAGATATTATCCATATTCTCTCAACAATATGCTGCCTGATAGTCAGCAGCTTTGACTTGTTAAGTGTGTGATAACGGGTCCGGAGTTCGCCCGAGAACTTTCGAACCTTGGCGGTAAAATTCCTGCCAGATGTGATGTAGTCAATCACACATTGAATGCGGGACGCGTACTGTCTTGCCCAGCCTATCTTTACGGCAAGTTGATGCATTCGTCTTTTGGTCTTATGATCAGCCGTTGGTTTTGTTTTACGGTTTGCATCGACCAAAGCTCTCGCTGCATTATACACACAATAATTGATAGCCCAGAGGTCAGATTCTCCGGCAAAATGTCCACGAAGCTCGTCATCCATTTCAGCCAGATCTTCAGGCTTGAAAGAAACGTTGGTGTTGACGTTTCTCCGGGTTGTAAAGCATCGCTCTTCATCTATTGGATGCCTGCCCGAGGTTGGTCTTAGTGTCGCCTCTCTTTCTTTGTTGCCGGCTTGTTCTAGCTGTGGTAGAGTAGGCGTTCCGCTTACATAGCCCCTTTTACGGAGTAGTTCAGCATGGTTTCGCAGACGTTGCTGCGAAAAGTGCGATAGCTCAGGGTGTTTCTCGCACCACAGAGCATGCAGCCGTGCCATGTAACCCCGCTCACGGGCCACACTCGCATCGTAGCAGTCTAGCAAGTCGTGATTTAGTCGCTCCGTCCACCCAAAGGTCACGAGATCCCGTCGATCCATCGCATTGAATCCATTTTCATTGGCTCCCCCAACTCTAGATTGGTCGGCATTGTTGGCCGACCCATTGTCGGGAGCCCTGCGCGTTCTGTTGTTTTGAACCGCACTTACTACAAAAATGTTTGGTGTTGTCATTGTTGTTCCCACGAGAAGCTAGGGAAAGGGGTTCGTCCATCCTTGTAGAGCCCCGCATGCAAGGATAAGGCTGCGTACTCTGAGA
>NC_046666.1:91930950-91934467 GCF_010883055.1 Belonocnema kinseyi
ATTAGCACAAATGGTAAGTTCCGACAGTGCCTACAAGTGTGCCTACTGGCCGCTAGATGGCAATACCGGTTTCATATGTATACACCTGGTATTTGCGGATGAACCTTTAGGATTTCCAAAAGAAAGATGATGAGTCTATGGGAGGTCGAATCGAAAGCTTTCCCATAATCAATCCAGGCCATCGATAGGTCACGCTAGTAGAATGCAGCATCTTTGAAGACACATCTATCGAAGAGCAGGTTCTCCCGACATCCCGCTACGTCTTTCTTTGAGCCTCATTGTTCATATGTTTCTTGCCACACAGGTTCAATTGCCCGAACAATCCTATCATTTAGGATAGCTGTGAATATTTTATAAAGTGTGTTCAGACAAGTGATTGGCCTGTAATTCTTCAGGTCAGCTAAGTTGCCTATTTTCGGCAGGAGTATTGTGCTGGAAGCTATTTATATTTTCTGAGTCTTCGTCCAGTCTATGCTGCACTTCGTAGACTTCTCTCCAAAATACTTCGACCTCCTCTGGTTTGGGTGGGTGTTTGACAATAACTGAAGGGTCTTGGAAGAGTATAGATGGGTCACAGAGAAAATGTTGATTTTCTCTGACCCACCTCTCCCTCCGCTCTAGACTTCTTTGAGCTTCAGATAGTATCCGTATTCTCTCAACAATATGCTGCCTGATGGTCAGCAGCTTTCATTTGTTAAGTGTGTGATAACGGGTCCGGAGTTTGCGCGCGAACTTTCGCACCTTGGCGGTAAAATTTCTGCCAGATGTGATATAGTCAATTACGCACTGAATGCGGGACGCGTACTGTCTTGCCCAGTCTATCTTTATGGCAAGTTGATGCATTCGTCTTTTGGTCTTATGATCAACCGTTGGTTTTGTTTTACGTTTCGCATCGGCCAAAGTTCTCGCTGCATTATGCACACAATAATTGATAGCCCAGAGGTCAGATTCTCCGGCAAAATGTCCACGAAGCTCGTCATCCATTTCAGCCAGATCTTTAGGCTTGAAAGAAACGTTGGTATTGATGTTTCTTCGGGTCATAAAGCATCACTCTCCCTCTATTGGATGCCTGTCCGCGGTTGGTCCTAGTGTCGCCTCTCTTTCTCTGTTGCCGGCTAGTTGTAGCTGTGTTAGAGTAGGCGTTCCTCTTACATAGCACCTTTTTCGGAGTAGTGCAGCATGGTTTCGCAGACGTTGCTGCTAAAAGTGCGATAGCTTCGGGTGTTTGTCGCACCACAGAGCATGCAGCCGTGCCATGTAACCCCATTCCGGGGCCACACTGGCATCATAGCACTCCAGCAAGTCGTGATTCTGTCGCTCCGTCCACCCAAAGGTCGCGAGATCCCGCCGATCCATCGCATTGAATCCATTTTCATTGGCTCCCCCAGCTCTAGATTGGTCGGCATTGTTGGCCGACCCATTGTCGGGAGCCCTGCGCGTTCTGTTGTTTTAAACCGCACTTACTACACTATGTTTGGTGTTGTCATTGTTGTTCCATTGGCGGGGAATCGAACCCCGGTCTCCCGCGTGACCTGCTTACGTTCGTCAAGTGAATAAATTAAATCAGCCAACGAGGGGCCAGTCGGTTATTCGAGAAGAGCGTTTCAGCCCAGTAGACTACTATGCATACGTTTATCATATTTAACGGATTGAGATTTTTCATTTGTTTTTCATGGAAATATTTTGAGTGAAAGTAATGAAAAGGTTTCCTATTAGACATTTCAGGCCATTAATAATTGAATTGATATAGTTATGTGATACAAAGTTTGTTAGTAAAGACATCTTTAATAAAAAATTTTTGAATTGTTAAAACGGGCATGAAAAAGTACAGTAGAATATTGTGTCGTTTTCAGTGATTTTTTATTCAAGATAATTAGAAATAAAATTACAATCTTCATAAATATTACCAAAAAAGTTCTATTTAAAGTAATTGATTTTTTTAATATTTCGTTTTTTATGTTCATTTCTTATAACAAGTTGCACTTTATTGACAAAATGAATTATATACTAAAACTAGCTTCAAAAGCAGTTATTTCAGGTGAAAATTGGAAAATTATAATCAAGCGAACTGTACAAAATACGTGATAAAATTATTAATTTTGTAGTGAAAATTCTGCATAGTTCAAAATCGAATATTAATTCTATTTTTGCTAATATTTTTTATAAAATGGCAGTACATATTTTGAAAAGATTTTTGAAATTCGTATTACTTGTCGTAGCTGTATCTCATTGAAAATATCGATGTCCCGTATTTTGAGTAAACCAAGTTTAATATTCTACATTAAAAATTTGTTAGAGCTATGAATGGATTTAGTTCTGCTGTGTATCCTCGTTGGCGCATTGTGATCTAATTTTTAGTCTGCGAAAACTCAATTCCCAAGCAATAGTTGACTTGCCCAAGGTCCTTGACCTCGAAATCCGTTGCTAATTTTCTTCCTATGTCAACAATTTTCTTTTGGTTCCTTGAGGCGATCAAAATATCGTCTCATAGACGGCGATTAGTGTTACATCTTCCCCTGCACAAATTTGATACAAGAAAGGATCAGATTCCGTAGGTGTAGCTCCATATTTTCTGAAGGCCTTTTCCAGCTTGTTATACCCGCTTCTACCTGTCTGTCGCAAACCATAAATAGATTTCTTAAGTAGTCATGCCTTCTTTCATTTGCGAAACTCCGACAACATTTATTTTGCCTCACATCCAACAACGCTGTCCTCTGAGTCTGCAAGATTCTTTCGAATTTCTTTTGTGTTTCCATTAGGACTTCTTCCTCCAATCCACCATTTAAGTACGCTGTACCGATGTCGAACTGACGGATTTTTACTCCATAGGATGCTGCTAGAGATGTCATGATGCGAATTGAACCGATCCGGGCAACTGGAGCAACAGTCTCTGAAAATTGAATACCTGGTTTTTGTTTAAATCCTTATGCTACAAAACGCGCCTTTCTGCGTTCGAGTGTTCCAACCGACTTCAATTTATTGTGTAAGACCATTTGTCATCCGACTACCTCACCCTGCACTGGACGATCCGCGAGTATCCACGTATCTTTGTTGATGATAGATTTCATTTCTTCAATAATGGCTTGATGCCACTCATTTGCGTGCGGTCCTTCCATGGCTTCCTTCATTGGCACTTCAGAACGGAATGTTTCTTCTATCATTTCGGCGATCTCAGCTTCATCCGGTTCGCTAAATTGGTACTGCTTACTAGGCCTGCCTTTTTTTGCAGTTTTAATCATCCTTGGCCTGCCTTTGCCTCTGCTCGGGCTAGGAGCTGGTCTCGCACCTGCGTTATCCGCGGGTTCTTGTTCGTCTGCTGCGAAGGTACGAAGAAATCCGCGAAACATTGTATCATCGTCCCAGAGCGACTCAGGCAATTTTGAATCTGTGAGGAGACATCTGGCAGTATCTAGAAGAGTACGGTTCTTTCTTTCGGCAGTGCCGTTTTGTTCCGTATTGTACGGCACTGATAGTCTTTGTGTGATACTTCATTATTTTAAATACTCGTCGAGTTCCA
>NC_046666.1:91934567-91943831 GCF_010883055.1 Belonocnema kinseyi
GGGCGCATACTTTGAATAAAATATTTGTTATCATTCTCTTGAAATAAATGTGTTTTTTTCTTGAAAAAATACCGGTTTCATATGTATACACCTGGTAGTTCGGTGCACAGAGAGACTGATGCCGCTTTGGAAAACCAGATTTACTATCTCACCTGGAAAAAATCGTGTGACAAATAACAAGGTCACCTTTCAGAGAGGTATCTTTCAGGGCGACACCAAGAGCCTACTCCTCTTTTGCCTTACATTATCGCCAATATCTCTAGCACTTCGCCATTCCGACGGGTGCTTGTGCGGCAAACCTGCAGATCGAAAGTACACGGTCACTCATGTATTTTACATGGACGATCTTAAGATCTATGCTAAAAACAAAGGGCAACTACATCTAGCTCTAGGGATTGTCGAACAATAAACTAAGGAAATTGCAATGGAATTTGGGTTAGACAAATGCGCCAAGGTTTATTTCAAGCGAGGAAAACTTAATGGCATCCCTGAAGATCCTGAGCCCAGAACTGCATTCAGGATTTTCCGAAGCAGATACAAACGTCTCATCCGGCAAACTTGGTTTTCCGAACTGTCGGCGAGGAACAAAGTATCTGCAACGAACATGCTTGCCGTCCCGGTACTACTCTATTCATTTGGATTAGATCCATGGACGAAGAACGAGCTCAGATCTCTTGATATCGGGACAAGAATGGTTATGCACATGAACAAAAGCATGCATCTTAAGTCTTCCGTTCCGCGACTCTACATCTCACGCCGTCAAGGTGGTCGCGAAATATTGAGTCTTGAATGTCTGCACAACAGGATTATTCTGGGTACAGCACATAGAGTCGCAAATGGAAGAGACCTTCTTCTTTAAATGGTCAGGAATCATGAAGAAGTGGGCAAAGGAGCGTTTCTGTACAAAGCAGCGGAGGAGGCTGCTGAAACACTCGGACTTGACTTCAGTATTAGGGGTGAGCAAAATGCATCAAATCTTATCTATCTCGAGTACTCACTCCTGAAAGCCCGGATTAAGAAAGCACAATAGAAAAATTTCCGTGAACAGATCCTCGATAAGAGGATGCACGGTATCTTCCACAGAAATGTGGAGGATCAGTCAATGTCGTGTGAACTAACTTTCGCTTTCCTTAAATCACCCAGATTGAAGTCGGGCACGGAGGGTTTCATTTTGTCATGTCAAGACGGTTTTATTTCCCGAATTACCAGACGAGATTTGGTGTTCTTTTTTAATATGTGTACAATAAACAATTGAACAGCCAAGAGCTTTAAATCGTATTATTTTTCGAAAGTAAAGTCTAGAATGTTTTTTTTCTTCTCCGCAGTTTTTCGCAGCTAAATCAAAGTTTCCCTGGATTATTTACATAATTTTTTTTCCGGCGTTTCCCGGTACTATTTTCAATTACTTTAAACGGGGCAGCATTCAAGATTAGAAAGGATGGGAGTTCGATTTATAGTATCGTCTTTGTAGCACATAGTAGGGATTAACTACACTCACTTTCTAAGTCTTTAATAGCATACTTTAATCTGCTTCCACGACATTTTACCAAACATAATTCTGTAAAAAGTACGACACTTTTAATAGAAATCCTTATTTGTCGTCCGCCTGATACATTTCAAAAGTCTCTACTTGGTGGGTTCTTTTTGTCACTATTAACCACTTCAAGGCCACGTGACGAGAGGGTCACGTAACCAAACCCGGTCTTCAATTTTTCTTTTTCAACTTACGTCTAAACGAAATGATGTATCGCTTTGAAAGTTTGGGAAATGAAAGAGGAGGTAATAAAGTCCATGTCTCTGCTTTGTTCCGGTGGAAATTTTGAGAAAAAATTTTTGTTGAAGAAAATTCCAGTGGAAGTTTTCTTTCCCAACTTACGTCAACACAGAATGAGATATCGCGTTAAAAATTTGGCACGATAAATAGAGGGCATGCAAGAATCTGTCTCTGGTCCTAAATAATTAGAATAGTGAAAAAGGTTTTTTTTTATAACTATTTTGGAGAGATACCGACCGTGCTGTCGTCAAACCCTGCAAGCAATTTGCAATGTTGCGAATGGGCTAGTTATGAGGTTTACATTGACCAAAGTGGGGCAAAACAACAAAAATCGCTCACGAACATTATGCACTAATAATTCAAAAACTAATGTTTGCACTTGAAATGCAAATAAACATGTTTGGTCTGACATACGTATCAGTCTGGTATCAGCTGTGTAAAAGCAGCACTAGCGCAGCGAGTAGACAACTTCGAACTTCTAGGGGTCTGTAGATGAAGCAGATTGCATGATTACCGTCAGAGAAAGCTAAAAGTAAAACTTCTGCTGTAAAACTTAAATGTATCCGTCGAAAATCATTATTTGCATAAATAAACTTTTTTCTTCCTCCAACTCTTTGCAAGACCACAAACGATCCTTTAATATTTATTAACATTTCCCCAAAAAATTTCCGCGTTATTTAAACTTTTATTTTTCAATACGGGTGAAAAAATAATGATCTTAGGGCTGACTTGATCAGCTGTTATACTCATCACATGGCCTTAAGGATTAATTTAGCATTACATGCTTCTCGCTTGGGATCCCTAGAAAGTACTACAATTCGTTCTTGATTCGTTCTTGAAAACTCATGCTCGGCCATGAAAATACATCGCAGCCTTGATGCACAAGATACTATTATTAAGTGCATTTTCAGGGCCTCATAATCTTCCTCAAACGCGCTGTCGCCAACTACACAATTGTAAAGTGGTGTATATACAGCGCCACAGTGCTGCGCAAATGTAAATCGCTCAGCGTCCGATCAAGTCTGTTATAGTTGTTCTTCAGTTAATCAGATGACAGTATGCCATTCCATTATAAGCCTAGGACTCTAGGTAAACAATTTACAGGCCTAGGCCTATAAATACTGTTTTTAGGATCATTGGCTGGCGCTAAAATCGATTTTAAGATGGAGGTGTAATAAAAAGCATTTTTGAGCCAGAACAAATTTTTTTTCCTAAAAGTAAAATTTTGGATGTTTTTTTTTGCAAACGATGCAAGATAACGCGAAAGAGCTACGGGTATTTTTATAGAACTTTTTTATACGTACAGATTTTTATCATAACATGTTTTGGTCTCTGTTCTTAGTTGCGAGACAAATGGGAAAATTTGATTTTGTGACAAAAATTCACATATCTTTATATGTGACCGTCCGCCAAGAAAGGGGCCTAACGCGCTGCAGCTTCATTTTATAGGAGGGGCGATTGAAGAGGCGGTCTAACACAGGAACTCCGTAAGTGGCCCTCACTTGACAGTTGAATAACAATTTGATTTTTTCAGATATAGGAATAGTATTTTTTTATCAAGAAGGAGCAAAAAAAATCAACAGATATGAAAAACTAATTTTTTTCATCAGGCCGCTTTCTTCGCGCACGGTCACATATCATAATTTTGTTTGGTTATACAGATGTGTTAAATACATCAATAGATTTGTAACACCATAAAGAATAAATTTCAAACTTACACTATTTCTATATTCCCAAAATTAACCCCTTCGCTGACAGAGAGAAGTTGACAAAAAGTGTCCAAAATGGCAAGAAAATTTCCTATGCTTTCCTATGGCGGACGAAAATTTGCTCGAGAATAATGTAACCGTTATGCTAAAACCGATGAAACTTTATTTGAAGGAGAAAGTCTTCAAGCAATCAAGTAATTTTTGGCATTTTCATCCGCCACTTCGGATCCGCCATTTTGAATTTGCGAATTTCGAGTTCAGATTCATAATTGACATTTTTATCTTAGATGTCGACAGTGCGCACGTGCCAGAATTTTACGTCATTTCCGTATTTTTCGAACATTTTTCTTCGAAATGTATAGAAAATATTGTGAATAAAAATAACAACGAGAAATAAATGTGTAAATAAATGAGAGTTAGATGCAAAAAAAATTTTAATATAGTCAGAAAAAACTGATAAACAAGTGTGAAAAAAGTGGCGAGCAAGCCCGTTATTTACATCTGTTATTTTATATTTGTATGAATATTATTTACTCAAAAAAATTTCTGAACTGCCAATCTTGAATAAAAGAAAATATTTATACCTGCCACACAAAACCTCAACTAACCTTTCCACTAATTCACGTTTTTTTCCTTTTGATGGTCGTTTTCTACATTTAAGGCATCGTTTCAGCTGCTCAATACTGTCCTCTTCTAATGATTCGTGTACTATTTTTGCAACTGGAACATCATCTTCCGTGAGTTTCTCCGAATTTTTTAGCATTTTTTTAGAAGATGACAGGTGGCAACAGATGTAAATAATAGCCTTAGTCGCCGCACTCTTTGCACTTTTTTCGCCCTTTTTTTCTAAATAGACTTAAAAATTTTCAACCTTTCAAATATCTGTTATTTACAAAGACATTCGTTGTTGTTCTTTTCATTAACAATATTTTCAATACATTTCGACACAAAACTGTTCGAAAAATACGGAAATGACGTAAAATCCCGGCACGTGCGCACTGCCGACGTCTAGGATAAAAAGGTCTATTAGCGACTTCAAAAATCCTGTGGCACCAATTTTCATCTAACTCGAGTAAAATTTTCCATTTTGGTCCATTTTTATTTCAGATTCAGATTGAGCGTGCCCAAAAACTTCCATGTAAGACTTGGATGCCAAACCAGAGCCAACGAAGAGGTTAAGAAAATTTTTCTCTTACAAATATTTAAAAAATTTTACAAACATGTGCACCTCATTACTTCATTTGCCTATAGAGTACTTTTAAATACATCAATCGATTCATATCGTCAAAATGACCAAATTTGGTACATATAATGTTGCTATATTCCTAATACTATTAAAACATGTTCACTTATAAACGAAAAATTAAAAACTTCATCCGGAAAGCACAAAAGTTTCCCGGAATATTTCTGGAACATTCCAATGGAAGGTTCGGAGAATCACAAAAAATGTTCCAGTAAGGTTCCCGAAAGTAGGCAAATGTCCGGGTATCTAGGAAGGCTTTCAAGGAAGGTTCGTGAAATAATCGAGAAAATAGTCATATTATTTAATTAATTAATTAATCCTCTGATGGTGCACTGGGTGTGCAGCCACCCAGAGGTAGTAAATTGTGAAAAAGATATGAAGAGGGGAGTGGGGATAGGGGTCGCTAAATTAAGGGGAAAATAAGGCCTAATTTTCACACATCTGACCCTACTCAGTAGTCTGCATCTATTCAAGTTATAAGCATTTGAAACGCGTTGTGGGTATATATTCACAATCTTTAGATTGGAAAAACAAGTATTCTTCTTTTTGATGACAAAAAACTGATAACACTACCTTACAGTTAGAAGTGTACAGTTTATGAATCACTATGATTTTTTTTATTTCATCTAATTTTCAGAAAATACCCGAAGAAAACAAGATTTTTACCATTTTCGATCATATTCGATCATTTTTGTAAATTTTTTTGTTTAAAATTTTACTATCTTTTGCCTAATCAAAATAGCAATACCAAACTTGCACAGCTATATTTCTGATATTCTAGAGATTTTATTTCACTCCTCGGAACTTCCTGGAGCATTGTTCGTAATTCCCCAAACCTTTCATTGGAATGTTCCAGGAATGTTCAGGGCAACTTTTGTGCTATCCGGGAGAAAACTCTTAAATATGAAAATTTGATACGAAGATAGCTATAAACGTTCTATCGAATTATATCATTTGAATATCATGCCGTGTTTGAAAAAATTGAGCTTACAGGGTCTGATATGACTACCAATACTTTGTGCAATACTGTGATGAAAGTTATTCAGAATTTCAAATTTTTCTTGTCCAATCAACCAGTCACCCAACGACCCACCCACTTGCACACATATACCCACACACATTTTCAAACCATCATTCATGGACTCAAATTATGTCAAGATATGTCAAAATTGAAGCTCAGCAATTTTCATTATTACAAAGCTTCCTCTACGTCTCTGAAAAAGTGATAATGAGGCTAAATGGGTGACAGAAAAGGATGGACGTGCTTAAGCGGAGGATATATGTATTAGAATAGAAGGATTGAAATTCACAATAACAGATTACATTGTACTTTGAAAACGAGACACACAAAGCTTGTTACGAATAGGTGAATAGACTTCAAAAAAGTAGAGATTGAAAATTGTATGCAGTGGCCGAACCTAAAAAGACTAAAAAGCCAAAGCTCTCTTATGGAACTCAAACTTGTGCAATGTGCGCGTGCGTCAACCTATCATATGACATCTGTCGGAGAAGTTTACAAGTGAGGACTACTTCTCTTTAAAGAATTCGATGCGGCGAGTTCCGATCCGGCGGATCCTACTGTATTTGAGAAAATGATTATGATGAATGAATAGATCGCGAAAGTCCTATTGAAACTTTAGATGACCAAATTTTGTTTGGCTGATATTAAGGGGGCAGATACCTTTAGAAAGGGTAAAATCAATCAATTTTAATGAATTTTTTTTAAGTTGATAAAATAACTAGATCATTTATTAAATTTAACATCTTTTTCTTACATCGTTAAAGTGTAAAAAAACATATGATTTTTTTTGTTATAAAATGGCGATCCTGCAGAATATTTTTTCAAGCGTCTGCTCCGAGGCATCAAAAACTGATGCAGCTGTCAACATTTTTCCATTTATCTGATATAGAAAAGGTTTTTTTTTTCGATTACTTATGTGTTAAAGGGAAGGATAAACCTATAAAATAATTAAAAAGTTGAAAATAAAAATTGATATCGGTTGTTTAATCGAAGGTCCAAATTTTCGACCATTTTTTCAACAGTTTTTACCCCCAAAACATTATTTAATAATCCGATATCTTTAAACTTTTAGGTATATCCTTTCGATAGTACCATAAAGAGAAACCCCTGCAAATTTCTGACTCATCCGTTAATAATTTTTTAAGTTACAGCACGAGCAGTTTTTGAAAAGACAATTTCGAGATAATCACGTTTAAAGATTCGTTACGGGATAACTATTAGTTTCAGTGACTTGCCGATCAATCGGCGATTCAGAGTCCACGTAATAAACGTAGTAAACTAAATAACGTAGTAATCAGCCTTCCCAGAATTTATGGGACAGAAAAATATACAAACCTATTGTGTAAGAAACATTGCTCCGACCCAAGCGCTCCGACTACCTGATTAGTGACGGTATGCGGACTCTGACATTTTTGACAATATCTCCAGAATTATTTAGTATTTTCCTTTTTCCTTTTTACAGTATATTTTTAAAATATTATACATTAAAAATATGAAAGAAAAAAATCGATTTTTTGGAAATTCTAAAGGTATCTCCCCCCTTAAAGAGTTACAAATCGTTAAAGACGAAGTTACCCAAAAAAAACTTGAATCCCACCCACCTGGGTAAATATTTCTCCTAATAGTCATCCCCTCCCCCATAAATTGCCATCTAATAGAACTACTTTTTTCCAAAGTTTGACTTCAATCGAAGAAGTTTTTTTTAGGCGGGGTCACTTCAGATATAAATCACATAAAAGGATGTTAGGCTAGCAATGAAAAGGTGAGGATTGAAAATGATGAAAGCAATTATGAATAGCAAAAGGAATAATAAAGTATTATCATGGATAAGTAGATGTGTGAAAGGGAGAGACTTCGATAATTGGAAGACAGGCCTAGGCGGTTAGTAAGACTGGGATTTAAAAGAAGAGAAGCGATTGCGCATTGTAAAATGAGGTATATGAGTTGGTCATAATTATTGAAGGCGTGGCAAAATAGTATATGAGAAGGATGGGATAAAGTGGCAGAAGGAAAAGGAAAGGGGCCCAATGTGCATAGAAATGGCAAACTAAATCGCCAATATTACTCGTCGATTTTATTTATCGTAAAATAATTATATGTATAATGATAGATAACAATAAAAATGTGAAATATATCATTACACAATAATGATTAATAAACCGCATGACGGAAAAAGCGCAAGCTACATGATCACTTGTTATAAAAAATACTTACGTTCTCCGGATATATGCATGCTCGAAAAAATCTTAACATCTCCTCCAGATTCTCTTACACCTTCCACTAAATTGACATATTCTTTCCTTTGGGCTACGTCCTGAGCTCTGTTAAAAATTAAAAACATTATTTCGCTCCAACAACCTAGGTGGATTCCGTTTAAAATAAAAAGTTGTTGTTCACACTTACCGAAATAGTTTGTCGGAAATAAGCAGCGTCTCAATAGCCTGAGCTTCATTCGCTTTTTCACAATGCCTTTTACCGTAAAACGCTCTCTCTGGATCGGTTTGCAAAATTGCATAGAAAGTTTCTAAAGCTCTTACTTCACTTGCAGCTTTGGTGTCCGAAACGCGTGACACAACCGCGGGATCAGCTAAGACCTCTGTTTTAATATCATACATGTATTTTTTGCATGAGTAATAAATGAGTTATTTATTCTGAATTAAATTTTTTAAAGTTTATGTTGAACTTGTTTATTCTAATTTGTAATATTGAAAGGAATTCAAGAAAAAAAGGCAAGTACTCATTCGTGACACTTTAAAAACTTCTATTTCGGCAAATGCACTTTGAAAGATTTTATTTCAAAGAGGTGCACAGTCGAGCAAATCTTGATTTTGCCGTACATAATCGGCCACAGGCCGTATTTTTAAATAAATTTTGGATCAACAATTAACATATGTGTTTGTTAGGGTAGAATAAGAATCAATCATACATTCTGAGGGTAACCTTTACGGGGCGCTTGGAAGTTCTATCCGGGGAGTATTCGGTCCTAGCAGGGATCTTTTAGGTATAAAATTTAATATCTGAGCCTTTCCGCAAACTATACGGCACGGTTGGAAACTCCATCCAGGACTTATCCGGGATCTATTCGGTATACACATTTGTATCCGGGGCTATCCGGTACCTATACGGAGCTCATGAAAATTCCATCTGAGTTTTATGCGGTTCAGGCCGGATCTAATCGGCATACAATTTCATATCCAGGCCTATCCGGGACCTGCACGGGGCGCTTAAAAAGATTAATCCGGGTCCTATTCGGTTATCGCCGGCATCTATTCGAAGCAGCAGCTCGAAACAGATGCTGTAATTTAAGGATAAGTTTCTAAGAAGAAATCGTTTCATATATTATCACTGCACTTAATTTATTAACGTTTTGAAAAATCTCGCGCCCTTGGGATTCGAAACAGTGTCTCCAGAACGGGAGATTTTTCGGCCCCCACCATTCTCCCATCTGGGAGCGACACATTCAAACGTAGCGTATCGGTTAGTCGGCTCTGCTACATGTTGCGTAGGCCAGCCTTCT
>NC_046666.1:91943841-91961227 GCF_010883055.1 Belonocnema kinseyi
TCAGAATTCGTTTTCGGTGGCTAACTGGCTATTTGGAGGAGTTTTTAAATAAACTGAATTTCGCTGGGTGTCAAGAGAATAAAAGTTCAGGCAATTTATTGCGCAATTTTGTTGCACATTTTTTTAAAATTTATTTTGGTTTAAAAAATGTCCTTTCAAATTTGAGTAAGTTTAAGAGATATTCAGCAATTTTGAAACGATTAGAAAATAGTTAAAATTTTTAAAGATTTTGTTAAAGAATTTTGTCAGGTTTCAGGAAAATGAAGGAAATTCTTTGAGGTTTCTACGAATAATTAATATAATTTTTTATTTTACAAAATTAATTTTTTTTTTAATTCCAACACATTTTAAACTATGTTTAAAATTTTCAATAAAGAATCTCAAGATTTTAAGGCAATCTTTTTCATTTTGCCGAATTTCAAAGAAAATCGGGAAAAATTTGAATAGTTTTTAATGATTAGAAGGCTTAGAAGGTCCAACAAGATTATAAACAGAACTTTTTCAAGATTAGTAGGAAAATTTTTCATAACTTTTTATTTAATATATTGAAAAAGGTTTATAAACATGTGAAAAGAATTTCCTAAAATTAAAGACTGTAGAAGATTTAAAGCAAAATGTTTCAATTTGGTAAGATTATAATAAATAGATCAAAACCGAGTAAATGCAAGAAATATTAAGAATAATCGAAGAGATTTAAATCGAATTTTAAACTTAAATTTTGTCAGAAACTGAGATTTTTAAAGAATTCAAATATAAACTTTAGAAACTTTAAAGGAATTCCGAAATATTTCAAGGAGGTAAAACTATTTTTCTTAAAATTCCTGGGAAAAATTTAGAAGATTATGAGTCCTTTTTTCACATCTTGAATTAAGGAACATAATTCTTATTAGGCCTTCTTGTGAAATTTTGTTACGCAATTGTTTAAATTATATGTTTGTTTAAAAATCTACCTTCAAATTTGAGTAAGTTTAAGAAATATTCAGAAATTTTGAAAGGATACAAAAATAATTAATACTTGTAAATATTTTTCAAGAATTTTGTAAGTTTTCATGAAAATGACAAAAAATTATTTTAGGTTCCTAGAGATAATTAAAATAATTTTTTATTTCGAAAAATTAATTTTAGCATCTCGAAACATTCAAAAAGGCGTCAAAAAATGTCAAAGTATCTGAAAAAGTTTAAAGGCAATTTTTTTTAAATCTTGCAATCCTTGGGAAAAAATGTAAATAATTGTTTTGGCATGAATTCTAACAGAAAATTAAAAAAAGATTACAAAACATTTTGTACTATTTCCTGAAATGTTTAAAAAGTACGTAAAATATTTTGGAACAAAATGTTGTAAGTGAATTCAGAAAGTATTTACTAGACCTGATGAGATTAAAAAAAATGTAAAGCTAAGAAGTGTTTTAGAAACGCAAGATAAACATTAGGAACTTTAAAAGAATCTCGAAAGGTTTCAGGAGAATAAACAAAGTTTCTTAAAATGCTTGGGAAAATTTAGAAGATTATAAGGAATTTTTTTTCTACATTTTGAATGTTTATTTTTAATTTTCGATAAAAACTCAAGAGAGTTACCAATATCTTGAAGAATTTAAAACGTTTTAAATAGATAATAAAGTTTCATAATATTTTTTAAAATCCTATAAATTAAAAATAAAAAGTCTTTAAAATCTCCTAGGATCTTTTTTGGCACATCTGATATATTCGGAAACCTTTTTTTTTAATATTCTTAAGAATCTTATGATAATTTTTTATATAAAAATTTATAAACAAACTGATAATACTTATTTCCTTGTATATGAAAACTTTAAAAAATCTTTAATGTCTTAAAATACTTATCTCAACATTACAAAATTTAGCTTTCACAATTTTATTTTAAATGTAAAATAAATTCAATTGGAAATTGATTGAAAATAATTGTAAAATAAACCCCATAAAATTTATTTTATGAAGAAATATCTTAAGATTATAAGGCTTCCGTTTCCGGTACCGATCGCGAAAGAACTCTTTTTTTCAAGTGGTGTATTTTCGGCTTTGATGAAGGAAATAAGGGTAAGTGGATGCAGAAAAGACAGAAAGTGCGGAGATCGAGTGTAAAGGAAGAAGGATGAGTGAAGGCAAAGGTGTAAAGGGTGAAAGTGAGTGGTTTGAAGTGAAAATTTGGAGCTTGTGAAGTTTTTGAGATTAGGAGTGAAAAAATAGTTGCTTGGTCAGGGGGGCAAGAGGTAGGAAATAAAGGCGGGAAACGTCACGGAGCTTTGGGTAAGGTAGGATGCCGACGACGCGAAGTCCACAAACTGGCGCCAGAGGGCAACAGTTACTGGACGATCGCACAGAGCAGAAAACCATAGTGGCTGCAACAGCTGACGTTGCTGAAAGCATTGGAAGTGGGGGGATGGGTGACGTTAATCGCAGTGACAGCAGCGGTGATGAAAGTGCCGAGAAGTCGACCCGGGTGGGGAGGGTAGCGGACTCAGGTACGAGCAAGCAACGCGGAAGGCCCTCAAATTTACAGCGCCTTAACAAGCTAGGCAACGCGGGTTCGAACAGAAATCTGGACGAATAGCAAAGAAAGGCAACGATGTATAGAGAATAGGAGGGACAAAGGAAGGAAAAGAAAGAATGTTTCTAGTAAAAGTGGGAAGTGAGAAGGAGAAAAAGAAAATTATGGAGGGAAAGAAATGATTGAGAGGAAGAAGGGAAAGAATTGATGAAGATCTGACATGGAGGGAGAAGAAAAGGAGATGGCAAATAGAGCAGAGGGCTTGGGTAGAGAGGAAAAAGGGCTATATTGTTTGGATGTGAAGATACAGGTGATGGGTAAATGGGGAGGAATGGTGCTGGGATGAAGAATTAGAAGAATTAAGGAAAAAAGGAAAAAGTCTTGAGAAAGGTAGGGAGAAGGGAGACGAAAAAGGAAAGAAGAGGGAAGGGAAGAGAGAAACGTGAAAATAGCTTTCTGGAATGTGTCAGGTTTGAAGAACAAGAATAAAGGATTTTGGGAGGAGTTAGAAAAGTGGGATGTGATTATAATGCGTGAAACTTGGGCGGATGAGAAGGACTGGAAGGGAATAAAAAAGCTGTTACCTAAAGGTTATGTGTGAACAATGCAAGAAGCAAGAAAAGAACACGTTAAAGGGAGAGGGTTGGGCGGCATGGTGTCAGGGGTGAAAAAAGAATTAGCAGTAAAAGGGAGAAAAGATGGAGACATGGAGGAAAAGGATGGAGCAATGGTAAGAACAATTATAATTGGGAAAGTAGAAATAGCGGTGGTGTGTGTATACAGAAAAAGAGGGGAAGAGGAAGGCTGGAGAGTAATAAGGAGGTGGATGGAGGAAAAGGAGGAAGAATTGGTTTACATAGGAGGGGACTTGAATACATGGACTGGCGAACAAGAGGGAGGGTTATGGGATGAAGAAAAGGAGGCATTTATAAGGAACTCCAAACATAGAGAGACGGACAGGGAGGGGAGGAAGTTACTAGACATGATAGGAGAAACAGGGTGGTTTATATGCAATGGCAATATGAAAGGAGATGAGGAAGGGGAGATCACATTCATAGGAAAGGGAGCAACAGTAATATACTACATCTTGGCTGAAGAAAGAATGCAGCATATGATAGAGAGTATGAAGATTGGGAATGAGATAGGGTCCGAGCACTTCCCGGTCATAGTTACTCTAAGAAGAGGCGTCAGTAAGCGCGGCAGAGGGAGAAAGGAAAAAGGGTGCGAATGAAACACGAAAATGGGAATCTGGGGGGTAGATAAATTAAAAGAGTTTAAACAAAAGATGGAAAAGGAGAAGGTTAGGTATGAAAAAGAGGAGAAAATAGACTCGTTAATTGAAAGGTTGAAGGGGTCCATTGAAAAGGTAAAGGATAAGCTGGGTACTAATGAAGAAAGAGTAGGGGGAAAGAGAGTCTGGTGGGACGAGGAATGCTGGGAGAGTAAAGAGGGAATAAAAGAGTGTGTGAGCAAATGGAGAAGGGGGAACTGGAGAAGGAGGAGTATAACAGGAGGAAAAACAAACATGAGAAAATGCTGGAAATAAAAAGACAAAGGGGAAAGGAAGAATATAAAGCAGAGGTAGAAAAAGCGATCAAAGAAGGTAGGGTGTGGGATGTGATAAATAGGGATAGAGGGTAAAGGAAGGACGTTAACGAAGAAATAGAAATGTAGGAATGGACGGATTATTTTAAGGGTCTATTAGGGGGAAAGCAAAATAAGATCAAAAGGGAAAAGTGTAGGATAGTCCAAGGAGAAATGGAGGAAGGGAACGAGATAACAAGAGAAGAAGTGGATGAGACAATAAATAGGTTAAAAAGAAACAAGGCGACGGGAGAAGATGGGATGGAGAACGAAGCGGTGAAGTTAGGAAGAGAAGGGATTAGGGATGGGATGTGGAAGATCTACAACAAGGTATGGAAAGGAGAAGGTTGGCCGG
The DNA here is from genome assembly GCF_010883055.1 of Belonocnema kinseyi. Taxonomy (NCBI): domain Eukaryota; kingdom Metazoa; phylum Arthropoda; class Insecta; order Hymenoptera; family Cynipidae; genus Belonocnema; species Belonocnema kinseyi. The sequence goes on from NC_046666.1 coordinate 91,948,284, forward strand.
AAGAGTGGACGACGGGACTGGTGGTACCGCCTGTCAAGAAAGGGGAATGAAAGAAGGTAGAGGAATACAAAGGGATCACTCTCATGTCAGTCGGCTATCAAATATGTGCAGAAATCTTAAGAAAGAGGTTGGAGAGTCAGGTAGAACAAAAAAAAGTATCCCACATAATCAGACGTGATTTAGAAAAGGGATGGGAACTATAGACAACATCTAAGTACTTGACTATTTAGTTAACAGAAAATTGGGGAAAAAGAAAGGGAAACTAGTCGCTTTGTTCGTAGATTTCAAAGCAGCGTTTAACTCAGTGAACAGAAAAGTGCTATAGCAGGCAATGAAAGAGGGGTGTAGAGAAAAAGTTAGTGGAGAGGATAAAGGAAATTTTTACTGAAACCAGGATTAGGATGAAAATAGGAAAGACAAAAGGGCAGGTTTTCTGGACAGGCCGAGTTTTAAGGCAAGGGTGTCCGTTGAGTCCGTTACTATTTAGTATTCTATTGGCCGACTTAGAGGAGAAGCTAAAGGAGAAAGGTAAAGGAGGAACGGTTTTGGTTAATAGCAAACCATACTCTCTAGCATACGCGGACGATGTAGTTTTATTAGCAGATGATGAGAAGGGGATGAACCTAATGATGAGAATCTTCGAAGAGTATGTGGGAACAAAAGAGCTGACGGTGAACGTAGATAAGACAAAGGTGATGTGTTTCAGAAATAGAAAGGGCAAAATAAATTACGTTTGGAAGATGAAGGGACAAAAAGTGGAAATTGTGGAGGAGTTCTGTTACCTAGGTTTTTGGTTTAAGGCAGAAGGGGGAAAAGAGCTGCAGGTGAGGAAAAGAATTGAATGTGCGAGTAAAGTAATGGGCCAAGTATGGGGTATAGGAAAGAGCGATTTCTGAGGTGGATAATGGGGGTTAGCTGGAGTTGCCCAGGATATATGTAAAAAGAAGAGTTAGGAAGAGAAAATATGGTTACTAGACAAATTAAGACAGCCTGGAGGTTTGAAGAGAAGCTAAAAAGGGGAGAGGGAAGTAGAATTGCACAAGCATGTTTTGGCGAAATTCGGAACAAAGAAGCAAGAGGTAATGTGGGAAATTCAAAATGGGAGGAAGAAAGGAGAAAAATGAGTAGGGTGTGTAATATTCGAGAAGGGGTTATGGAGTAGCAGGGCATAGAGTTAGAGCTATTGGTTAAACAAGGAGAAAAGAGAAGGACAAAGATTATAGATTCGAGGTACAATAGATGGTATAAGATGGTCAAAGGGTTGACGGAACCAGAATATCTGTAAAAAATAAAAAAGGAAGACAAATGGAGTAGGGTTGTACGGTTGAGAATGGGAGAAGGAGTGAGAACATGCAGATATCGGATGGTTGAAGAGGAGAATTTATGCACAGTTTGTGGATACGAAATGGATTCATGGGCACATGTATTAGAGAGATGTACAGGAGAGGAAGAGGGACAGTTGAGTAAGATGGATCTTGGATGGTAGTGGACAGGCAGTGATGTGGATGAAGAAATCGGAAGAAGTAAGGGAAAGCAAGGGAGTAGGGCTGAGCCAAACGGGTGATCCTGAAAAGGGACAGTAAAAAACGAAAATTGTTTTCTATATCGTGGAAAATGCATTTTTTTATGGTAAGAGGAAACGGAAGCCCTGGAAGCTCGCTCATTTTAGGAATTAATATCACTACTGTTACTATTGTTTATCCTACGTAATGCGAAAGAGTAGAATATAAGTAGTAGTTAAGTTAGACTAAGGATGGAATTGTAAATATATGTACAGGGAAAGGAGGCCCTCAAACCCGTAAAAGGGAGAGATTAAATACATACATACATCTTATGATTAAAAGAAGAGAAAAAAAATGTAAAGGTAAATCTTTGTAGCATTTTAATAAATAATTAACATATTTTTAGATTATTTTTCCTTGATTCTGGCAGAGGGTCAGACATGGTACAAAAAAACCGTCGTGAAATTTCAAATAAAAACTGTACTCTCTATACATTAATTTTTTAAATTTCATAGATATTGCAATAATTTATATGAATATGATACACATTGATTTTTATTAAAAAATTCCTGTATATAGCTGGTGTTTGAACAATTTTACGATATTATTGTAACATATTTGACCTTAGGGAATAAATTTCAGAAATAAATTTATAAAAATATATCCATTAGTTAGTAAAATACAATGCTAAGAAATTCATGACATTTTCTGTTCAGAAAATCTCAAAAATTTTTAAATAAAATTCCTTTTCCACTCAACATTCAAAGGAAAATTTTACAACATTTTTGAAAAATGATTAGTCTTTTAAATGTGGTCAAGTTAATAGCTTTTTGGCTTTTTCTCTTTAAATCCTCAAAATTGTGATTATAACCTAAAATAACATGAAAATAGATGTATCAAAAAAGAACCAAGAAGACTTTAAATTTTTTTATTTTATTGGATTTAAAAAAATATCAGAAAACTTCTTGTCTTTTTAAAAGATGTTTAGGACATTTAGAAGTTTGGAAGATATCAATGAATATTTTATACATTTTGAGATATTTTTTCAAGTTTTTAAATATTTCTAATACGTTTAAAACAAAATAAATTCCAACAAAATATTTTTAACTTACTAAATTTTTCTTAAAATTTTAAAAAAGCATTCAAGATGTCGAAAACTTCATTTATATAATCTTCAAAAATTTTCACAGAATTTTAAGAAAAATCATTTTATTTCCGTGAAATCTTTCGGGATTCCCTTAAAGCCTCTAAAGTTTATTTTTTTGCAATCTTTGAAAATCTACATTTCTAAAAAACTTAAGTTTAAAATTAGATTTGAATCTCTTCCATTCTTCTAAATATTCCTTGAATTTACCGGATTATTTACGTTTTTTAAAATCTTTAATCTTATCAAATTGAAACATTTTGTTTTAAAATCTTCTACTCTTTTTAAAAATTTTAAGAAATCGTTTGATGTCTTTCGAAATCTTTTTGAATTTTTTTTAGAATACATTTTTTTAAATAAAAATTATTACAAATTTTCAAACAATTATTTGAAAAATAATTCTTTTTTCCAATATTTTCCAGTTTAAAATAACTATTTTGGTTGATAATTTAACTGTTTTGTTGAAAATTCGATTTTTTTATTGTTGAAAAACATTTTCTTATACTAAAAATGTAACTGTATCATTTTTGGTTGAATTTTTTTAGTAGGAAATTGAACTTTATCAATCAAAAATTCTTCTTTTTTGGTAGAAAATTATTCTCCTTGTTTAAAAATTCATCCATTTTAATCAAGAATTCATTTCTTTGGATGAAAAATCATATTTTGGTGAAACTTCTTTTATTTTGGTATAAAATGATTGAAAGTTCATCTATTTTTTTAGAAAATTATCTATTTTGTGAACAAAATTTTTTGTTGTTTTAAAATAGATTTTGAAAATTTTGAATTTCTCTTTTCGGTAGAAGGTTATTAGATTGAAAATTTGTTGAAAATTCACATTTATTTGCGTTTAAAATTTAATTTTTTCAACTGCAAACTTCAGTATAAACTACAATGTTTAAGTTAAAAGATGTATTTTTTAAAGTAATTTCTCAGGTTCAAAATTGAACTTTTTTGTCAAAAATTTGTTTTATATTTGTTAAAAATCAATTGTTTACTAAAAATATGACTAAGGCATGCAGAACAAAATTTGAAACATTTGAGACCCAGAAGTCTTGTCTCCTATATCTATTTACATAAGGTCAATTATATTTGTCTCTTCGCAATAAGCCTAATGGTTCTAAGGTAACACGGGATTTCAAAACCTGAATAAATTGAGGAGCAGCTAGATCGTCAATCGTGAAGTCGGGAGAGCTTGGGTCCCTGTCCGTGCATTTTCGGCTTTACACGAGGCCAAATAAAAAAGTTCCCTACTTCAGAGGGAGTTGGTGTTTCAAATACTATTTAAATGGGATTTTTAAGCTTCCGTGTTTCACCACCCGACGTGGCACCTTTTTATTTCATCCTACCGAGATGGCACCTCGTCATTTGGACACGTCGATATTGAACATAAGAATATTTGTTATTTAGGAAAAAATGGACTGATACTTCAGCGTTTGATTTAAAGTTGCCAAATGTTTTAGGGATTGAAGATGAGTGTCTACAAATACGCCCCAAATATGACCCAAAAATCATCAAACTACATTTTTACGTATTTTTGATCATTTTCAGAATTTTCGGCCTCCTTTTTTAATAAAAATAATTACTAATAGACCATTTTAATGTACCCCATGACTTTTTAAAGAATTTTTAATTGTGCAAATGAATGTGACTTACTCCAACAATTATTTTTTTACAAAAAAATGTACCACATAATCGTACATTCTGCATGAAATGTAATAGCTGGTCATTTTTTTGTAGTAAATTTTTTATAAAAGCATTATGTCATCATTTAAAGAATTAGTTCTGTTTTTTTCAACATTTCTCAAAATCTAGCCATGGATGTCCACTTTTTTCTCAACTTGGTATCCTACGATACTTATGTATGTATTTTTGCGGTAAGTGATGAATAAAGTTTTTTGAGGCCTTTTCCGCTTTTTTGGTGTTAAAAAAACTTTTTTTTGTTATAAAAAATGTTGTGTTGACATATTTCAACCTGATTTTTAGTTCCTTTTCAAGGCTTATTCTAAAAGGAAATACATTCGTTAAGGAATAAAATAGAAACTATTTAATTAGTATGTGCTTATTAGTCGTTGATGTTTACTTACTATGGAGATAAAAGAAAAATCGCTGAAGACTCCGTTGAAATTGCAATTCAATTTTTTGGTATCATTGTTCTTGTTCGGAAATAATTTATTTTATATATATATATAAAGAAAGGAGTTAAATGACCAGAATATGCATTTTAAAATTTAAATTATTTTGAAAATTAAAAAATTAAAAACGTATCATTTACGATATAAGCTAAAAATCTCATCTGAAACAGAAATTATTTATGAAAGAGTTAGGTTATTAATTTTGAAATGTTGTAGTTAGTATTTGTATAAAAGTTATTATGAACTTACAGCGAAACATCCTTGAGATTATATTGTTTTTTTTATTACATCTTGCTTTATACTGATGACGAATTTTTCGTCAAGTTGTTTGATCACAACAGTTACAATGATACTAACTCACTAATAGCTAATTTAGAGGTTAGGTTATACATCGTTATATATACGTAACTAAAAAAAGACCCCGTAAAATTCAAATCAAGTTAAAATTTTTTTTCTATTTTAGAATTCGAATATTGGAAATAAGTTTATTGTAAATATTACTAAGACCTTGAATGTCTGTTCTAAAATTAACTGTATTCAACGTAGTCTTCAGCGATTTTTCTTTTATCTCCATAGTAAGTAAACATCAAAGACTAATAAGAACATACTAATTAAATAGTTTCTATTTTATTCCTTAACGTATATATTTCCTTTTAGAAGAAGCCTTGAAAAGGACCTGAAAATCAGGTGAAACATGTCGGCACAACATTTTTTATAATAAAAAAAGTTTTTTTAACTTCAAAAAAGCGGAATAGGGCTAAAAAAACTTTATTTATCACTTACTGCAAAAATACATACATCTATATACTGGCCTTAAAATTTAAACATCGATTATGAACAACGAAGGATTTTACACACGAATTAAGGAGGAACATGGAGATTATGCAGTCTGGATTATTAAAAAGTGAAAGCACCTCACTTTTTATATGGAAAAAAGAAAAAATCAACGTAAATTTTTATACAGATGTAAGCATGAGGGTATTTTACCAAATCACAGCATTTGTAACATTTAACCTAATATCCGTTGTTTTTCCAAAAAAATCTGTCAAAAAATTGAAAAATCTATTAACTTTCTTGGTGAAATAATAATAAATAGTGAAATCACTGATATTTCCTTAGAAATTAATGACATCGCAAAAAAATTATATTATTTCAAAAATCAAATTATAATCGTTTTCTCAGAAAATTTCTTTAATGGACTTTTAGTAAGTACTACAGGAAATATAAAAAATTTTGTTAAAAAGTTAATTAGCATGTGATGAAATAAAATTCAAAATTCAAGATGTCAATAAAATCAAAAAAAAACAACAGATTCAAAAAATTGGGTTGTTAACTTATCTGATAAAATTATACCTGATATTGTAAAAGAAATAATTAGTCTGGGCGGAAATTTCGCTATACCATATGATGAAAAAAATTTTCCTATTGCAAAATTGATAACTAATGTTGAGTAAAATATGAAAAACATAACACCACATTTAAGAAATATAGTAAGAAATCATATAGTTTATTGGACTCAAAATTGGATATATAATATTAACAACTTTACAACAAGAATTCCATTTTACGTCAGAACTTCAACAAAACAAAAAAATTTATGCAAAATAACAATGATATCTAGCTGATATTGATATACGATATTTAGCTGATAAAAGCAAAAAAAGTGCCATAATGAACAAAACAGATTACAATAACAAAGCTCTGCAATTATTAAATGACTGAGAGGGATCCAGACGGATAACAGGGTAACCGAAAAAGGTAGGGAATTTTCAGGTGAAATACCGTTATGTGGGGAGATCAAGACCGAAGAAAAGGCCATGAGGCTGTTTGTAAAAATTAGGATCGCTACACGAATGATTGACGCACTTATTGATGGTGGGTTTTCACGCTCATTTTTAATGGAATCTCTCGCGCAGGAATTAATAGCAGATAATAACAGGAAAATGGTGGATGCTAAAGCACGTATGATGAGAGTAGCTAATGGCGCAACCTCTCAGATCCTGGGGCGGGTATTCCTGCCGATAGAACTAGATGGGGTGAAGCATGAAGTACCTTTTCGAATAACTAAAGCATTATCCCCACAATGTATTTTGGACTGGGACTTTATGCGTAAGTTCGGTCTCATCCAAGATGGGTTTAGAAACGCGTGCTATTTAGCTTGGCAACCTGGTGAGGAACAAATTGTTCATCATGGGGACGGTAGTACAACTCCTATGAGCGGAGTAGATATCAGACAGCAAGAGACTTGCTGTGGATTGGTGGAATTGTCTGAGGTCGAGAGTGACTGTCTTCAGAAACTTCTTGCAGAAGTCATTCCGTCCGGCAGTCCGAAATATGGTTGTACCCACCTTGTTGAACATAAAATTGAAGTTTAGGGGCATTCACCAATCAAACAGAGACACTATCGTGTTTCCCCGGTTGTATTGGGAGCAATGTATGATGAGGTGGATAAGCTTTTATCGGAAGACTTTATCGAACCATCCAGTTCAGAGTGGTCTAGTCCAGTGATAATGGTGAAGAAGCCTACCGGTGCATATCGCATGTGTATTGACTATAGAAAAGTCAATGATATTTCTAAGGGCGATGCATACCCTCTTCCTTTTTTAGAGAATATACTGGATAAGTTACGGTCAGCCCATTATATTTCGACCATTGACTTGAGTCTAGCTTATCATCAAGTTCCTCTGGAGGACGGCAGTCGAGCTGTAACAGCATTTTCAGTTCCGGGGCGTGGTTTTTTCCAATATAAGCGCATGCATTTTGGGTTGAGCGGGGCACCTGCTACTTTCCAACGATTGATTCACAAATTAATCGGCCCTGAAATGCGCCCCCATTGCTTCGCATATCTCGACGATATTATCGTCGTGTCCGAGACTTTTGAGGAGCATTTAGGATGGCTTCGGAAGGTGTTAGATAAAATCTATGGTGCGGGGCTAACCATTAGTCTCGAGAAGAGTGTTTTTCCGATCGGAGGTCCGGTATTTAGGATATCGAGTTAACGAACATGGTTTACAACCTGATGCGGAACGGGTGTCACCTGTTCTGAATTACCCTGTACCGCGCAATATTCGGCAGCTTAGGAGATTCTTAGGTATTGCTAGCTGTTATCGGCGCTTTATAAAAAAATTTGCCTCGCTTGCTGAACCCCTCACACGCCTGTTGCGGAAAAATAACCATTGGAATTAATTGGAGGAAAAAGAGACGGAGTTTGAAGCGATTAAAAAGGCACTCTCGTCGGCTCGGATTTTGGCATGTCCGAATTTTGAACTCCCCTTTGTGTTACAAACTGACTTTCGCAAGCCGTACCTTATTGGATGCCGAACGTCGGTATTCCACTACGGAATAGGAATGTCTGGCGGTAGTTTGGTCTATCCGTAAATTTCGTCATTTCCTAGAAGGTTTTAAATTCACGGTGATCACGGTGATCACGGATCATAGCAGTTTGCGATGGCTGCATAATTTACATAACCCGACTGGTCGCTCGGCACGTTGGTCGATGGAACTACTAGAGTACCGGTTTGAAATAGTCCATCGTAAAGGTGCTTTACACCATGTACCCGATGCCCTCTCACGTATGTATGAGAATTAGGAAGTCGCCGAGTTGTGTGGAACTGAAGTGATGGATGATTCGTGGTATTCCCGTCGTGTTAAGGACGTGCAAAATTTCCCTAGAAGGTATCATGGGTGGAAGTTGTTAGAGGGGAAATTATACGCTTTTAGACCAAACCCTCTGATAGATCCAATCATTGAAGATACAGAAGCGTGGAAATTGGTGGTTCCAGTCAATAAATGGCAACAGGTGTTTACTTGTTGCAACCGAGGTACATGATGAACCTCACGCAGGACACCTAGGTGTAGAAAAGACTTACGCTAGGGCTCTGGTCTCATATTATTGGCCCGGAATTTTTAGGGATGTGGTTCATTATGTGAAAGGGTGTGATATTTGTCAGCGCACTAAAGTTTCACAGCGTAGTAAATCCCGTAATTGGTATACACGACTACTTTACTAAGTGGATCGAGTGTAAAACCCTAAGAGCAACTAATGCCAAAAATGTAGGCGCGGCTTTGAAAGATCTGGTTATTTCAAGGTAGGGTAAACCTGAGGTTATTCATACCGATAATGGGACGGAGTTTATTAACAAAATCATAACTGAGTTAACTAGATTCTATGGTATCCGTCACTCCACCAACCCAGTAAATCACCCTCAAGCAAACCCGACCGAAAGGATGAATCGTGTGTTGATGGCAATGATTCGATCATTTGTGGATTCGAATCAGCAAGAATGGGATGTACATCTCCATGAATTTAGGTATGCCTACAATACCGCGGTCAATGCTACCACTAAAGTAAGTCCGGCTTTCTTAAACTGTGGGAGGGAATTGAGGCCAAAAATAAGTCTCAGAGGCGAGTCCTGATAATATTCTCGAGCTCGATAGAGAAAAATAGATAGGGCGTATGGAGCGCCTAAAAGAATTGCGAGACCTCGTGACGCTTCATTTAGAGAAGGCTCATGAGAAGCAAACTCGTTATTATAACCAATCGCGACGTGATTTTAAGTGTCAGGAGATCGAGTTTTGAAGCGTTGGACGGTATTATCCTCAAAGGAGAAAAAAATATCAGCTAAACTGAACAAGCGTTTTTATGGTCCTTTTCGCGTCATGGGAATACGGTCGCCCCTGGTATACGAATTGGCAAATGATAATGGCAGGGCGCTCGGTGCTTTTCACGTTAAGGATCTTAAACCATATGTATCGCGTTAGACTGAGGTATTACTCAGTCTGGTTTTCCTTATGTTAATTTTCATTTTATTTATTGTGCTTCATAGGATTAGTTTTGTTTACATATTGCATGGAGACTGGCATGTTCTCTTCTATTTTATTAGGTTGTCTGGAATGTCTCCCAAGGACAGGAACAGTCCGGAAGGTCCGAGGGTCCGAGTGATCCGCTGGGTTCGTTGGCCTGCCATCGATCCGGAGGAAGTCCGCAACGCGCTGGAAGCCCTGCGGAGGGGGGATCGAGCTTTAGGGGATACCACCCTAGAGCCTCTGAGCCAGCGTCTACTTCGAGAGATGGTGGAAGGAATTACTGTCTCTACCCCGGAGCCTGTACGGAAACCAGTTTGCCTCATCGAGAGCTTGTGGGTAGAAGCGACACAATTTCGGGCCCAGCCCCGTCGAAGCCAATCTGTCCTGGATTACCGGGATAAAAAGGAGTGGATGGGGCGGTTGAACGTCCAAAAGGCGTTGTCAACCCTAGAGACTGATCCGTTTCCCTTGGTAAGGGACTAGTGGTGGAGATTGGAGAGGACACAGGAGTGGCCGTTAACATCGCCCGTGGGAGCACAGGTGGTCCAGGCCGGCCTCCCTGAAGGAATTTGTGGAGATCTTCCACAAGCGGTCCAGGAGGACCTCTCTGAAGAAGTCCGAGGGGATCCCCCACATGTGGTTCAGGCGGACCTCCCTGAAGGAGTACGTGGGGTAAACAGGTTCCGGAGGACCTCAGTAGAGGAATGCAGAGCAGGGTGGCTGGTAGATGCCATCCAGTAAATGCCATGCAGGCTGATGCAGAAAGGTGGAATCGCGAATATAAGCGCTGTTTTAGTTGCCGAATCGCGGGTCACGAATGGGAGGACTGTCCCCAAGAGTTAAAACTTTTTTGTACGCTATGTGGGCGAGGGGGGGTCCACGGTCGTGACTGCGGCTGCTCAATCTGGGCCTCTCGACCGCAGAATTCCCCAAGGGAGAAGAGAGGAAGACAGACTGCGGGCAGTTTCCGCCATCATATGTCCTTTGTGCCTTGTCGCAATTGTGGTAAGAAGGGGCATATGTGTCAATGGTGCCCTGATCTTCTCACTCTCTTCTGTGAGTTTTGTGGCCAAGGGGAAACACACCGCCTCGACTGCACCTACTGTAAGCGGTGTGGGTTCCGTCACCAGCGGTACTAGGGTAGGACCCTGGAAACGGGTACCTTTCGGCTTCCAAGGGCGGTAGATCTATTTTTTTTTTTTTTGCTCCAATTTCTCCTTCCATCTCCTCTCGTCCTCTCGTCTGTAATGTTTTTATTTTTTTGATTTTGTGATTTTTATTTTTTTTTATAGTTTTTGACTGATGCATGTGTCTGACATATTTTTCATAGTCTTACACGTAGAATGGGTTAAGGCTATTTCTTTTTTTATTCTTTTGTGGTGGTTAGTCTTATGATTTTCGTTTTTTTTTGTTTTGTCGATACATAACGATAGTCTTTTGATTTGACATTTTATTTTTTTTACTTATTTTATTTTTGATTTCCTAGATTTTGAACATGAGAGTGTGGCGTTCCGCTTTAGAGTAGGTGATTTTTAGTTTCTTTTAATTTTGATTTAGGAAGTACGGTATGGAATTAAACCGCCTACCACTAGAGTTGTTCTTGTTCGATAGCAGGGGGAAAAATGAATCCCCAGGATTTCCTCTGAGGGTGGAGGAGTTGTAATGTTGCAGGTTTCACCTGCAAATTACGCTGTATCTGTTCTCTGTTTTATTTATTTGTAAACAGCTCTTCCCCTCTCGGAGGAAATATCCATTAAAAAAAATAGACCATTGAGGCTCGAATGAGGGCCAACTTATCTTATTTCTTTTAATGTTTTCTTTATTTCTTTTTGAAATATTTTATATTTATATTTTTTGTAAAACACACTCTCATGGGCTTTTCATAGGAAGAAGGAGTAAGTCACTCTTGCTGATTATTTTGGGTTTGTTTTTTAAAGATTTTTTTTATGAAATTCACCGAGTTTCGAGTACGAGAGGGTGATGGAGGAGAGAGTTTGTCTTCCCTGGAGCATCATTTTTTTATCGAGGAACAGCGCTACCAACAACGAGAAAGCAAGGCGGGTTGAAGTCGCTCAGGTGCAGGCGCAACCGTAGTTTGTTCACCGGGGGTTGAATGTGGATGAGATTCCCGCATTTCAAATCCTGTACCTGAGTTGATTCAAATTTCACCCTTGAGGATTCCTTGCAGCACCACTATCACCATCTCTTGGGCAGTAGGGTCCCGAAATCTCCCTCAATACGCCATGACACTGCGACAACACAGAAGACACATCTCATCCACCTGCGCAGGAGGGGAGAGACTGAGCGGCCTGCGTGCTGCGGAAACCAGCGAATTCGTGGTCTTTTTTGTTCGAGCCTCGTGTGAGGAAGTGTTCTTTTCTTGAAACTCTGTAGAGTTTTCGCCACAGAGCAAAAAGAAGCCAATTGTTGGTATTTTATTATTTTTTTGTGAGACCTGCTGCTATATCCCTGGACTCGGATTAGTTGTAAGGTGGGCGGCGTTATTATTTTATCTTCTTGTAATTTTCTTTTTGGATTTTGGATTTTCCTAATGGCGTCCGTTGACGCGGGGAAATTGGTATCGTTCTGCTTGCTCCAGGGCCGAAGTTATTCAAGCTTAAAATTGTTTCCTGGTTAATTGTTAATCAAGGGTGACAATTTTCTTCTTTTTTTCCTTAAAAAAAACCTGGGAGTGTTTTCTGTTTTTGTTGTTGTATTTTTTTTTAGTTGTAAATAAGATAAATTTTATAAATTATATAAATCACCGAAATTATAACCAGTGTTGTTTTTTTTTATTTGATCTTATTTCGAGACTTGTCAAATCTTTTTACTTAATTTAGGATTTTTAGGTACCTACGCCACTCCGCCAGGATAATGAGCTTGGGTATATAAAAAAAGTGTTTCAAAGAAAATATAGTTTATTCGAGGAATATCAGTTTTTTTAGTGTTAAAATAATTTCCTTCAGGGCGGCAAACGTGATGTCTGTCTGGCGCCTGTTAAAAATAAATTAATAGTCTTTGGGAAAATTTTTAATTAAAAGATTCGTTGTGCTTATTTGAATAAAATGAAATGAAAAAGCGAGAATCTTCGTTTTAGTGTATACAGGCATACCTGTAAAAATTGCAAAAAAGACTACATAGGGCAAACTAGTAGATCATTATATCTGAGAAATAGAGAACATGAAAGATCTATTGATAACAATTTGCAAAATACAGCTTTAGCTAAACATGCTTATGAACACTTGATTTTAGAACAGAATTCAAGGTCTCAGTAATATTTACAATAAACTTATCTCCAATATTCGAATTTCAAAATAGAAGTAAAATTTTAACTTGATTTTAATTTTACGTGGTCTTTGT
>NC_046666.1:91961327-91969188 GCF_010883055.1 Belonocnema kinseyi
CTAACCTCTAAATTAGCTATTAGTGAGATAGTATCATTGTAACTGTTGTGATCAGACAACTTGACGAAAAATTCGTCATCAGTATAAAGCAAGATGTAATAAAAAAACAATATAATCTCAAGGATGTTTTCTTGTAAGTTCATAATAACTTTTATACAAATACTAACTACAAAATTTCAAATTTAATAACCTAACTCTTTCATAAATAATTTCTGTTTCAAATGAGATTTTTTAGCTTATATCGTAAATGATACGTTTTTAATTTTTTAAGTTTCAAACTAATTTAAATTTTAAAATGCATATTCTGGTCATTTAACTCCTTTTTTATATATATAGAAAATAAATTATATCCGAACAAGAGCAATGATACCAAAAAATTTAATTACAATTTCGACGTAGTCTTCAGCGATTTTTGTTTTATCTCCATAGTAAGTAAACATCAACGACTAATAAGCGCATACTAATTAAATAATTTCTTTTTTATTCCTTAACGTATGTATTTCCTTTCAGAATAAGCCTTGAAAAGGACCTGAAAATCAGGTTTAAGCATGTCGGAACAACATTTTTTATAATAAAAAAAAGTTTTTTAACACCAAAAAAGCGGAATAGGCCTCAAAAAACTTTATTGATCTACGATACTTATTGTTGAACACTTACAAACCTTTGATACTTTTCTTCTAATGTTTTACAAATTTCTGTTATAGTCTATAGCAAGAATTCCAAAAAATATGTAAACCATCCATACTCAACTTGAAGGAAATCTTAATGTAAACAATAATTAATTGTTTAAACAACTACAAAGTTGACAAACATCGCGGATATGTTCTTTCTATACACTATAAAGTCAGAAAAATAATTTTATGTTTTCCATTTTATATTTTTTTCATAAGTTTTCGAAAAAAACACTACTTCAACAAATAAAAATTGTTTAATTAAATAGAAATTTGTTATAAGTCAGAGAAAAAGTATCAAAGTTATGTACGCATAGGTTACCAAGTTGAGAAAAGGTGGACACCTCTAGCTGGATTTTTGAAATTTTGAAAATAAACAACAATTAATTGTTAAACTAATCACGAAAGGCTTTTCTAAAAAATGCGTGACTCCAAAGAAGGATCAATTATTACATTTCATTCAGAAATACGATTATTTTGTATACTTTTTATAAAAAAAAAACAATTGTTTGAATGAGTTACATTTATTTAAACGATTAAAACTTGTTTAAAAAGTCATGAAGAATATTCTAATTTTTTATTAGTATTCCGTAGACGCTCCTTTTCAACCCCCACAAATATGGAAAGTTTCGATAAAATGCTGAAGTATCAATCTAATTTTTCAAAAATCCCAAATTTCCCAAGTTAAATGTTGGTATTTTCAAGTGTCCATGTTTAATGTTGGAATGTCAAAAAAATAAAATACGGATTTTCTAGCTAGAAAACCGTTTTTCATGCCGCTCTAGTAAACATTGTACAGATATTCGGGGATCCAGGGGCACCATTGTTTCCATTTAAAGTATTGATGAAAGCTCGATTGATTCTTATGCAGAATGTGCTCCTGATAATAAGCAATTAATCCGTATAGTGGCAACATCACATCTATATGAAAAGCGTAGTTATTAAATAATTTATAAATGTAAATGCGATTTACGAAAAGTTATACATTCATACGAATGATCTACAGAGCGAAAAAATTTGAGCTCACATCAAAAATTTCTGGTTCCAAGTCCCGGATAGGTCTCCGATAGACCCGATAAAACATACTTTGTATGACAGGGGTGGCCACGGATGAGTTCTGGCAGCTGAAATCTGTCAATTCGTCAAACCCTACTCTTACCGCCTTTGCTAGGATGGAGCTCGAAGAGGTGGGAGCATGGGTAAGAGCACGGCCGCTCACGGCTGCTTGACGAGCGAATACGAGAGCGCCCGATCTGAACAAGCCTGGCATGCAGCGCGAAACACCACATATGACCACATTTGATTCTTAGTGGCGCTAAAGCCGAGTAGCTGCGAAAACGTCGTTCCACACAAGACCAAGAGAATGGGAGTATAGGGTGAGCTTGGAGAAACCTTCAAAGAAAGGGAGCAAAAGTGGTGAAAAAGCGAGACAGGGGAAGCACTACAAGTGGTCCGCGGTCATCGATGTTCTAGGACTTGGTCTCTTTATTGATGTAAATACTCCCATATTAGTCCCGGATATACCCAAACAGGCGTCCTTTGCTATGTCACAGGAAATAAATTTCTGGTTCCATGTCCCGGATATATCCAGTTAAGGGTATGTGATACTTAGAAAATTGTCAATTTTACCAGTTTTAGGTTCCCCCGGATTTTTTTTCTAGAACAATAAATATTTTGTCTTAAAAATTTGAGAAATGATAGCTTACATGCTAACGGACGTCCCCGCACACTTTTTTGTGTTTTTTTTTATCAAAACAATTTTGATATTGCTAACTAACCGAACTAGCTAACCGAAAACTTTGGACTTACAAATAAACATAGTAACTAATCTCCCGGAACTAAGCTTGTTTGCAGGCAATCAAAAAAGTTGATTTCATAAATAATTTCCAAATTATCGGAAAGGCAGAGATGAAAAACGACGTAACCTCAAAATAATATATATGCATACAATGTTTATTTAGCACAATAAATTTTTTTGTTATTATCCCTCAAAAAAGAGTCCAGGGACGCCCGTTATGATATTTTATAGCATCTCCGAATTCAGTTTTTAAACATTTTCATTTTTGTGGAAAAAAGCCGGGGGAATTGTACCCGATTGACCACACGACGAAGTATCACATGCCCTTAATCTTACACTGCGGGATTTGATCTCTTTATCGATGTAAATTCTCCCAGGTTGAGCCCGGATAGACCCGGGCAGAAAAGCTTTTTGGTTTAACAGGAAATCAAATTTTGGTTTCATGTCCCGGGTAGAACCAGCTAGATTGACACTTATTAATTTATTGTACCTGATTGCTGCCTGATATACGGTGGTTTTGACTTCGAGGAAATCTATTTCTGTATCCGTGCTCTGAATACGATCCAGATATATCCGGATAGAAGTGCAATGTTGACTTTGTCACAATTCTCTCGGAACCTTATCCTGGTTCTATTAGATCTAATCCCGAATTTTAAGCAGGGAGAGGAAATCAATTTTTTTATTCTTGTCCCGAATAGATCTAGGATTGAGCCGAATAAACATACACTGTAGGACTTGTTTCTTTTTTTAACGGTAAACTCTCACACAGGCCCAAATAACCATACACTGTAGGACGTGCTTCTTTTTTTACTTTTTTCACCGATAAACTACCAGATAGGTCCCAGATACACACGGACAGATGCTACTTTTGTACTTACAGAAAATGAATTTTTGTTTCCACGTCCCAAATAAATCCCAGATAAACATACATTGTAGGACTTGTTTCTTATCTCAACGGCAAACTCCCAAACAGTTCCTGGATAGACCCGTATAGACGCTTCTGTTGAAATTAGAGGAAATCAATTTTTGTTTAGGTGTCCCGGTTAAGTACCAGATAAAAATACAATGTAAAACTTTTTTCTTTTTTCAACAATAAACTCCCAGATAGGTCCCGGATAGACCCAGATAGAAATATTAATTTTTGTTCTCATGCGCCAAAGAGGTCCCGGAAAGACCCGGGTAAATTATCGTTTCACTTTGGCCCTTCCTTAAATACAGGATTGGTCAGGTCTCTCTGATAGAACCCGGATAGATCCGTAAATTTTTTGATTGGAAATAATTTCACATATAGAGCCCGGAAAGATCCTTATTGCCATCCTTATTGGGATTCAATTCGTTCACTACTAAAATTATACCTGCGTAATTGGGATTCAATTCGTATGCAGCCTTAAAGTGACACCAAAGAATTACTTCTTTGACATTTAGACTAGTTTAAAGGAGAGTCGTTAAAAGTTTTAAAATGGAAAGTACCTTTTAGAGAGTGTTTGAAACCAGTGCTAGCATGCACGAGCATAAATTTGCTTTTGTTTTCGAGAATCAATTTAATGTCCAACTTGATTGCTTGTTGAATCATGTACTCCATAAATTGATCCTTTACGAAACCAGGGCTGGCCATTATGATGCACTTTACTATTTCAAAGTTAACGTGTCTCAAGATTCCCTGCATAACGTTCTCGTAAAATCGGATTAATCCCTGAAAAATATTGTGGTATTTTTATTTTAGAATAACAGTTAATTTAGACGTATTATGCATAAAATTTATTAAATTACACGCCTTTTCATATTGCGAGATGTGTCCTTTTCTTTTTCGAGGTATCACTTGGTCTATTTTGGCACGCACAATGGTCATATTCGACGTTATTAAACAAATGTGAGCTACTCCTTCTTGCATTATGACGGCAGCTACGTCAGCATTCTACATATTAAACATAAAAAACATTGCTACATTTAATTTTAATACTTATGTTAGGGAAACTGTCTCAGATTTTAGTATTGGTAGGATAACTTACTACCGAAACTCTGTTTCTATAACTGTATTTCAAACTTGAATAACTTACTTGGGTTGGATCGCAAGCAGTGTCAACACGTTCTAGTGAAACAGAATCCCATTTAGGCTTTACAAGAGTAAATTTTCGATTTTGTTCTACGTCCAGGGTATGGTAAGCACCCATCTGTAAAAAGTCATATTTCAAATAAAATTCACAATATCTCATATTTCAAAATTAAAAACAGTCGTTACAACCTTTCTAGATGAAATTTATTCTACTGCATTTACCTTAACATATTTATTTTCCTCGATATTTCTCCCTTTCAGTCTTAAAACACAGGCTTGAGTATCGAAATCAATACCTTCTACGCGTATTGTAAGAGTAGTTCTTACTCTATAACTGTTGGAACTTCCAGTCGATGTTTCAGTTTGAACTTTCCTGCGGAATAGATTACTTCCTTGAGTAACTTCAATTTAAAAATACTAAATTAATAGAAAATTCTGTCATTCCACTTTTTAAAAGAAATGTTTACCTAATAGTTGAACAGCTAACACAGTCTCCTTCACTTATTAGGTTATAAGTATGCCACATGTCTTCTGTATTCTCAGGAATGAGAGATACACTCCTAACGAATTGTATATTTTGTATTCGTTACACTATTTATTGACATTATATTCCGAAAATTTGTTTTGCATGAATGTATAATATGAATGTATGAATAAACAATACTAATGGAGACTTACCCTTCCCCATCTTTGTCAACGTTCTTCGCTACCAGCTTCATTCTACAAAATATCTCGGGCCACTCCCTTAAAATTCACCTATTAACAATTGATCAACTAATTTATTTAAATTACTAGATATATAAAAAAAATTAAATTTTGACTAGCATAAAAAGGAATAAAGCAGAGCCAATCTTTTTTCATTTGCATAATTATAACTTATTTCTTATAAATGGTAATGATGGAGTTTTATATAATATTGTGGTTTCGCAGTGATTAGAGAATATAATATATTTAAGTACTCGCTCGCATGAAATCCTTTAAAATCATCCCTTTCAATTACATAAAATGTTTCAAAAACTCATAAAATAGTTTGAAATCACTTAAAATGTTTTTAAATTACTTTAATCAATTAAAATATTGTTAGATTTTTCAAAATTATTGTTCTTTTGAAACCCTTCTACATTTTTCAAATCCAATGAAATGCATCTAAATTCCTAGTAATCTTTACAAACCTTTCGATATCCTTTGGACTGATTTAAAAATCCTTGTGATGTATTGAAATTTGTCAATATCTTTGACTCTCCCTTTTGAAATTTTCTTCAAATTATGAACACTTTATTTTTAATTGATGAATTTTCTCATTATACTTATTTATTTATTTTAAAAAAAGTCAGATATCTGAAATCATCGAAACCCGCAGATTCCGAATTATTATGTTTTGATTAATTGTAGAAAAATTATTCTTTCTATCTTACGGTGACAGCTAAATAAAAACAAATTGGAGCTATCATTTTAACTCAATTTATTTTTAGAACAAACTAAACTTCGACGACGTTTCGGCATCACTGGGTGCCTTTTTCATAGTATCTAAATTAATAATTATAATAGGGTATTAAGTAAGTTATTATTATTTAAATATTTTTTACTCATCAATAATTTTTTAACTGTTTATATTTATTTTATATTATGTATCAGCTTATTATAATGATTAATTTAGATACTATGAAAAAGCCACGCAGTCATACCGAAACGTCGTCGAAGTTTAGTTTGTTTTAAAAATAAATTAACTTAAAATGATAGCTCCAATTTGTTTTTATTTTGCTGTGACGGTAAGACAAAAAGAATAATTTTTCTAGAATTTATTATATACATTGTCGGTCGAAGATTGGTCTGATGTGGTGTTCCAAATCTTTACATCATTATTATGTTTTAGGCTGTTAACTTTGAAATTAACGAAAACCTATTTTTAAATTTTAATCCGAAAGCTTAACAAAGGACCCTTGAGTGTCGGCTACTCTACGGAGATAGCCTCTCTGCCCATTTAAACGATCTACTTGGACCTTTAAATATATCTACCCGAGTGCCTGCGGAGAATTTCTCAGAGCCTTGAGAATCTTTAGCATATACTTTTGAAATATCCTGAAATTTCACGAACTATATTGACTGTACTGATTATTAAAGACAAATATTTTTCAATTTCATTGGTACAAACTGGTAAAAATATGACAGAAATACTTACTCGAAAATTAAATGAATTACATATGCTACAACATACAAGATACAATATAATTAAATTTGAAATTTTACTTATCCTAAAATAAAGTTGTCCTAAAAAAAATAAATTTTGAATCAAATTTTACAAAGCCATCGAACGCGTCCACGGGTTGTGGGTCCCTTGTGCCAAGGGTTTCTGCTGAATATGGTTACAAAAATAAATAGGCAGTCGCGCACAATTGTCCAGGAGTGGTCCCGAAGGAATTAACCCCCAAGCGGAGGTGTGAAAACCGTGCCGAAAGCTGAATGGCACCTGGGTGAGGTGTCTAGAATGGTGACTCTGGAATACCGGGCGACCTCTCAGAGTACGCAGTCTTATCCTTGCAGGTGGGGCTCTACAAGGATGGACGAACCATTTTCCCTAGCTTCTCGTGGTAACAATGACAAAACCAAAAATAGTTGTAGTAAGTCCGGTTCAAAACAACAGAACGCGCAAGGCTCCCGACAATGGGTCGGCCAACAATGCCGACCACTCTAGAGCTGGGGGAGCCAATGAAGATGGATTCAATGCGATGGATCGGCGGAATTTCGGGACCTTTAGTTGGACCAAGCGACTGAATCACGACTTGCTAGAGTGCTACGATTCAAGTGTAGTCCCTGGACGAGGTTACAGGGCACGACTGCATGCTCTGTGGTGCAAGAAACACCCGGAGCTATCGCACTTTTCGCATCAACGTCTGCGAAACCTTCCGAACTACTCCAAAAAAGGGGCTATGTAAGCAAAACGCCTACTCTAACACAGCTAGAACAAGCTGGAAACAGAGAAAGAGAGGCCACACTAAGACCAACCACGGGCAGGCATCACATAGAGGAAGTGACCACATCACATCTGGCAGGAAGTTTACCGCCAAGGTTCGAAATTTCGCGCGCGAACTCCGGACCCGTTATCACACACTTAATAAGTCAAATCTGCTGACCATCCGGCAGCATATTGTTGAGAAAATACGGATACTATCTGACGACAAGAGAAGTCTAGAGCGGAGGAACAGGTGGGTCAGAGAAAATCAACAGTTTCTCTCTGATCCATCTCGACTCTTCCAAGACCCTCCAGTTACTGTCGACCACCCGCCCAAACCAGAGGAGGTCGAAGTATTTTGGAGAGAAGTCTACGAAGTTCAGCATAGA
>NC_046666.1:91969288-91970311 GCF_010883055.1 Belonocnema kinseyi
TTTTTATTAAAAGTTTAACAATGCTTCATAGTGTTGTGTCACTGCAGTGTTATTTATTTTAAGAGCACGTCTCGGTTCTGGTTTTCTGAGGTTTGTCTGTCAAAAATTATGAGTTCTTGGAAAGAAATAGTTGCTGCAAAAGTTTCTTTTGATGTGTTAAAAATGAAGCTTTTTGGTGCTCGTCGATCTTTGACCAAGGCTTTCTCGCACGTACAAGCAGGTCCCGGAGCATTGTACGATATTATAATGAAATTATATCGTTTAGCCACTACTCGAACTCTCGCGAGATCACAAAAGAACAAATACAATGAGATAGCGTAATAAACTTAAATTCTTACGTTATAGATTGCATAATTATGGGGTATATAATGTAAAAACTTGCAATTTGCGATATCACGATTTTGCGCTATTATAATGCGACAATTACGATATATAGCGCAGGAATAACGGTATATATTGCAATTCATGCGATATCGTTTTCTCAGTGTAATTTTTTGTTTTTCTCTTAAATTAAAAAATGAAACTCTTACGGAAATTTTCATGTATAAAAATCAGAGTGTATGGGGACATACTGTTCCAGTGCTGCCAAAACGAGCTACGACTTTACCCCCAACATACCGACCGTTCGGGAGCCGAAAATTCGTCCATCCTTGTAGAGCCCCGCATGCAAGGATAAGGCTGCTTACTCTCAGAGGTCGCCTGGTATCCCAGAGTCACCGTTCTAGACACCTCACCCAGGTGCCATTCAGCTTTCGGCACGGTTTTCACACCTCCGCTTGGGGGTTAATTCCTTCGGGACCACCCCTGGACAATTGTCCGCGACTGTCTATTTATTTTTGTAACCATATTCAGCAGAAACCCTTGGTACAGGGAGCCTCTATCCGCAACCCGAGGACGCGTTCGGTGGCTTTGTCATTTTTGTTTTTTATTAAAAGTTTAACAATGCTTCATAGTGTTGTGTCACTGCAGTGTTATTTATTTTAAGAGCACGTCTCGGTTCTGGTTTTCTGAGGTTTGTCTGTC
>NC_046666.1:91970411-91971633 GCF_010883055.1 Belonocnema kinseyi
ATTGTCGAGAATATAAAGTTCCAGTATATGCGGCACTTCCCATTCTCGACAATTGACTTAATTTCCCTAGGAGCATTTAGAGGAGCGATATTAAGGTGAATGGCGTAGGAGTGACAGAGATGGTAATAAAGCACTCTTAGTGCCGCATTGTGCCTTTGAATCTAGGTTGTTCCCGCGTATGTTGGACAACCAGATAGTATGTGAGCTAAAGGCTCGGGGTGTGCATGCACGCCCTGCAGCTATCATCGGGCATGTCTTGGCTCAAAATGTGGCGACGGTATATTAAGGTGGAAATGACACCGTCTTGGCATGCAAAAATGAAACCCTCTGTACCAGACTTCAATCCGGGCGATTTAAGGAAAGCAAACGTTAGCTCACAAGACATTGACTGATCCTTCACATTTCTGTGGAAGATACCGTGCATCCTCTTATCGAGGAGCTGTTCACGAAAGTTTTTCACTTGTGCTTCCTTAATCCGGGCTTTCAGGAGTGAGTACTCAAGATGGATTAGATTTGATGCATTTTGCTCACCCCTAATACTGAAGTCAAGTCCAAGTGTTTCAGCAGCCTCCTCCGCTGCTTTGTATAGAAATGCTCCTTTGCCCACTTCTTCGTGATTTCTGACCATTTTAAGAAGAGGGTCTCTTCCATTTGCAACTATATGTGCTGTACCCAGAATAATCCTGTTGTGAAGACATTCAAGACTCAATATTCCGCGACCCCCTTAATGGCGTGAGATGTACAGTCGCGGAACGGAAGACTTAAGATGCATGCTTTTTTTCCAAATGAATAGAGTAGTACCGGGACGGCAAGCATGTTCGTTGCAGATACTTTGTTCCTCGCCGACATTTCGGAAGACCAAATTTCTCGGATGAGAAGTTTGTATCTGCTTCGGAGAGTATCCTTTATAGACGTCACATCCTGAATGCGGCTCTGTGTCACGCCCAGGTATGTATAAGTCTCTCCAGCGCAAAGATGTCGTATGGCGCTTCTATCAACGAGCTCAGGATCTTCAGGGATGCCATTAAGTTTTCCTCGCTTCAAATAAACCTTGGCGCATTTGTCTAACCCAAATTCCATTCCAATTTCCTCAGTATATCGTTCGACAATCCCCAAAGCAGCATTAATCTCTCTATGCACCCAACTATTTGTGGATGAACCTTTAAGATTTCCAAAAGACAGATGATAAGTCTATGGGATGTAGAATCGAAAGCTTTCCGAT
>NC_046666.1:91971733-91973174 GCF_010883055.1 Belonocnema kinseyi
ACCAGCGTGACCTATCGACGGCCTGGATTGATTATCGGAAAGCTTTCGATTCGACATCCCATAGACTTATCATCTGTCTTTTGGAAATCTTAAAGGTTCATCAGCAAATATTTGGGTGCATAGAGAGATTGATGCCGCTTTGGAAAACCTAAATTACTATCTCATCTGGAAAAAATCGTGTGACAACTAACAAGGTCACGTTTCAGAGAGGTGTCTTTCAGGGCGACACCATGAGCCCACTCCTCTTTTGCCTTACATTATTGCCACTATCTCTAGCACTGCACCATTTCGACGGGTACTTGTGCGGCAAACCTGCAGATCGAAAGTACAAGGTCACTCATGTATTTTACATGGACGATCTTAAGATCTATGCTGAAAACAGCAACTGCATCTAGCTCTGGGGATTGTCGAACAATATACTAAAGAAATTGGAATGGAATTTGGGTTAAACAAATGCGCCAAGGTTTATTTGAAGCGAGGAAAACTTAATGGCATCCCTGAAGATCCTGAGCTCGTTGATAGAAGCGTAATACAAGACTTATATATACCTGGGCGTGCCACAGAGCCGCATTCAGGATGTGGCATCTATAAAGGATACTCTCCGAAGCAGATACAAACGTCTCGTCCGACAGATTTGGTCTTCCGAACTGTCGCCGAGGAAAAAAGTATCTGCAACGATCATGCTTGCCGTCCCGGTACTACTCTATTCATTTGGATTAGTTCCATGGACGAAGAACGAGCTCAGATCTCTTGATATCGGGACAAGAAAGGTTATGCACATGAACAAAAGCATGCATCTTAAGTCTTCCGTTCCGCAACTGTACATCTCACGCCGTCAAGGGGGTTGGGGAATATTGAATCTTGAATGTCTTCATAACAGGATTATTCTGGGTACAGCACATAGAGTTGAAAATGGAAGAGACCCTCTTCTTAAAATGGTCAGGAATCACGAAGAAGTGGGCAAAGGAGCATTTCTGTACAAAGCAGCGGAGGAGGCTGCTGAAACACTCGGACTTGACTTCAGTATTAGGGGTGAGCAAAATGCATCAAATCTTATCTATCTCGAGTACTCACTCCTGAAAGCCCGGATTAAGAAAGCACAAGAGAAAAACTTTCGTGAACAGCTCCTCGATAAGAGGTTGCACGGTATCTTCCACGGAAATGTGAAGGGTCAGTCAATGTCTTGTGAGCAATGTCGGTGTCATTTCCACCTTAACATACCGTCGCCACATTTTGAGCCAAGACATTCCCAATGATAGCTGCAGGGCGTGCCATGTACACCCCGAGCATTTAGCTCACATACTATCTAGTTGTCCAACACACATTTTTAATTATATATACAAATTTTTAATTATATATATATAATTAAAAATTTGTCATAAGGACAACCGCAGGATTTCGCCGGGAGCGGGTGCTAATCTGAAAAATTGCACCCGCTTCC
>NC_046666.1:91973274-91975053 GCF_010883055.1 Belonocnema kinseyi
GTTACATTTTTAACCAGAGGTGGATTTCAAATTATGTAATGCACTTTTGAAAAAAAAGAGTTTGAATTTTAATTGAGTAGTTGATTAATCAACTTAAAAATGGTGGATTCGTAATGAACAATTGGAACAAGTTTCCTATCATAATTTGAAAATATTTTTCTTCAAAATACTGCTTCTACACTCCAAAAACTTATTGAAGTACTTTCTCTATTTAAGAATAAATATTATTACGAATTGTAAATTCTAAATTAATCTCATAAATTATTCTCATTTTCGTTTATATTTTTGACTTTTGAAAATGATACAACTCTGAAATTATGTTTTTATTTTAAAAAAATCATGGGGATGAATTGCATTACTTATAACTTACTAAAAGAAACCGTACTTACAATTTTTGAGTCTTGAAAAGAAATTCCAAGAAAATTTTCAAAATGTTCGCAAAAAAGATTTTAATTTCCAAAAAAAAAATAGTTGAATTCGTACTGAAAAGATCAATCCTCTATGGAAAATGTGATCGCTGACATTTTATCAAAAACAGATTCGAGAACAGATTCTTGTTCAAATCCAAAATAGTTGAATTTTCTACGAAAATAATAGAATTTCCAACTATTGAAACTATTGTTCCGTCACTCTCATTGTAAAGGGTGACAAAAAGTTGTGAATTTAAGAAAAAACGGCAACTTTCTAACATAAGTAGTTTTAAGAACTCTGACCATTTTGTTTTTATCAAAAAAATTCATTAAAACAAATTCTTTCACTTTTTACCAACTACAAGAAACCGTACTTACGATTTTTGATTCTTGGAAAAAAATCCAAAAAATTTTCAAAATGCTTCCCCTCTTCTATTTTTAATCCAAAACAGCTGGTTAACGAACTCATCCTGTCTTTTTGGTGCCTCAAAATGTGTGCCAAAGGGCAATCCAATCCGAACATTCTTTCGAAAGTTATCGAGTACAAAGATTACAGACTACAGACAGACAGACACCTTCGTAAAAACCATTTTTTCTGACTCAGGGGGTCTCAAAACCTGGAGATTTCATCAAATCCGCGACATCAATTTTCACATAAAACCAATACCTTCTCATTCAGAATGAGAATGTAAAAAACCATGGGGATGAATTTCATCACTTTAACGAGTTTCGCTCACCCCGAAAGGGATTTGGCTTAATGCTATAATAATAATAATAACTTACCAAAAGAAACCGTACTTACAATTTTTAAGTCTTGGAAAAAAAATTCCAAAAAAATTTTCAAAATGTTCGCAAAAAGATTTTAATTCCCAACAAAATTATACTTCAAGTCTGACTAAAAAGATCAATACTCTATGGAAAATGTGATGGCTGACATTTTATTAAAAACAGATTCGAGAACAGATTCTTGTTCAAATCGAAAATAGTTGAATTTTAGACGAAAATAATAGAACTTCCAACTATTGAAACTATTGTTTCCTCACTCTTCTTGTAAAAGGGGACAAAAAGTTGTAAATTCAAGAAAAACCTGTAATATTTTTGGGAAGTGAATAAATAGGAAATTGTTTTAACAAATATGTTCGTTGATAAATTGCATTGTAGTATCCATAAGAAAGGAAATTAGAAGTTTAAAATTTTTCGAACAAAAAAGTGTCTCCCCAAGAAGCAGGCAATTACTTAAGTATGCCTTTTTTCTCAATGCTCGAAAAAAATTCTGCTATTCTTGGATTTCAACAAATAGGGAATAATGAGTTGCCTTGAAAAAAAAAGTTCGAAAGACATTACCGTACTTTTTGGGCCTTTTCCACAC
>NC_046666.1:91975153-91976040 GCF_010883055.1 Belonocnema kinseyi
TGCCGTATATACTGGAACTTTATATTCTCGACAATTGTTTCTGTTGCTCACTCGATGCCTGACATGGTTCTTCTTGACTTCGAGAAGCGAACCATGTTCGTTTTCGAATTTTCGGCACCAGCTGGCAAAAACATCATAGCCAAGGAGAATGAAAAGAAAGAGTGGTATCGAGACCTTATAAGGGAGTTGCAACGATTGTACCCGGAATATTCTGTTAAACTGATCGTCCTTATCTTCGGCGCTCTTGGAGGTGCCAAGCTTTCACTTGCTAATAGCCTAAAAAGCATCCCTGCTTGTCAACAATATGCTAGAACACTTGCGGGAAAAATTCAGAAGGCGGTTGTCCTTGGGTCGCTCTGTGTTCTTAGGGTCCACGAGGCTTTTGCTGGATCGTCGTATTGAATCCTTTACAGACTGTAACCACCTATCTCACGGTTGTGAGGCGTGGTTATGGCTGAAATTTTACCGCAATTTCGCTGGAAGCGGGTGTAATTTTTCAGATTAGCACCCGCTCCCGGCGAAATCCTGCGGTTGTCCTTATGAAAAATTTTTAATTATATATAACGCATTGTACCCTTTGATAAAATTTTAAGGTTAAAAATTCACTCGTAGAGGTGGTTTGGGGAATGGTGGTCGACCATTTCGTCACCTGGTGACAAAAATCAGAACTACAAAGGGTAGGTCACTGCTATCAAAATAGAAGTGAAAAATGTACATGAACAAATTTAAGGAATATTTTGATTTGATAAAAGTAAATTTGCACCTTTTTTCCACCTAATTATGGAGACAGGAGTGCTTCTCTACTAAGGAGTCCAAAAGTCAAATATTTTGCTCTGTTTTTGGCTATAATACCCAGGCATGGAGTTTTGATAACGGGGGGGGGGGGG
>NC_046666.1:91976053-91977043 GCF_010883055.1 Belonocnema kinseyi
AAATTCCCAAAATTTCACGGAGAAAATGTTTATTCGAAGGAAAAAGTGTCCTTGATTCATAATATTGCGAAAACTGCACTTTTTTTAGTGTTTCGAGAAATGAAATTGTTAATTAATATACATACTATGAGACCCATGTATGAAGTTCCATACATAGAATTTTCCCATACATGGAGTACTCCATACATTTCATACATGTTCCGCCACCCCTGTTAACTGTACTATAAACCTCGCCTATTACCTAACCTAGTCTTGTATGTGTAATGCTATGCTAATATATTTTTAGAATTGATGAAAGCAGGATTTAAAAACTAATTAAAAGCCTGCTTTTATAAGATCTGAATATATATTATTAGCAATGTATTACAGACAAAAGATAAATCTTTGAGTTTGGTTAATAGGCGAGGTTTATAGCACAGTTAATATACATACAAATACAATTATGATTTCCATAATTCCAGACTCAACTGGTACTTTTCACGAGTAGTCCCCTTCCGAAATGACGCGAGCAACTAGCATATTTGGTGTTTCGTCTTTTCCCATTCTTAAATATATTTCAAAAATATTTCTTTTGTCGACTACTTCAATTTGGCTAAGTTTATTTGTATTTTTAACTGTCATACTGGCATTTGGAAATTGGTGAAAATTTTCACCACAATATTTGTATCGGATTTTTACGCGCTGTGGTATTATAGCCCAAAACAGAGCAAAGGATTCGTCTTTTTGCCACCTGTATAGAGAAGAGCATTCCTGTCCCCCCAATTACGTGGAAATTTTCGTTTATAAAATTAAAATGTGTTTTAATTACACTTTTCACTTGGGCTTTGGTAGCAGAGAACCTGTTTCCAGTTCTGATTTTTGTCACCAGGTGGCGTATCGGAGTGTAACTTGTAATGACCGGATGTAATTCGCTTTCCTGCGGCTATGAACAGCACCATCGGTGACGCGAAATGCGCGGTTTGTTTCGAAATCATGAGAATCAAAAGTGAA
>NC_046666.1:91977143-91982017 GCF_010883055.1 Belonocnema kinseyi
ATATCTTTCTCATTTTGTTTATCCAATTTATTGATAAATATATTCAATATTAACATTTTTCACATATATACAATTCATGTATGGCACACGTACGTTACCCATTGATACTTTTAGTTTAAGTTGCGGCCAACTGTTGGCGCTGTGCTTCTTCACATTTCTACCATTAAGTTTATAGGGCCTGGTCGCCTGGGTCTGTACGGTCTGTACGCCAAAAATGCTTTGAACACTGAATTACCTAATTATATTCAAATTAAAGAGAGCCTACAATTATTCTATTATTATTTTTAAATTTTGATTCAATAAATAAATTTTAAAAAATTCTGTCCGTACTTTATAATTTTAGTGAAATTTCTAAATTTATTTTTTCAAACTAAACTTAAAATTTGAATGAAATTAAGATAAATTAAAAAATTTAAT
Organism: Belonocnema kinseyi; assembly: GCF_010883055.1. NCBI lineage: Eukaryota > Metazoa > Arthropoda > Insecta > Hymenoptera > Cynipidae > Belonocnema > Belonocnema kinseyi. The sequence goes on from NC_046666.1 coordinate 91,977,561, forward strand.
AAAATTTAGTTGAATTTCAAATTTAAATAAAACTTAGCTAAATTCAACATTTAAATGAAATTGAGGTGGATTTAAGAATTAAATAAAGTTTAGTTAAATTAAATTAATTTCTTGCCTGGCTTCTTTTAAAGGATAAATTTTCTAGATACTAAGTAAATGACTTTTAAAACAATTCGATTCGTATTTTAAAATTTATTGTAGTGCAATTTTAAAAATTATTTGAATAGATTTGAGTTAAATTCAAAATCGAAGTATAATTTAAGTAAATTTCAGTTAAAATTGTAGATGTTGAATGGTGTTAAATGGTGTTAAAGTTAAGTACAATCTAGTTAAATAAAAATGAAACTGTCGTTAAATTTTAAATTTGATTGAATTGAATACAGATATGTGGGTTGTTTTTTGGCTTCAACGATGGAGAGCATTCAAATAAGCAGGAGAAATAAAAAAAAGTTCCCTTATTTTTATAATAATTAGTCAAATTCAACAAAAAAACTCAGGAAAGTAATTAGGACTCATAGTTCTCAAGTTTTTGGTTTGAAACTTTTCAGATGTCGACAATGTCAAAAAATAAAGGAAGCGTTGAAACTTCAGCTTAACTATTTTGTATGGAAATACTTTATTATTCCACAATTTTATTTCAAATTAGAAGTATGTTAGCAATTAAATAATTATTCCCTTCAAAATTATTCAGTTTCGAAAATTGGATTATAACTTCAAAGCCTTTGAAATTAAAATATTTTAAATGAAAGAAACTTGAAATAAAAACAATTAACAATACAGTGTAATTATTTTCTTTTAGAAGCGTAAAAATAAAATGATAATTAATAAAAGAAACTAGTTTATAAATTAAAAATTAGAAAACTCAGTAAATGAAATCACTTATGATTCGGCAATACATTTTCTGCAGCTTTAGGATATAAATAATTTAAAGCTGCAATAAGCAGATTATTCGATGTCAAACCTCGTGAAAAATTGTAATAAATGTAAAGCCTTCGAAATTGGCAACTTTTTATAAGGAGAGAAATTTTTAATTGAAAGGTTTTAATATATTTTCAATTTAAAGCATTTAAATTGAGTAATTTTATAAACAGAAATTTCAAGAATTGTATTATTTAAAAATGTTGTAATAGAGTTAATAAATTAAAAATGCAAGCATTAATATTTGTTAAATTTTGAATATGCCTGAAGTATAACCTGATAAATTCAAATGATTTAATTTTGAAAGTTTTGAATTGAAAATTGAAATGCAGAATTCTAAATGTTTGTATTTGGGTATTATCAGATTTTAGAGGCCAATAACTTTTAGTCTAATCAAGTTAGAAGGCTTCCAGTTTACAATTTTACGATATTAAACATTTAAATTTGAAACTCCGAGAAAAAAAGATTAAATTTTAGTAGACACTACTTTTTTTACGTAAAAAAATTAATTTAGGAAATATCCCGTGCGCCAAGGTGAACAATCCGTCGAGAGGGAAAAATGGGTTTAAGCCAAGTCTGCTGTTTGCGTGAAGAAAATCACTATCTTCGTTTTGACGTAAGTCTTCTTTACGTATACGCTGCAACGCGAAAATGACCCTTACACCAAACTTTAGAGAGTAACTTTTTTTCTCCAAGACGGCAGAAATAATCACGGCTTATCACATACAAAACAATCCATAAAAAAAAACATTCTCAAAGGGCACTACGCGTGCGGCTCGCTTCGCTCGCTAGTTTGTGCGCGCCTAGGGCGCGCGACTGTTGCTTCTTGCCGTTCGCGCTAGATAATATATTTATCTCGCGCTCCGCGCTCGGTAATGTATTTACCTTGCATTCCGCGCTCGGTCTTTGCATTACCCTCCACATTGGTGCACAGACCACAATGCAAAATTTTCTACATTCTGTGTTAAAAACTATTATATCAAATGTCTATTACAATTTTTGTGTGTGTTCCTTGGTCTGGTACTGTTTATTCTGATATTGCAAAATAATGTTCACATTTTATTTTTCCTGATCTCAATAGGGCCCTATTGTGGTTGTTTAATCATTCTCCCTTTTCATAAGTGAAGCTGAACACTTTTTTTTTTAATTTGTCATTAAAGAAGGTTCTCAAAGTGCCGACGGCCTGACGATTACATTCTCAATGCAATAATCGCGCTTAACAGTTTGCTTATACAGGCTCTAATTTTTTTGGTTTTGGGCTAATCAAAAAAATCGGCTAAAATAGTTTTGAAATATATTTGGTATCTAGTAAAAATTTTGAGTGAGATTTTTGAATCTATGAAAAAAATAATTTTTTATATTTTTTGAAATTTTTCAAATTTTTGAAAAGTATATAACTTTTCTAATTTTCATCAAAATAAAAAAGTTTATTCAAATAATTGGCAATTTTTCACCAATCTATAAGAAACTCCGGCAAAAAATTTTCAAATTTCAAAAAAAAATATTTCAAAATTTTGAAAATGCTCCCAATTTTTTCATTTTCGTTCGAAATATCTGATTAACGAACTTAGCCTTCATTTTTGGTACCTTCAGAAGTGTATCAAATGCGGACTCGATTGGACAAATCCTTCAAAAGTTAGCGTGGCTACAACATTCAGGTAACCAAACATACACTGCCGTACAAACTAAAAAGATACGTAAGTGACATTGCCGCTTAGGTCGACTTTATCATTGTTATGCTTAAGAGAATCATTCTAAGCGACAATGTCACTTACGTATCTTTTTAGTTTATATGGTAGTACAGACATACAGACAGGCACCGATGAAATTGTATGATTTTCGGATTCTGAGAGTGCCGAAACGTGAAGATCCGTTAAAAACCAGAGATCGAAAATTTGGACGATTACATTACATTCTCAGAAATGAGAATGTAAAAAATCATTTGATAACAGAATTTCGTCACTTATTTATTACATGAAAACATTTGTTCTTGTTTACAAGATGGAAGAAGTAAGAAAAAAATCTTGATTGGAATATATTAATTTTTAAAGAACAAGAAGCTTCAAGCATTATTAAATAAATATTTACTTTAACTTCAAGTACTTAGATGACAGTTTTGACTTGTCACAATTATTGGAAAAATAAATTGAACAAAAAAGTGCCAGATCATGAATTTTTTGGTTCGATTCATAATTTTATTCAAATATGACGTCTTCCAAATTTATTTTCAATTACGCAAGAAATAAACATTGTTAATATCTTTTCCAAATAAAAAAGTCAGTTTTTTTTGCATGATTGTCATTCTTTTTCTTAAAAAATTTTTGTTTTGTTAATGAGGTAATTAAATTATAATGCATAAGCCTTTACGATTTTATACACGAAACTGAAAGTTAATGAAATATTTAAATTATTAAAAAATAAATTTATTTACGAACAAATTTTAAAAAGCAAGTTTTTTATTAAAGGAAATAATTAAAAATTATTTTAGCAAAATCAAAAATTTTGAATGGAATTAAATATGTAAACAGTTAAACAAGTAAAATGCAAACAAAAGCTTAATCGACCAGCTGGAAAATATAGATTTCTATATATGACCGGTGGAGAAAATTTTAAAGTTTCAACTTATTTTTCTCAATAAATACAAAATAAAGAAGTAAAGGAAATTACTAAATGAAAATAAATAAAAAACTAAGGAAACTTATATATTTATTACAAATAAAATAAAAACGGTGTCAAATTCTCATAAAAAATATAGACATTAAAGTACATAATAGTTTGTTGAATTTATAGCATTTGGTTTAAATTATTTTTCATGATTGTGGTTTAAAAAATGTAAGTAGCCGAGATATGAAAACGACAAAAATACGAAAATTATGGTAATTTTTATGTCAAGTTTTAGTATTAAATGCCAATAAAACGAAAATTAAGCAGACTTACATTTTTTTTTAAAGTTAGATTTTTGGAGCAGAGAAAATGACATTTTGTACCACTAAATTCACAAATATTTACAAAATGCAACATTTCAGAAAACATTTATCTAGGTCTATAAGGAAATTTAGGAAAAAAATTTTTTATAAATTTTTATAAGGAAATTGCTTTTTAGAACATTTATTTCTTTAACCAGAAAAAAATAGTAAGGACATATTCAGCAACAATTCTGGTTGATTTAAACTGTCAGTTTTTTTAAATTTAAATAAAACTTAACTGTATCTTCATATGCACTTTTTTGCTAATTTCCAAAAAAATTATAACTTAAATAAAAAATAAACTCTTTAATGCAAATTTGTTATTAATATTTTATACTAACCTCTTTGCTACATTTTAAGCCTAATTTTAATTTCAAGAAGTTTCTAGAGTTTTCGAATTCCTTTAAGACCTTTTCTATTCAATTCAAGTAAAATTAGATTATTACTATTTTGGATTTCAAATGCACTATAATTTGGCGTGACCGAATATATATTGGCCTGTCGCGCCTCTACAAGTATGTGGAGGAAACAATCGGTACATATTGCACCTCTACAAGTATCTGGCCGAACTAA
>NC_046666.1:91982117-91983307 GCF_010883055.1 Belonocnema kinseyi
AGAGTATTTAAGAACGTTCCAAAGAATTTTTAATTGATCGCAGTAATTTAATATGAGATTTTAAAGGATTTGAAATATTTCAGGGTATTTTCTAAATTTCAAAGAATTTTCAAGAGCTTTAAAAAAATTTAAGAGATTTCAACAGATTTTAAAGGATTTTGAATATTTGAGGATGTTGAAAGAGATTTCATTAAATTTTTAATTCATTTTTAAAAATTAAAGGAATTTAAAAGAATTTTAATAATTATATCAAGGTTGTTTAAAAAACTCAAATTACCTTAAAAATCCTTAAAAGATTTCAAGATTTTTCAAAAGATTTTGAAGGTTTCGAAATATTTGAGTGTATTTTAAAAGGTTTTAAGGAATTTTCAATTTATTACAGTAATTTAATATGAGATTTTAAAGGATTTGATACATCTTAGGACATTTTACTAGATTCTAAGGAATTTTCAATTGATTTCAATTATTTAGTATGTCCCGCCAATTCGATGCTCAAATACGTTCGACTTTGAGTGAACCGACGCCCCCTGCCACACTCACTGCATTGGCGCGAATGGAAGAGGCAGCCAACTGCCGCGCTCGATCCAAGATGTCAGAAAGGTCGGGTGCCCTAGGGTGCCGAATCTGATTGGTTGACTTTTTTTTTACTTGCGCCTGGCAGGACCATGCTGGGTTTGAAAATTCAAAGTGTCAAACGGTGCCAAAGTATGTATTTTATTGGAAAAAATGAATCGGATGACTATAAAGTTGAACAAACAAAGATTTATTGTTCCCGGGTGTCAATCGTCGCGTCATGTCAAGCACCGCCAATTTCCGAAAGAGGCAAAGCCGGGTATGTTGTGGTTAGAAGCGGTGTCAAATCCTTTTCTGACGAAAATAACCTACAGAGAAATCCATGAAAGCGTTTATTCAGTATGCTTTCTGGGTTTTCGGGCGAAGGATTATTTACGCGGTCCGCGAAATTTTTTCAAAACATAAATAGTGCCTTGCGTGTCGTTGCCTGAAAAAGAGCTGAATGATCTTCCTGGCGATGCTCCGGTTGAGGTAGCCCTTGATGTTGATGCTAATTTTAATACATTTACATTTAATTATTTTACGTGTGCTATTATATGAATTGTAAATATGTTTTGAATCTTAAAATAGAATGCGATGATCTATAAAATGCATAGTTAAAATGAAAAATTTATAAA